>NC_134128.1:1780500-2081500 GCF_040939455.1 Microcebus murinus
TTTTAATTTTGAGCAAAATGTATTCTATTTCATTGGTACACTTACTGAGAAACATATTTTGTGTACCTGCTCTATATTGAGTGTTCTATGGACACAAGTTGCCATGGTATCACCTTTGTGATGCAGTTCAATAACTATTAAGAGGTCACACAGGTTAGCAGAACTCGGCTAGAGGCTGTATAAGGTCACTTGAATTTTAGCAACGTCTCTTGAGCCCCCTTCAGTGCAAGCCCTGCCCAGGCTGGTCACAGACATTCCAGCACACCTGTTTGTTGGGAACAGCTGCTCTGGAGGCTCAAACTCCAAAGCTGTTCAAGACCATGAGAAAGAACAAACGTCCTGAACAAACCATGTAGCACACTGCGAAGGGACAACCCAACCCAGAGCAAATTATTCTCTTCCCTCCACATTCCTGAGCACGTTCTTCCTACACTTAGATGTTCACAATTCTTGATCCCAAAGCCAATTATGACAAGTAAAAGCCAACACATTGCTTTTTCTTTATGGACACCCTTTGGAGATGTAACGAACGAGGTGTGGCCGATTGCTGGTGGTCTCCCGTGTGCTCACCCTGTGCCAGTCGTGGCCAGTCTTGGAGCCCTTCTCTGCCTTCTCCAAGAGAAAGTCTATTCCACGAGGCGTCTGAGAAGTGGGAGACCTCACTGCAGGTGCTTTAGGGTAGGCGTCTGCCTTACCACCAGCACCTAGCTGGCTGCACAGCCTGGCACGCAGCATGCACCGGCGTTTGGGTGAATGAATGAATGAATGAATGAATGAATGAATGAATGAATGAAAACTCAGTGGAAGGCCCCATCGTTAGTGTCTGCTCCCCTCCCAGGGCCTCACCTCATTCTGCTTTCCTGTCCACAGCTTCTCTACATCAGCTCTTGTGGGCTTTAGGGTGTGCCCTACTCCCTCACAAGCACACAGGACCTCCTGGTCCTAACAGAGCTCTTGGTCCTCCTGGGCACCCTTCCTCCACTCCGATCCCAACGATGCTCGTTATGATCCTCCTTCCTACAAAAGCAGCAAGAGGTCGTGAATAAAAAAGAACATTTCCCACTCACAAATAAAGTTTTCTAGTCACTCACGAATTTTTCATTGTGCTGCTCCCTTTAAGGAGTCACCTTTTGAAGCCCAGGGAACCTTGCATGTTGTGATCCGAGTGTCTATGTGAATCTGGAGGGTGGGGGAAGATGACCACTCACATAATACTCTGCACCGAGGGAGCTCTGGAGATGTGTCTTGGACTCTCAGAACAACATCAAAACCTCAGAAATACCAGTATTGTGTCTGAATTGACTGTGTGGGCAATTACAGGGAACGAGGTTCTTGCCTCGTTTTCCCATCAACAGAATCCTCTTAGAAGCAGTGGAATTTCATGGACTTGAAGAAAGTATGAATTTTCTCTTCTGAAGACAATCACCTAACAAGCATAAACACATTAATGTAGGCAGATTTTGTGAAAGTTCCCTAGTTCTTTCTAGTAAGAAGGAAAGGGGAAGAGTTCCTGTTTGGGTAGCTCTTTCATTCTCTTCTCCTGACTCTTCTCAACTTTCTTCACCCCTGTGCCTTCCCCCCCCCCCCCCCCCCCCGACAGTACACACAGAAACACAGAGAAGATGTGCTAAGTTACCCGCTGGAGTATTCAACAAAGTTAAAATTGCATGATTTATCATTGAAAAATCTATTTTTCTGTAACAATTTTCTACTTAAAAAGCTAGTTCTAAGAGCTAAGCTCCTTCTCAAATGCACTTTCTGCGGTATTATTGTATATCTCCATTCCTTTCCTTGAAACTTAATTTTTATTTGATTTTATTGACGCTGCTCTATTGGAATGTGTATCGCCTGAGCCCCCACCGAGAACTGAGCAGGTGTGAATAAAGCAAAACATCTTTTGTTAATAGAAGTGCACCCTGGGAGTTCAGGGAGATGCTGTCGTTTTAATTGCTTTTATTAAAATTCTGTAAATTCCCATGTTGTGAATTTCGAACAGAGCTTGGGAGACCAACAGTCTTTAATACATGCCAAAGATATGGTTATTTCTATAACTTAAATAAATGTTCTGCTCTCTTTCTTCCAAAAAAAATAATTCAGGTATTTAATTAGAATGTTTAAACTGCACAAAATCATATTAACGTTGTTTGGCTCCTGTGGTCAAAATGGAGATCTTACTGTGATCGGCCTACAGAAAGATGACTTTGAGTTTCCTGGGTAACTTCTTGCCCCGTGAAGGTGAGCCGAGCCCACCTCCATCTGGGTCCAGATGACTTTCCCACAGCACCGCCATTCCCAGCCCAAGTCTTTGCACATATTTACATTTAAAAACCAAGGGAACGGGAACAGATGCCCCAAACCTCTCAGCTTGAGGGGATGATGAAGTAACTGTCTGTGTTTCGGCCTCTCGGATCTGCAGCCACAGAGAATCTAGGGGCGAGGCCGAGCCCAGCCTTCTTCCTGGGTTGGGGCCAGACCTGTATGGGGCTGTACTCTCCCAGGCTGGAAGGAAAGCCGCAAGCTTGGTATATTACAAAATTGCATGTGTCAGTAGAAAAAGACGTCAGGATGCTTTATTTAAAATTTTGTTTTCTCAGGTTGTGTTGCCCAGTGTATCTTGGCATAGACAACTTCAGCTTCAGAAATTCCAAGACGTGTGAAGAGTTTCACATAGCCGAGGCTATTACACTTGGGTGTGTGCCACCAACACCTGTCCCCGTCTTCCTTGCTGAGGAGTGGAGGAATGATTGAATTCCTACTAAAAATTTCATTCTCTTCTCCTGGTAACCACAGGGTGGATTCATGCTGGGATCATTATCTGATCCAAAAAGAAAGAAAGGAGGCGTTCACAGTGGTGTGAGGGTTGGGGGCTTCTCCGGAACGGCCGTTGGAGTGACAGCTCTTGCCATCCCTGGACAGCTCTGGTGGCCGCCACTCAGTCTGCCTGGGCGACTCGAGGCTGGCCGGCCAGCCACGGGCACGCAGGCCCGGCCTTCCCCAGGAGGAGCAATGAGTACCACTTGGCAGGAACTCATCGGGCTGAGATAAACTCTTGCAAAGGGCCAGCTTCAGCCAGCGGCCACGCGTCTTCACACCCACGCACTCACGCTGGCCTGGAGGGCGTCTGCGGAGAAGGGATCCTCACTGCTCCCCATGCTGCTTGGCAACGGGGTGAGGTGCGAGGGCCTGGTCACTTTCCCGCCTTCCCTCTGCTTCTCTCTGCGACTCTGCGGCGCATGGCTATGCTTGTCCGAGTGTAGAGGCTCTGACGGACTCGGGACGCTCCTGCACAGCCCACAGGCTGCTCTGGAAACACAGTCCTTATGGGCAGGGCCTGGTCCAGTCTCCCGGGAAGCCCGCAGCCCTCGCTGGTTACCCCAGCACTTAGGAATGGGACCCGGCTGGGCTGGGTGTGCTCACGTCTGTCCCCAGGAACCTCGCCTTCTTTCCACAGCTACATTACCTCAGCCCTTCAAAGCCACCACAAGCACGCTGGAATGCAATTTCGGTCCCTTTGGCCTCAGAGAATAAGAACATTTGGGAGTCAAAAAACGTGGTGCTCAGAAATCAGGGGCTGTATGAAACGAACAGAGAGACACACGTGTGGCTCCCACAACGCTAGAGCCATAGCTGCCTCCTGCTGCGCCAGGGACTCGAGTGGGGCCGCGCACAGGCCCGCGCACAGGCTCGCACGGCTCGCCCCTGCCAGCCCGCGCCAGGGCGGAGACTGCGGAGACGGCGGCGGCGTCAGGGGTCACGTGCGTCGCGCGTGCGTCAGGGGTCGCGTGCGTCGCGCGTGCGTCGTGCGTGCGTCGCGTCCCGCCTGCAGGCCTGCGCCCGGTTCTCAGAGCCGCTCTGCCCGCCAGCAGAGGGGCCGGCTGGCCGGCGTCGGGCCCTTCCGCCCAGGACGGACTGTCCCCGCTCGCGTCTGCCCTGCGGTGCCGTCGCGGCCCTTCCACGCCCGGCAGGCGCGGCCGCGGGGCCCGGGGCGCCCGCTGAGGAGTGCGCTGGGCTTCCGGGAAGGGACGGGCCAGGGCTTTACGGAGGACGCCCACACGGGCAGCACAGCCCTCCTGCCCAGGGAAGGAAGAGATTAGTTCTGACATCTCATTTCTCCAGCAATGCGCTCAGGAAACAGCACACCTAACCGCCCAGACCCCACGCCAGGGAGGAGACCGTGTTTTTCAGCTCTGTCCTGACAGCACCTTCCGGCTTATGCCTTGCTCTCCTGTTGACTGCAGGCATCCTGGGCTAAATGGTTTTAAAGTAACATGAGTGCACTTCTTTAGGTAAACAGATTCGCATTTGTGCCTAACTACCACGCAGCAAAATCGTGATTATGTAGTTCAGAGACATTCTCATTGTAATTGGTTTATTCAGTTAAAACACTATGGCCTGTTCATGGGTGTTCAGTCTTCATAGGTTTTGAAAATAACTGGATCATTGTTGTCATTTATCATCCAGGCCCTCAAATTTCTAGATAATAAATAATAAAACCCAAACCGGTCATTCTCCGATATTAATAAGTAGAAGAAGGCTCAAGTTTTGGAGTGCTTGTTAACATGCAGATTCCTGGGCCATGCCACCGGAAACCCAGGGTCAGTAGGTCTGGACGGAGCCCAGGAGTCTGCCTGGTTACCTAGCAGGCCAGGCCGCTCTGACCTTCCTGGGGGCGGGGACTCCCCTGGCAGATGCTGATCTAAACCCCACCTCTCTGCTAGTTCCTGTCTCCTAAATGCCTGTTTCCTGTGTTAGACCTTGACTGGTTCTTTTTGAATCAGCCAACAGATCCCTTCCTGTCTCCCATCTGCGAACTTAGCCACCGCGGACTTCCTGAGCACCAGCCCTGGAATCCCAGCCAGACACCATCCTTCACGGCTCAAGGACCACCTCCCTTGAACCCGAGTTCCAGTCTTTTCTTTTCTATCCTTTAGCCTTCCCAAGTGCCTGAGACTTCAACCACAGTGAGCTACAATTGGTTCCCTGAATGTTTCTGCTTGGTATATTATATTTATACACGCTCTGATATTTCTCTTGGAAAATGCCACCCAGTCCTAACATGGGATTCCAGGTCCGCTTCTCCCCAGGCAGAGCCGCTGGCAGCTGCTCGGTCTTCCCGCACTTGCTGCCTGGTGTGACCTGACGTCACTCCCATTCTCCAGTGCGAGGTTCCAAGAGAAGGGACTGCCCCAGGGATGGAGGCAGGGCTTCCCTGGGGACCTGCTTCCAGCTGGCCTCCCCTGTGCTGTTTCTTTGCCTTGGGCCGATTAATTCCTTTCTTCCAAGAATTCTTGGGTTTGTCCCATTGCTTTGATCTCCATTCTTGGGATCGAGGTTTCCTTCCTTCTCTGGTTCCTCAGCCTTGGGACAGGCCATAAATACCCTTCTGTCCCAGCTCCTGATGTGAGCCACAGTCGTTTAATCCTCTTCAAGTTGGAAACAGCTGGAGACAGGCTGAGGGCACAAAGAGCAGAGAGAGACCCGCGTGTGTTAAGTGCGAGGTCTCCCTCCTGGCCACCCTGCCCCCAGGCTCCCGCGTGACGGGCCGAGCCCCTCCCAACCCGCTTTCCCAGACCCACGGGGCTCCCCCCTCAGCACTGCTGGTCTCTCTCTCCGAGACACTCCTTCCTATTTCATTTGTCACCTATTTCAGTTCATGCTCCTTCCCCCACCCTGCAGAAGAGAAGGAAATTGGAATGATGCTAAGAATGGGCCTCCCAAAGATTCCGAGGAAAAGGATCCTTTTACATTTGACAGAAACAGACTGTTCTTCCAGTATTAATTCTTTTGGTTTTAACACCCCCCCCCCAAAAGGGTCATACTCCCCTCCATCTCCCAGGAGCCAGGGCTGTCAGGGGGACAGCCTGGTAGGACGGTAGGACTTTGGGGCTGGCTTCTGAGAGACACCGAAGAATGGGCAGGTGATGGCACATGCAGGTGCTTGACCAGGAAGCCACATTTTTGTCTGTCTACCACCCCTCTCTTCCTCCCTGCTTCATAACAAGACACTTTCTCACAGCTGGGCCCTCCGAATTAAGGTCTGCCATGAGCCTGCAGGCGGAAGCCACATCCCCAGAGCAGCCCTTGCAGCCCCAAGGTGACATTAGCAAAGGCTGTTCCATGTCGCAGTTCCATGTCCAGGCTCCAGAGCTGAAACCTGTTTTCAAAGCCCAATTTCCCACTTGCACAACCCTTAGCAAGTGATTGAAACATTCTGTGCCTCAGTTTCCTCATCTGTAAAAGCAGGGTGGTAAAACCTACCATAGAAGGACTGCTGTGAGGATTAAGTGGGTTAATCCACTAAAGGCACTGAGAACAGTGCCAGGAACGAATTCAACATTCACCCTAAATTATCTAAGGTCACGTCTTTGCTTATTCTTCCGGGTCCTCAAAGACCTGCAGGCTGTTTAATTCAAGTCTTTACTCTCTCTCTCAGACAGTCATATGCAACATGTTTCTTAATAAGTTGCTTTGTAATTTTTCTAAACATGTATAAAAATTTAACCTGGTTTGGATCAATTAGATGACCTAAAATGCAAATGAACTCATGCACAATTGATCACTAGAGAGCGCAGTTAGTGGGACCGGGAAATTGCTTTGGTTTATGCTCTTTATCTGGGCAAAGGGCACTGCCACAGCAGCAAGAGAATTCTAACCTTCATCAACAAGGGAAAAGGAAACAGCTTGGTTAGCCTTCTGGCACCTATAAACTGTATTTTTTTTAAAGAAAATAGACAGTGCTGGCCTCTGGAGCACCTTCCCAGAGAAGCGCAGCCCATCCTGGGTGGCTCTCACCTTGGGCGACAAGCTGCCTCTCATCCCACCTCCACAGTACCCCAGGGCCGCCCCCACCCACTGCCAGCTCTGCTGGCTGTGGACGCTGCCAGCGTGGCCGCTCTGTGGCTCCACAGTGGCATTTTCTAGCTTCACTGAGCTGCCTAACTGGACTCTTGAGGTTATTGTTCCGGGAACCAATTTTTATTTTTATACTGCTCTGGTTACAAAGTTGCATAGTTTCAAGTGGCCTGCTCCAACCTTATTTTTTCCTAAACTCACTTACTTTATTGCACAGTTTTACAGAGAACAAAGTTTTACAAGAAAACACATCAAATTAGAGCAGAAACATCTGCATTATCATTATTATCTGAAGATTTATTTCCATGTGTCTACTTTGTCTTTGTAAACAGACTTCAGGTCCTTACTTTTAAGTCTTGAAATTACCAATATGAAACTTAGGTGTTCATTTGTTTAGAAATGAGAAAATGTTCTAATACCCTTTCACTCTAGGTAGCATTGACCTAGCATTGACTGTCCTCTAAGATGAATTGAAGATACCTCTAGACTCCAGTTTCTGAGCTCCATATTGATGCAGCTGGAAAACTGAGTTCTCTTTCTCTCTTTTTCTCTCTCCCTCCCTCCCTGCTTCCTTCCTCCCATCACTCTTGCAGAGAGGGCTAATTTTATCAAAATCTGTTTCTTAGTGACTATTTTGTTTTCAGTGTTGTCAATGTGATCCATCATGCAAAGATAAGAGAATAATTTATATGCCTTGAAAAAGAAAAGAAGAAAGAAGATATCCCATAATGTAAATTTAGAGTGTAAATTCGGTGTTCATTTGTTTGCATATTTCACATGCAAGGCCTTCCTCTGATACTTTGTCACATGACATGTGATTCATTTGCTTAAAATGATGACATCAAATTTTTAACTTAGTCGGTGTTCATATAGAATATATCCGTTTCTATGAAATACATACATATCAAATCTTTGTTATAGCATTTCTATTTACTGTTTTCTTTCCATACATTATTTAATTTAAAAATATTTAATGAATTAGGAGTCAATGTTTTTTAAATGCTTACTGTATGCCAAGTATTCTAAGTATGTCAGTGTTATTAACTCATTAATCCTCTAATCACTCCCTAGAAGTACTTTGCTCATTTTCCAGGGAAGAAAACTGAGGCACAGAAGGTCTAACGTGCCTAACGTCGCTCAGCTGGTGGGGTGACTCGAACACCCAAAGCCGGAGCTTGACTGCAGAGGCTGCAGCACAAACCCTCCACCCCTCACTGGCCTCCTGCCCTGCCGAGGAAAGAAATATCATTCCCCTTATATAGTTGGAGAAACTGAATCTTGGAGAGATTAAACACCTTGTCCAAAATCACAGATGTTACTTTAGTAAAACAGAGATTTGAACTGAAAACATAAGCACTTGCTCTCTTCAATCCCCCTGAATGTTCATGCCTTGTCGTTGGAGGCTCCTGTAACTCCAGGAGATCCCTTGTCTCTTGAATATTTTTGAAGCTTCAGGTAGAAGCTTTTCAATGCTTTTCATATATTACTTTTGAATTTACATATTTATCATTTATTTCTAAAGTGTATGTAGAAATAAGAATATCTGGTTTAAACAGGAAGTCTTTAGTAAAAAGACATCCATTTAAAAGAATTCCCAAAAAAAGTTTTCAAATGTGTAAATACTTTCTTTTTCCATTTGAAAACTCTTCCCAGTGAACCGAGCAGAAGACTGGCCATTCCTGATAGCTTTGAGATTCCTCCCAGTTTCTCTTTAAAATTCTCTGGGAAACTAAACAAAAAGATTTAAAAACTGAAACTAAAGCTGAGAAAATCATATGCAAAAGACCAGCCAATTCCCCAGCCGCTGCATCTTTCCAGGCGTTGTAGAGCAAACGCGGTTTTTGGATTAAAAGTCACAGACTCCACAGCCTGAACCAGAGCAGGACAGATGCCCCCAAGGACACTGGGCCTGCCTCTGAGTCACCCGCTCTGACTGTGATCCACCATGCTGGCACTAACCGGCAAAACACATTCCCTCACCTTCGAATTGGTAAAAGCCAGATTCCTGCCTTACACCCACCAGTCAGGGGCTCCTTTTTTGTTTTTGTCAATCTTTTCAGCTGTTCATCTCTGGCCAGAGTGGTGGGAGGAGGTGGGGTGGACAGAAGAGGGTGGGGAGGGTTGGAGAAGCAATTTAGCAGCTCCCACTGGAAGAAGCATTCACAGGTAAGGGACATGCTGTTCCCGGAAGAACAAGGGACAAAGCCTAAGCCGCTGGTCCGAGAGGGCTGCCGGCTGAGTGCTAGGCACATACACAGAGCTGGTCTGCACCTAAGCCTCGGCCTCCAGCCTGCCCGGAGACGGCCGGCAGCATCCCCACGCCCTGACAGGCCAGCGCCTCCGTCCCCCGGGGCTTGGAGCTGAGTCCTTCCCCACAGTTGACAGCAGCTGCCTCACCTGGTGGCACAGGGGTTGCGCCCGCCCCTAAGAGACGGGGTTCAGCCAATGATGGACACTGTGCCAAAGGCCACAGCCTTGCTTCCAGGTGGGACACTGCCGTGGGGCTGTTCACATTCTAGACCTCCCTACGGGCCCAGGCTGAGGCTAGACTTCAGCTGCAGCCACGTGCTCATCCAGCTCCTTCCTGCACCCCTCACAGATTGTACCTGCGCGAGCCGTCTCGCTCCATCTGCACGAGGGTCCCCAGCTCAGGCTCTGCTTCCCGGGACACCGCCCTAAGGTAACCTGCTGAACTAGGACCCATTCTGGGGACACGTACCATCTTGTAAATAAAGGTGACACAGAACCTTTATGTATGCAGTTGGGGTTTTAAAAAATTTTATAGATTTCAAATTAAATTCCAGAAAATACAGAGCCAGGATATTTTGTGGTTCTTCAAATGCATTGCCAGATTATTTTTCCATACACATTGTCCCAATTGTACTACTCCCTGCAGCGTTTCAGAGTGGAGAAGCAACAAGAAAGCAGTCAGCACTAGAGACCGTCAACAGTGCAAACTGGTAGGGTCGCATCCCTGCGCTCTGTCTGCGCACCTCAGATCGCTGGTGGGGGTGGGCAGCTCCCTGTTTTGTCTTCTTCTAGTGGCACATGTTTCCTATGTGGACTTCAAATCTAAGAAAAAAATTCCACACCAGGTTTCCAGAAGTTTCAACACTAAGAGATTAATCTCAGTGTGTATGAGGCCTTTTCAGTTCCATGGAAGACAATTCCAAGTTTAAAAACTGGGCAAAGTCATGAGGACTGTTTTTCCTGTGTAGAAAGGTTAAAGAAAAGCAGATGTGAAACTAGCTCCAGTCCCTTGTCTCATGCTGTGTTAGTTGTCAGGGAATGTTAACTCTTGAACATACATGCGCAAGAATGCTGAAAAAGTAATCGTGACAGTCGTTAAACATGCGTGTCATGTCTTTTTATTAATGGAAACGAGTGCACTGAATAAATAACCTGAGCATAATTGTGGAGAACGGCCTCCCTGGCCTCATTCTCCCAGCGTCTGCGGCACATGCTTTCTGCTCCGGTGTCTCTCATCAGCTATTTCCCTTTCTTTCTCCTCAATCCTCTAAAGGTAGGTGTCCCCAAATTTCTGTCCTTGGGCCTTTTGTTGTCCCCCTTTCTATTCTCCCTTGGTAATGTATTTAAAGTGTGAGATGAAACTATCCGGAGTGATTTTTCCAGATCTTTCCATCTCACTCAGGAATGTGAAATTTCTCAGGGTTCCCCACAAATCCAGCAGTCCCTTCACACAGAAGAATGATCACACGGAGACCCACTCTGTCAGTGAGCGAGACTCAGTAGGAAATACCACAGAGATAAGACTATGTTTGCCAGACACCATCTGACTGCTGTGTCAGCATGGCTCGTTCTCCACAGTCCATGAACTTCCTGTTACGTGCGTGAAGCAGAGGTTGTTAGACAAATTCAGCCCAAGGATATGTGTTTCTAGCCTGTGTTAAGACTTCAAATTATAGCTGACCCTTGAACAACACAGGTTTGAACCATATGGGTCAACATATACATGAATTTTCTTCTGCCTCTGCCACCCCTGAGACAGCAAGACCAACCCTCCTCTGCCTCCTCTTCCTCCTCAGCCCACTAAAAGTGAAGGTGATGAGGATGAAGACCTTTAAGATGATCCACTTCCACTTAATGAACAGCAAATATACTTTCTCTTCCTCATGATTTTCTTAATAACATTTTCTTTTCTCTAGCTTAATTTGTTGTAAGAATACAGTACAGAATTCATAAACATATAAAATGTGTTAGTTGCCCGTTGATGTTATTGGTAAGGCTTCCAGTCAGCAGTAGGCTATTAGCAGGTGAGCTTTGGGGGAGTCAAAAGGCATATGTAGATTTTCAACTGCATGAGAGTCACCATCCCAAACCCCATGTTAAGGGTCAACTATACATTGCCAATTTAAAACTGGGAGACTTCATATCCAATTTCTATCTCCTCTTTTTAAAAAAGGATCTGATAATGTTAGGCTCCAAATTCCCACATGGCAAGGTAACGGTCTCTCTTTTAAAATAAGGCATGTACCCTCTAGTTTGCCACACTCCCCACTGTTCCCTATTGCCTTACACCTCCACACATTGGCTTCTTTTATTAACACTCTTCCCTCTCTCCCTTCCTTCCTTCCTTATACATACCCTTTCCTTGGCTGAGATCCTCTCCCTTCATGCTCCCTGCAACGCCCCCCTACGTGGCATAGCCTGTTACGTCTAGAATCCTGTTTGGTGCCACCTCTTCTCCATAGCCTTCCCTGGCTGCCCACTGTCACCACTAACAACTTAATCCTTGACTCCTGTGTACTTACTCTCTGCGACATGTGTACCTGCGTGCATTTATCTATAAACGCTGGGCAACAAATGTACGTTGAGAGACTAGCAGGCAACAGATACTCTGCAAGGGGCTTCGTGCATAAAATGAAATAAAAAAGGGCTCCAGGCAGCACAGAGCGTGGACAATGGGAGGAGGACGGGCCGGGCGAGTGCTGTGGGAGTGTGCAGGAAAGGCAGCTCCCTCAGAACCAGGCTTCTTATAGCAAACGATTCACTTATCTTAGATTTGAAGGACAAGGAGAAATTTGCTTAGCTAACAAGTTGAGGAAAAGTGAATGTCAGGGAGTGAAAGCAGCGCCGGAGCAAGCCCGTAAGTGTAAGACACGCGGTGCACGCGGGCACTGCAGCCCGCCCCTCGCTGCTGCGGCAAAGGCGGTCAAGGTCCCTGCAGTCGTGCACTGAGCCGAGATTCACCCAACCTCCTTCTTTAACGCCTGGGTCTCCTGGACTCCGAGTGAACTTATGGAGTTAAATATCATGAAAAAAATAATAGTAAAGAAGAAAGATTTATCCTTTAACTTGAAACACACATTTTTAGTTTTAATTGTGCGACCTTATGTGCATGTTGAATCTGCTACTGAGCTTTCTTTGGAAACGAGTTTAGGGGGCAGTTTGGAAGCAAGAACACAATATGGGTCACTTGTAATCTAAAGCCTATCGTGCTTTAGTGTCATAGCCAGACGTGTAAACATTAAAGAAAAGTTTTCACAAATACAGTCAATGAAAACTCGATAAGGACGTGCAAGGTTTGATCACTTATTTGGGGTAAAATAAGAATCTATTTTATCTAAAACGTTTCCAAATTATTTTCTGGAAATTGCAACTAAAATAAAATTTGATTCCCCAAATCTCCTCTTGGGGGTAATTTAGCAACTATAAAATGTAAGTGAGTAAAAATTTCCTTCCAAACTTCCAAATGGAATTTTCTGCTATAATGTCAGGAAAATATTACCTGAATGTATATTGCAGGCAAACTAGATGATATTTTATACATTTTTCCCCTGAAATCACTTTCAAGAATTAAGTCAGAAAGGGAAAGAGACCAATTTTAGCAGCAATTTGTTCTCCCCATAGCTGGATTTTGGTTACAACTGCCTGAAGTATACTTAATACACTTTAATATTGGTGTCTACCTCTTAAAATTTCAGGTTCCATACACAAAATTCCAACTGCATTTGCCAAATGTAACAAGGACCATTAAAGGTATTAGTTTTGAAAGTTTGAAGTAATTGGTGGTTTTCTTGATGTTCTGAAAATGAGGCCCCTGTATTCTTCAGCCAAATCTTTCCTTTTGATAACTAACAAACTTCAGGATAGAGCATGATAACTTTGTCGTAAGCATTCAGATTCTCACAAAGTAAGGCATGTACTCTGATACTTCCCATGGGATTGACTACCTTGAAAATGACGTGAATACATTTCATAGTTTTTCAGGCAGGGTTTTAGATGCTTAGCAGTAACTAATTTTTTTTTCTGTTGAGTTCCTCACTCTGAATTTCATGTTGTTAGAGCATTATTAAATGCATATTCTTATTGACTTTTAAAATCTCATTTGTTCAGAAGAAGTTTGATAGAACTTCAAAGATATTATTAGGTTTAGCCATAGCCCCCAAAGGCATGGAAACAGTTCCTTTTCTTTCCATCCTTAACTACGAGTCACGCAGAAACACATGGTGTAGCACAAAGATCTTGCAGCCAATCATGAGCTGCATTAAACTATTACTACTAGTAAAAAATGCAATGATTTGATCTTTTGCAAAACTCAAAGTGTGGTATCATCAGGTGAGGCATTCCTGTGCCTGACTGTTTTTCAGAATCTGAAAAAGAAAAATTCTGGAATAGCTTCCAAATGTCCTCTCAGGTCAACTTTTGGCAACACTCAGGATGCATTATTCCCTGAGAATTTCTCCCAGGTTTGTGACGTTTTGTCCTCCAGTGATTAAGAGGGATGTTTTATACAAAATCTTAATTTTTTAAGTTTTTTTGTTTTGTTTTGTTTTTTGAATAGTCTCACTCTGTTGCCTGGGCTAGAGTGCTGTGGCGTCAGCCTAGCTCACAGCAACCTCAAACTCCTGGGCTCAAGCGATCCTCCTGCCTCAGCCTCCAGAGTAGCTGGGACTACAGGCATGCCCAGCTAATATATATATATATATATATATATATATATATATATCTTAGTTTTCCAGCTAATTTCTTTCTATTTTGTTAGTAGAGATGGGGTCTCGCTCCTGCTCAGGCTGGTCTCAAACTCCTGACCTTGAGTGATCCGCTCACTTCCGCCTCCCAGAGTGCTAGGATTACAGGCGTGAGCCATCATTCCCCGCCTATTTTTTATGTTTTAAAGACGGAGTCTCACTCAGTCACCCAGGCTGGAGTACAGTGGTGTGATCATAGCTCACTGCAGCCTCTAACTCTTGGGCTCAAGTGATCCTCCTGCCTCAGCCTCCCCAGTTGCTGAGATTACAGGCATGAGCCACCACACCCAGATTTACCTTATACGAAATCTTCATGGCCATTAGTTTCTTCTTAATGTGTTCTGATATTTAATATCATATAATGCAGAGAATTGAACTCTGTAATAATAAAGTCTACCCACACAAAAATAAGGTTTGTGCGAATTTGGTTTAAATATCACTAAAGCTGAGACAGGAGCCATACGGTCTCTTTGATTGGTGGTTTCAGATATAAACACATGGAGAGAGTTGAACCCTATGCCTGGATCTAACCTTGATATACAGGCATATCTCACTGGATTTGTGTTTCGGCTGCCATCTTCAGCTGCCTGATAGAAGTAAAAAAATGTTAACGAGGAGTATTTTCAAGAGCACCAAGCTGGTTTTGAGGAGTAACGAGTGATGCTGGTAGCAGTTGTTGCGTGACAGCATGCTTTCCCTCAACCCTGATCCCCAGAAGCAAAATATTTGCTTGTTCTATGTGTACACCTATATTGGGCATCTAGAAGATGCCACTCTTTAACAGTGACTTAGACAAGCTTTAAAATATTTTTATGATTCTCTAATTTCTTATTTATTGTTGGACTGAACCCAATTGTCAGACAACACAGAAATATATAAAGAAAAAGGCATCATTCCCCCAGCCTCCCTATAAATTCATGCCTCTTCTGTAAATCATGTTATCTGTCCATACTGTTCTTCATGCACCTACAAACATATATATTCATATTTATATTAACATACACGCAAATATGTAGTGCTCTATTTTACAAAATAGTATTTTATTGTGTATCTTCCTGCAACTTGCTTTATCACTTAACAGTTTCTCATGGATAATTTAGATGGTCCATTCACAGACATATAACCCATGCTCATTTTAAAGAGCATCATAAACTGATGCTCTTCATTCTGATGTAATTTGCATTCAAATGTATTAAAATAGAAATTTTATGATAAATACTATATTTCCATCCAGTAATATGGCATAAGTTTTCATTTACTGAGGTTTTATTTTATGTTCTTTGAGAAAAGAATTGCATATAGACATTGTCATTTTTTGTTAAATTTATTCTTTTTATAGTTTGTTTTGATATTGTAAAGGTTTCATTTTCCATTTATATCTAACTGGTTCTCGTGAGTTTGGTAGATTGTGTCACTGGTCATTCTTTGCTCCCTCTGTGGTCAGAGCCCTAAACGTCCAAGCCTGTACAGACTGCGACACTTTCAGAGACGGCGACTCCGTTTCCGTGGGGACGGCTGCAGGGCGTGCTTGGCCAGTGAGTGTGGCACACATAACACAAGTACATCCGAGCAGAAGCTTTGGATCAGCTGTGTGATTTCACCTGGCCTCGTGAGCTTCTGCCTCCGGCATGGAAACATCCAGAGAGGGGCTGCTCCCTCAGCCTGGATCCCAGAATGAGAGCGTGAAGCAGACCTGCTGCTGACCCACAGCACGGGGCTGAGCAGCAGCCGACTGTGAAGAACTGGGAAGGCTCTCGTATTTCACCTTAGTTCAAGCCAGCATGTGAACTTGCCAGTTTCATGGATGCTTACAGAAGACTCTTGGGTCAGAGATGAAAGACTTTATTACAGCAAAGGCAGCAGCCAGAATGCAGTGTGTTTGTGTTGCTTCTCCGAGCCTCTGTTCCCACAGCAGTGATGTGAACGGGCCCAGGTGGATGCCTGAACAAACAGGAGAGGGACTGGGAGCTTGAAATCCTACCATCTCACAGCAAATAGTGAGCAAGCCTGCCTTTTGCCTTAGGAGCAGAAGTTACCTTCTCCCTCAAGGTTGCTCGCTGTAAGCACGACCCTGAGAAAAGGCTGGGTTGGAAACATCTTGTATGCTTAACACACCCAGCAAGACATGCAGGAACATGAGAGACCATGGAGGAGTGTCTCCCAACACCAACCCTCAGCCCTCACGTAAGTTAGCGAGAAATAAAAGTACGCCACTGTGATATTAGAGTGGTTTTGTTATGTGGCAAAGTTACAGCTAGTACAGAGAAAAATCAATTGATATTTGTATATTTATCTTACATCTTGCCACCTTACCTAATTCTTTTATTTTAAAATATGATTTCATACAGTTTCTTGGGTTTTCTAAGTACACTACTGTTTCCTGCAAATAAAATGAATTTTCCTTTTTCCTAGTATTTATATTATTACTCATTATTTGTTTTTTTTTTTTAACCGTCTGTATTAGCCTAAATCTCCAAATCAATTTTGAGTACTAATGATGATAGTAAGTTCCCTCTTAGTTACAGACCTGCCCTTTAGTACTCTGCTGGCTCTGCTGGGGTGGAACTCTGCAAACGCATGTTTGCTTTGTGAGTTGGCTCCCATTAAACTCTGCTGATAGCGGCACTGTGGGGAGATCGCAGGCTGGAGAAGGAAGAGGGAATTTATCCTTTCCTGTTTGTTTTCTGAGAGCTTTCTGTTTGCTTCCTGTTCTTAAGAGAGGCATCCCGCCAATGCCGCTTCACCTTGGCAGCATCAATGACTGCCGATAGCAACAGGTGAACCCAATTAGTAGTACTTCTATACATACATAATGAGTGAGATGTGCACCATCTGGGGGATGGTCATGCTGGAGACTCAGACTTGTGGGGGGAGGGAGGAATGGGCATTTATTGAAACCTTAAAATATGTACCCCCATAATATGCTGAAATAAAAAAAAATTCACACACATACAAAAAATAGTACTTCTAACATTTGCAGAAACCTCCTCATTGCATCCCTTCCCCAGACACTATCAGCCCCCTCTACTCTGAGGTCTGAGTTTCATTTCCAAGAGAGCCCTTCTCCAAGCTCCTAAGTTTTAAGAGATCCAACCTCTCTTCTTGATCTCATCCAATCGTAGCATATTAGCAGCTTTCTGCAGTTGCTCCATCTGTGACCCCAAATTCTTTTGTTTTTAGCTATCTTATGAATAATTTAATACCTACGTAGTAATTGTTTATATTAAATTATCTCTGCTAAAATAACTGGTGTGGTTTTTGCCTTCTGACTGGCCCCTGACTGATACAGTAGATATTTCTATTTCTTGATTTTAACAAGGTGGCTTTAGTCATTTACTTTTTAACATTATGGTTGCTGGTTTGAGTTTTTGGTGAATTGCTGCTGAAGCTTATCAAATGTATTTATTATATATGTTTATAAGTACATATATTTTTCTTCCTTAATTGTTAACATAGTAAACTAGAAATTTTTCATAGGGTTGACTCATCCTTACATTCTTGAAATACATAGTTCACATGTATGTAGCACTTGCTACCTATGTTCTAAGAAACACACACACACACACGTGTGTGTATAAATTCACTTAGTAAACTTTGTTCATGGCTTATAATTACATTGCCAAATTTGAATTACCAAATATTTATTTAGAACTTACAATCATAACTGAAATTGAACTATATTAGAATTTTATATCTTGTATTATTTTTACTTGTTTCCTACCTATCTTGTCTCCAATAGGACTGAAAGATCATTAAAAGTCAGTGCCTTACTAATATTTTTCTCCTACACAGTCAATATCACAATATCTTGCACAAAGCCTGTGATTGATAAAGTGTTGAATGAATAAACACATTTAATAGATCTGAAAGTAAGCCCACTTTTTGAAAAATTAGCATATATATTCTGTAACATAAAATTCAAAACACATAGGTAAATTTAATGTTCAGCTAAGTTTTTCCAGGCATATGTGTTTGTTTCAGAACTCTGAAATCTTTAAAATTGTTCTAGATCCTGACTCCTTAAATGTCTCTTCATAGAGTTTTAAAATTCTCCATTTAGTTAATAGCAATAATTGCTATTGTAACCTTAAGAGTTATCATATTATGTCTTGTGAGATAGATTATATCAAGATTATTTTTTTCCAGAAGATTGAAGACAAATGAGTAGAAGATATGCATCAGAGATTCTTAATGTATAAAGCCATTTTCAATACAATGCTTTTTATTTAAGTGAAAATTGGATTTCCATGGTTTGAGGCTTCAGGGCGTCTAAGACTCTGCGCCTGGAGATTCAAGACTTGTACTAGACATCAAAGCTTATCATTCTGCCCCTTCAAGGCACTATCTAAAGGAATTGGCTACTATAGTAGCTTTGCTTGAATTCTTCCCTTCAAAGCAGCTGCTAATATGTCTTTGTGATTAAATTTAAGGACAAGACATGTTATTATTTATTTGGGTGTGTTTTTGTTTTTTAATTTTTCTTCACAGTTTGGGTGCATTTTTAAATTGCATTTTAAGGAAACCGTGGGCACAGCACAATACTGGCAGACAAACAAGAAAAGTGAAAATGTGTCTGGTCTGCCACCAGGGATCTTGCACTATAAGGGAGAGACCATATGTAGACCCAAATCTGATACGAGAAATAGGAATGTGGCTGGGCCTGGTGGTGCATGCCTGTAATCTCAGCATTTCAGGAGCCCGAAATGAGAGAATTGCTTGAGCCCAGGAGTTCAAGACCAGCCTGGGCAATAGCAAGAACTCTCTCTACAAAAACTAAAAAAATTAGCTGGGCATGGCGGTGTGTGCCTGTAGTCCTAAGCTACTGGGAAGCTGAGGCAGGAGGCTCATTTATGCCCAGGAGTTCAAGGCTATAGTGAGCTATGGTGATGCCACTGCACTTCAGCCTGGGACAAAGTAAGAGCCTGTCTCAAAACAATAAAAATTTTAAAAATTACAAAGTTAAACCAAAGAAGCAAATAAGAGTGTAGGACAAGCTTTTAATCAAAATGGGAGGAGCACTGAAGGGATAACCTGAAGATTTTTCCCCTACTTGTTTTTTCCCTACTTGTAGCTATTGTTTTAATTCTGTTTTCTAATATTATGTAGTTAATGAGGTAATGATTGGGCATTTATGATCATAATCACAAAAAAAAATATTTTCCTCATATCCTCATGCCATGCTTGGAAGCAGTAATGTAAACCATTACAATGGGAATTATTTTACTGTCTATTATTAAAATAAAATTTTTAATATTTATTTTTAAAACCTCCCATTTACCATAAAGTTTATAACTGATTTTTATTAAAAGAAATGATTAATATGTATTCTTATTAATGAAACATAAATTTTTATTATAAGAAACTCTAATTTTTGTTATAAGGAATAATATATATTCCTAATACTTACATATGATAGTTTCACAAAGATTAGGCTGTATTTATTTGAGAAAATATCATCTTAATTTATTACATAGCCTAAAAGTGACCTTAAATGCATTTTATCAGTTCAATTCAGTTTATTTACCTCAGACTACGTGGTTTCAATGTATATGTGTGTGTATCATATTTCTGGTGAGGGCAAAAATGTACACAGCTTTGAAAACCACACTATTTTGATGATATTCATCTAATTTTAGAAGTGAATGATGGTGTAGAATAACAATTTTATTATATTAAGCATAGCTTCTATTACTATCCTATTTTTATCCCAGTTTTCACTTTACCTCTCACTATAGATCCTTCTTGTCATAGGTTTTCTTGGAAGATGATTTAAACACAAGGAAATGACAAATATGTACAGTTTGTAGGTTGTTAAGTGACAGATATGAAGATCTATTTCAGAAAATTAAAATGACACCTTGAGGGAATTTGCTTTTTTTGTTAGGATTATTAATAAAACAAATTTTCTCATTTACATCAATTGTGTGATATTTAAAAATACTAGAAAGTTGATAGGTTAAAAATCCACACAATTGACTTAAAAAAGAGGTTTGCAAGAATAAAAAAGACCAAAATAAACAAAATCAGAAATGGAAAAGGAGACATTGCAGCTGTTATCACAGAAATACCAAAGATCATCAGAAACAATCATGAACAACTATATGCTAAGATACTGAAAAAACTAGAGGAAATAGGTAAGTCCCTGGATACATACAACCTACTATGATTGAATCAGGAAGAAATAGAAAACCTGAACATACCACTAATGAATAATGAGATTAAATCAGTAATAAAAAGTATCCTAATAAATAAAAGCCCAGGACCAGATGGCTTTACTGCTCAATTCTACCAAACTTATAAAAAGAACTAATGTCAATTCTCAAACTATTGCAAAAAATTGAAGGGAGAGAATTCTCCCTAACTCATTCTACAAGGCCAGCATTACCCAGATATCAAAAGCAGACAAGAACACAACAAAAAAAGAAAATTACAAGCCAATATCCCTGATGAGCATAGATGCAAAAATCCTCAACAAAATACTAGCAAAGCAAATCCAAGAGCACATCAAAACATAATATACCATGTTCAAGTGGGATTTACCCCAGGGGTGCACGGATGATTTAACATATGCAAATCAACAAATGTGATACATCACATCAACAGAATGAAGGACAAAAAAGCCACACCATCATCTCAGCAGATGCAGAAAATGCATTTGATAAAATTCAACATCCCTTCATGATAAAAACTCTTAAAAAAACTAGGCATAGAAGGAACATATCTCAAAATAATAAAGACCATATATGAAAAACCCACAGCAAACATCATAATGAATAGGAAAAAGCTGAATCCTTTCCTCTAAGAACTAGAACCAGAAAAGGATGCCCACATTCATCACTCTACTCAACTTAGTATTGGAAGTCCTAGCCAGGGCAAACAGACAAGAAAAGAAATAAAAGGTATCCAAATTGGAAAACAGGAAGTCAAATTTTTCTTCTTTGCAGATGACATAATATTATATTTAGAAAAACTTGTCTCTACCAAAAAAAGCCTTATATTTGATAAACAAATTCAGTACAGTTGCAGGATACAAAATTAACACAGAAAAATCAGTAGTGTTTCTACATAGTAATGAACTAGCTGAAAAAGGAATCAAGATGATCTCATTTACAATAGCTACAAAATAATAAAATTCCTAGGAGTAAATTTAACCAAGGAGGTTAAAATACCACTACAAGGAAAACTACAAAACACTGATGAAAGAAATTAAAGAGAACATAAACAAATGGAAAGATATCCCATGCTCCTGAATTAGAAGAATATCATTAAAATGATCATACTACCCAAAGCAATCTACAGATTCAATGCAATCACTGTAATAGTACCAATGACATTTTTCATAGAAATAGGAAAAACAATCCTAAGATTTGTATGGAACCAAAAAAGAGCCCAAATAGCCAAAGCCATCCTGAGCAAAAAGAACAAAGCTGGAGACATCATACTACCTGGCTTCAAAATATATTACAAGGTTATAGTAACCAAAACAGCATGTATTGGTATCAAAACAGACACATAGACCAATGGAACAGAATAGAGAACTCAGAAATAAATTCACATATTTACAGCCAACTGATTTCTGATAAAGGTACCACGAACATACATTGAGGAAAAGAGCATCCTCTTTAATAAATGGTGCTGGGAAGACTGGATATCCATATGCAGAGGAATGAATACTAAACTCCTCTTTCTCACCATATACAAAAATCAACTCTAAATGGATTCAGGACTTAAACATAAGACCTGAAAGTCTAAAATTACTAGAATAAGACATAGAGGAAACACTCTAGGACATTGGTATAGACAAAGATGTTATGGCCAAGATCTCGAAAGCACAGGCAACAGAAACAAAAATAGACAAATGGAACTATATTAACTAAAAAGTTTCTACACAGCAAAGAAAATAATAAACAGATGGAACAGACAACTTATTGAATGAAAGAAAATATTCGCAAGCTATTCATCTGAAAAGGGACTAATATCCAGAATATATAAGAAACTCAAACAACAAAATAGCAAAAAGACAAACTCAAACAACAAAATAGCAAAAATAATTTGATTAAAAAATGGATAAAGGATCTAAGTAGACATTTCTCAAAAGAAGACAGCCGAGTATGTGAAAAAATGCCCAACATCACGAATCATCAGGTAAATGCAAATCAAAACCACAATGAGATATCCTCTTACTCCAGTTAGAATGGCTACCATAAAAGAGACAAGAAATAACAGATGCTGGCAAGGATGTGTAGAAAAGGGAACTCTCATACACTGTTGGTGGAATGTTGATTAACATAGCCATTATGGACAACAGCATAGAGATTTCTCAAAAAACTAAAAGGAGAACTACCATACAATCCAGTAATCCCACTAATAGGTATTTATCCAAAGGAAAGAGATCAGCATATCAAAGGGGTACCTGCACTCACATGTCTATTGAAGCATTACTCACCAGAGCAGAGTTATGAAATCAACCTAAATATCCATTAACAGATGAATGGAAAAAGAAAATGTGGTATATTGCTAGTGACATATTGATGGTGTCATTCACTGTGACTGAATTTTTCACTTCTACTGTAACAGACTGTAAACATGAGAAAAATGACTATAAATTATAAATTTTAAAGCATATGATTACATAATTATTGTCATATTATTATCTATATTCTAAAGGCAAAGCTTGTTTCCAGGTAATGACAAAGTAAAGCACATGTAGAACACGGAAAAAAAAAAAAACAGAAAAAAAGAAAATGTGGTATATACACACAGTGGAATACTATGTGGTTATAAAAAAGAATGAAAATCCTGACATTTACAGAAGGAAATAAGCCCAGCAAAGAATGTTCTCACTCATGTGCGGGAGCTAAAAAGTTAATCTCAGGGAGTTGGAGAGTAGAATGATACAGAGCTCAGGCCAGGAAAGGTGTGTGTGACTTGGGTGGGGAGGATGAAGGAAGGTCAGTTAATGGGTACAAACATACAGTTAGACAGAAGGAATAAGTGCTAACTTCAATAGCAGAGTTGAGTGACTACAGTTAACAAGAATGTATCGTGTATTTCAAAATAGCTAGAGAAGACTTGAAATGTTCCCAAGACACAAATGATAAATGCTCAAGGTCATGTATACCCTTTAATACCCTGACTTGATCATTTCACTTTCTATGCATGTAACAAAATATCACATGTATTCCATAAATATGAAAAAGAAGAAATTTGTTCAAAGTTTTTCACCAGCTCTCTGGAATGCCAACCAAAGGATAAAATCATAAAACATATGTCTACTGTTAATAAAGTGTTACTAGCCTCATTATTGTATGGTTTGAGGACTGTTTTGTTTTCTGTACAGTTTTTGATTGGTTGATTTTTTTTAATATATTGGTTTGATTTTTGTTTGATAGCTTAAAAACTGTTAATGCTATTTCTGCAAAAAAAAATAATTATAGTCAAAAGGAAAAAAATTATATTGAGCAAATGTTGCTGAAAAATTACTTAGAACACTGTCTTAGTTTTAAAATGGAAGTTGCTTTATGAGTTGTCAAGTTTTTTTGCTTTGTGTATGTTTTTACCAAAATCTCAGATTTTATGACAGCCATTGAAATGTGAAGATGGTCCTGAATGGAAAAAGATGGGGGGAAAAGGTGAAAATAAAGTAATGGAGAAATTTCAGCAGATGTCTCAGCTCTACAACAATATCTTTCCTGGTTTGAAAGTAAATATTTGCTGGTGCATTTCCTATCTTGCTTTCTTGTTCAAGAAGAATGTTTATCACTTTCTGAATTTACCAGCAATTGGAGTGTGGTTCATTTAATTCTTACAAAATGTCACTAACTCATGCCTGTCCTCTGAAATTTAAAACAGCTGCTACCCACTGGCAGGCTCCACATCTTCACAGACAGAATTCCAAACTCTCTGTATGCCTGTAGCACACTATTGTTAATAATAAACTCTGTCCATCAGAGTGACAATGGGACATTGTGCTTCTACAGGTGAATTTCCTCTGTCGGCATATAAAAGGCTAGAGGTTTATTTTGTTAATAAAGATACATGATTTAATAAAAAAAAAGCCCACTGATTGTTGGTTCCACTTAACACACTATAATTTAGTGGGTTTTTCTTTCTTTTTTTTTTATTTCGGCATATTATGGGGGTACAGATTTTAAGGTTTCAATAAATGCCCATTTTCCCCCCTCCCCCCACAAGTCTGAGTCTCCATCATGACCATCCCCCAGATGGTGCACATCTCACTCTATATATGTATATACCCGCCCCCTATCCCCCCTCCCACCTGCCCAATACCCTATTACTGTAGTACCTATGTGTCCACTTAGTTGCTGTTCAGTTAATACCAATTTGCTGGTGAGTATATGTGGTGCTTGTTTTTCCATTCTTGGGAAACTTCACTTAATAGTATGGGTTCCAGCTCTAACCAGGAAAATATAAGATGTGCTATGTCACCATTGTTTCATAGAGCTGAATAGTACTCCATGGTATACATATACCCCATTTTATTAATCCATTCTTGGATTGATGGGCACTTGGGCTGTTTCCACAGCCTTACAATTATGAATTGTGCTGCTATAAACATTCGAGTGCAGATGTCTTTTTTGTAGAGTGTCATTGGATCATTTGGGTAGATGCCCAGCAATGGGATTGCTGGATCAAATGGTAGATCGACTTGTATCGCTTTAAGGTATCTCCATATTGCTTTCCACAAAGGTTGAACTAGTTTGCAGTCCCACCAGCAGTGTAGGAGTGTTCCTCTCTCTCCGCAACCACGCCAGCATTTATTGTTTGGAGATTTTTTGATAAAGGCCATTCTCACTGGGGTTAAGTGATATCTCATTGTGGTTTTGATTTGCATTTCCCTGATGAGTAGAGATGTTGAGCATTTTTTCATATGTTTGTTGGCCATTCTTCTGTCTTATTTAGAAAAGTTTCTGTTCAAGTCTTTTGCCCACTTTTTAATGGGGTTATTTGATTTTTCTTCCTGATTTTCGTGAGTTCTAAGTATATTCTAGTTATCAGTCCCTTATCGGATGCATAGGATGCAAAAATTTTCTCCCATTCTGCAGGTTGTCTGTTTACTTTCATGACTATTTCTTTGGCTGTGCAGAAGCTTTGTAGTTTGATCATGTCCCATTTATTTATTTTTGTTGCTGCTGTGATTGCCTTTGGGGACTTCTTCATAAACTCTTTGCCCAGGCCGATGTCTAGGAGAGTGTTTCCAACTTTTTCCTCTAGAGTTCTAATAGTTTCATACCTTAGGTTTAAGTCTGTTATCCAGCGTGAGTTGGTTTTTGTGAGAGGTGAAAGGTGTGGGTCCTCTTTTAGCCTTCTACAGGTGGCTATCCAGTTTTCCCAGCACCATTTATTGAAAAGTGATTCTTTTCCCCAGCGTATATTTTTGTCTGCTTTGTCAAAGATTAGATGGCTATATGAGGATGGTTTTATATCAGGATTCTCACATCTGTTCCACAGGTCAATATTCCTATTTTTGTGCCAAAACCATATTGATTTGATTACTACAGCTTTGTAGTATAGTTTGATATCTGGCATATTAATGCCTCCCATTTTGTTTTTGTTGCCTAGAATTGCTCTTGATATTCGGGGTCTTCTTTGGTTCCATACGAAGCGTAAAATTATTTTTTCTATATCTGTGAAGAATGCTGATGGGATTTTAATAGGTATTGCATTGAATCTGTAGATCAGTTTGGGTAGTATAGACATTTTGATGATATTGAGTCTGCCGATCCACGAGCATGGTATGGATTTCCATCTGTTTACATCCTCTGCTATTTCCTTCCTCAGTGTTTCATAGTTCTCCCTGTAGAGGTCTTTTACATCCTTCGTTAAGTATATTCCTATACTTAACGAAGTATAGGAATATATTCCTATACTTCCTAGGTACTTTAATTTCTTTGTTGCTATTGTGAAGGGTATTGAGTCTTTAATTTGGTTCTCAATTAGATTGTTGTTGGTGTATACCAATGCCTCTGATTTCTGTGTATTGATTTTGTATCCTGAGACTTTACTAAATTCATTGATCAGTTCCAGGACTTTCTTGGTTGAATCTTTGGGGTTTTCTAGCTACAATATCATATCATCAGCAAACAGTGAAAGTTTGATCTCTTCTGCCTCTATTTGGATACCTTTGATTCCATTTTCCTGTCTGATTGCTGTAGCCAAGACTTCCAGCACTATGTTGAACAGAAGTGGAGATAGTGGGCAGCCTTGTCTGGTTCCAGTTTTAAGTGGGAATGATTTCAATTTTTCCCCATTCAGTATGATGTTGGCTATGGATCTGGTTTTGTTGAAAATTTTTGCATCTATATTCATTAGGGATATTGGTCTGTAGTTTTCTTTTTTTGTTGCATCCTTTCCTGGTTTTGGTATCAGAGTAATATTTGCTTCATAAAAGGTGTCAGGGAGGTTTCTGTTCTTCTCGATGTTGTGGAATAGTTTCTGCAAGATAGGTACTAGTTCTTCTTTGTAAGTGTGGTAAAATACGGGTGTGAAGCCATCTGGACCGGGACTTTTCCTTTTAGGGAGATTTTTAATTGCTGTTTCTATTTCAGCTGTTGAGATTGGTCTGTTCAGGGAATCTATTTCTTTCTGGTTGAGCCTAGGGAGGCTGTGTGTTTCTAGAAATTTGTCCATTTCCTCCACATTTTCTAGTTTGTGTGCATAAAGATTTTGGTAGTATTCATAAATTGTATCTTGTATCTCTTTGGGATCAGTTGTGATATCTCCTTTTTTGTTCCTGATGGAGCTTATTAGAGATTTCTCTTTTCTGGTTTTCATTAGTTTAGCCAATGGTGTGTCAATTTTGTTTATTTTTTCAAAGAACCAACTTTTTGTTTTATTAATCTCCTGAATAGCTTCCCTGTTTTCAATTTCATTTAGTTCTGATTTGATCTTGTTGATTTCACTTCTTCTGCTGGGTTTGGGGTTGGTATGTTCTTCTTTTTCCAGCTCTTTGAGTCGTTTCATTAGATTGTCTATTTGTGATCTTCTTGTCTTTTGGTTATAGGCATTTATGGAGATAAATTTTCCTCTCAGAACTGCTTTAGCTGTGTCCCAGAGGAGTTGATAACTTGTCTCTCCATTGTCGTTTTCTTCATAGAATTTTTTTATTTCTGTCTTGATATCTTCATTTATGAAGTAATCATTTAGTAGGAGGTTGTTTAATTTCCACATTTTTGTGTAGAAATGTGAGTTTCTGTTACTGTTGATTTCTACTTTTATTCCACTGTGATCTGAGAAGGTACAAGGTATGATTTCTATTTTTTTTAATTTCTTGAGATTTACTTTGTGTCCTAGGATATGGTCAATCTTAGAGAATGTCCCGTGTGCTGATGAGAAGAACGTATGTTCAGTGGATTTTGGGTAGAATGTTCTGTAAATGTCAGTCAGACCCAATTGTTCTAGAGTTTTGTTTAAGTCCATTACTTCTTTATTAATTTTCTGTTTGGAGGATCTGTCTCATGCCATCATGGGGTGTTGAAATCTCCGGTGATTATGGAGTTGCTATTAATCCATTTGCTTAGCTCCAGTAAGTTTTGCGTTATGAATCTGGGTGCACCTAAGTTGGGTGCATATATATTTAAAATTGTTATCTCTTATTGTTGAACTGTGCCCTTCACCATTATATAATGACCCTCTTTGTCTTTCACTACTTTTGTTGGTTTAAAAATTAAATCGTCTGAAATTAGAACTGCCACACCAGCCTTCTTTTGGCTTCTATTTGCTTGGAATATTGATCTCCACCCTTTTATTTTTAGTCTATATGCATCCTTGCTTGTTAGATGTGTTTCCTGAAGACAGCATATACATGGCCTGTATTTTCTTATCCATTCAGCCAGCCTATGTCTTTTGAGTGGAGAGTTTTAGCCATTCACATTTATTGAGAGAACTGATAGGTAAGGTAGATTACTGTTCATTCTGTTTGGTTGGATGTTGTTGCTTTGATTTCTGTCTTGAGCCATTGTAATATCTGGCCTTTAATATCTTTGGGTTTTGGTTGTTTTTATATTCGTGGGTTATTATTATGATGTTCTGTGCGTAACGCTGTTCTAAGTACTTCTTGTAGGGCTGGTCTTGTCTTGGTGAATTCTCTGAGCCTTTGCTTGTCTGAGAATGTTTTTATTTCTCCTTCATATACGAAGCTTAGTTTTGCAGGGAATAATATTCTAAGCTGGGCATTGTTTTGTTTCAAAAGAGTGAGAATGGGGCCCCAGTCTCTCCTTGCTTGTAAAGTCTCATTAGAGAAGTCTGGTGTTATTTGAATTGGCTTTCCCTTGTATGTTACTTGCTTCTTTTGTCTTACAGCGCTTAGAAGGGCCTCTTTAGTTGATACTTTGGTTAGTCTGATGACTGCATGTCGTGACGTCTTCCTGTTTGCATTGAATCTCCCAGGGGTCCTCTGAGCTTCTTGAACTTGTATATCAAGATTTTGAGCAAGGCCTGGGAAATTTTCCTCTATTATATCTTCAAACAGCTTGTCCAACCCTTGAGTGTTGTCTTCTTCCCCTTCTGGTAACCCTATGACCCTCACATTAGGTTTCTTCACATAATCCCACAGCTCTTGTAGGCTTTGCTCTTTTCTCTTGTTTCTCTGCTCTATTTCTGTGACTGATTTATTTAATTGGAGGGTGTTATCTTCAATCTCTGAGATTCTTTCTTCTGTTTGATCCACCCTGTTCTTGAGACTTTCTACTGTATTTTGTAGTTCCTTGAATTGATTCTTCATTTCCAGGAGTTCGGTTAAACTTTTCTTCATTGTGTCTATTTCTTTTTCCATATCCTGGAGGCTTTTTGTGGTTTCTTTTTGTTGGTTATTGAGTTGTTGTTGCAGCTCGGTGAGTGTTCTTATGATCCACATACGAAATTTCTCTTCTGTCATATTGGTTGCCTGATTTTGGTTGGTGTCCTTTTCTAGGGGGCTTGTGCTCCTCTTTGGGGGTGTGTTTTCCGTTTGGTTCTTCATATTTCCTGAGTTCTTTCGCTGATTTCTTCCCATGTCAATCAGTTGTTGTTTCTTTCCTTTAGGTTATTGTTTGGGTATTCACACACCTTGTTTAGTTTCTGAGGCATTAAGTGGTGTCTGTGGGTGAGATTGGACCACTCCCTGTATATTGAGTCAGTGGTTGCTGTGAAAAGGCTGTGCAGGATGCCGTCCCTGTCAGTAGGTGGCGTTTGCTTGGAGGAAGAGGCTATGCTGTTGATTTTGTGTCCTGTTATCAGCTCTTGTTGTGGGTGGAGCTAGGTTGGGTAAGCCTGCCCTCAGGCAGTTAGCAGGGGTCAAAGTTCTGTTCTCTGCTTCCAGGAAAAGCTGTTAGGGCGGGGCTGGAATGGTCCCGCTCAGCCAGAAAGTCTGGGTGTGGGGGTGGGGCTGTCTGAGACCCGCAGTCTGGAGCAGGCCTCGCTTCTTTTCCACCCTCCCCGACTCCGCAGCTACTCCTGGTCCTCTGCCAGCAGGCCAGACCACAAGCCAGACCAGGCATCCCCGGACTGTGATGCCGGCAGGGAGGTTCCCTGCACAGGAACGCCACCTGGGGTGGGCACACGGCCTCTTCCTGGGAGGAGAATTGCCCTCTAGGATGCTGATTCGCCCCTGGAGGCACACACACCTCAGTAGGCTGTTCACGTATATCCCTTCTGTGCCCCGGGCAATGCTAGCCCTAGGTGCAGGGGATCTGGTTTGCAGGTCCGACCTCTGGGTCCCAGAGTTCAAACTGTATCCCCACCAGGGAGAGGAGTTCCAGTCCCAATTCACCCACAGGGAGCCCAAGCTGGGTCTATGTCTCTCAGCCTCTGAGTCAGCACCGTTCTCCTGGGATCACCGTGCCAGCAGCACCTGGGAGAGCTGGTGGGTAGGGAGCTCACAGTCTGAGTTCCCCTGAGTCAGCTGTAGGGTCCCAAAAGGGAAGGTCCCGTTCCCTGGAGTTGCCTCTGGCTGGTGGCCGTATTGTCTCTCTGGGCAGCCGCGGGTAGGGTCGGCGGAGGGGAAGAGGAGGCAATATGGCGCCTGCCGCACGGCTCGGGTCTGTGCACACGGAGGTGCCCGAAGGAAGTTGGGAACCTGGTGCCACGTCTGCTACAGGCTCACGGCTGGCTGGCGGCGGCCGTCTCTGGGCTGGTGTCTGCAGGTCTCTCCACCTGCTGGGGAGCCCACCAGCAGTCCCAGATGCAGGGGAGGGGAAACAGCAAATCCACCTACCCTTGCCGCTGGTCTCCAGGCTGCTCCGGTGGTCTCAGTCTCCCGTTCTCCTCCAAAGCCTCCTCCCGTGGAGTCTCTCAGGGTCTCAGGTACCCCTCCTTCCGGCCCTCGTCTGCTGTATGCTCGTCTTCTTGCTTCTTTTTTGTAATTTCTGCTAGAATCTGTCTTTTCTGCAGAGACACTCTGTCTGGCAGTGTCTCTCGTCTGCTATCTTGCTCCACCCTATAATTTAGTTTTGATTGAAGCATCAGAACTTTCATTGTTGTTTCTTGTCTATAATTTTATAATTTTAAATATTATCTGTGAATTAGAGTAGCTCATTTACTGAGAAAAAGTAGCAGAGGAGTCCAAACTCAATGTTAAGACAAAGAAAATTTGGAAAAATAAACATTATTTAATTTTAACTTAGATCATAATTTTATTTTCAGATGACATTTTTACCACTTAGAATTTACAATCTTCCCAACATTTATTTGTAATGAAGGTAAAATTTCCAACTGTTTCAATGAGTGTTTCTATGTCAAAAATATATGAAAATGTGAATTTTGACATAATCACTAAATCCGTGGATTTTCAAAGATACAATACTTTTAAAAATGTTGCCTTGTTTTTACATTGTCACTTTATAAAAAGAAATAATTTTATTTCTTTTCCTTACATTTTCTTGTAGAACTGTTCAATTTCTATAAAGACAGATTTGTGTGTTTTGAAAAATGTGAAAGATTATTTTCATGCATAAGAGAAATCACTGAGATAGTAAACGATTTGAAAAGTACTTCATGTTCTACCAGCATGAAATCCAAATCATTCTCCTCCACAATGAATTCATAGCTTCCTGCAAGATAAGATCTCGTCCTCTTAAGGACTTTATTTTTGAAGGAAAAAAAGAACATAATTTCTCAAGGGAATTCCAGTATCATAATTCATAACATCAAATATATGAATTCGTATATACAACTCTTATCTTAAAAGTCTTCAAATCTCTGGAACCTAGAATCAAAAGCACTGATGTTTAATTGTAATATTCTATAATAACATAAATATGCAGAAGTGAAAAAATATTTAATTATTTAAAAGTTTTCGTTCTGATGTATAAAACTAAAATGCCCAGTAATCTTTAATTAATACATTTAGAATCCCTTCCTTAGTGATGAGAATTAACTTGGCAATTTAATTTGACATTTTAAAGCATGAAAAACAAAGATAAATAAAATAAGCCCCTTGGGAATGGGAAGAAAATTTCTAGTCTCTCACCAGCCAATCCAACTTAATCAGGTCTCTCTTCTTCTTTTTTCCTAAATAATTAATGTTTTCACCCCTGGCCCTCCCCACTCTTCCCTCTTGTTTTTTAATACACAGAACTAACTTTAAAGATTTGGGGTTTAGATTTCATTTTGTCCTCAAGCACATGCCTAGATTTGTAGCTAGTAACCCAGAATTTAAAAGAGTTTTAAAAAACAGACTCTGAAGGAAAATGAATACTATTTGAGAATATAAGATAACAAGTTTGGCATAAGTTTCCAGATGTTTAATATTTTTAACAGTGCCCAGCTTATCTTGGTGTTTATTCATTCATTGTTCATTCATTTGTTTATTCATTCACCAAATACATATTGAGAATCTACAATGCATTGAGGCTGCACAGGGCCCAGGATACCACCCCTGCCTAGAGACCCACATGACTTAGAGGAGGGTCAGATAAGTAAACAGTTAAGTTCTGATGTTAGACAGTAAATTCTTATATAAAGGGTTGCATGGTGCTACAGGGGGGGAAATGAGAAGACTTCCCAGAGGAGGTCACATCTGACTGAGGCTTTAAGAGAGAACAGAGGGATAAGCAGAAGGTGGGAAATTTATTCTAGGCAGAGAGAAAACCATAGTGCAAAGAAACGGGTTTGAGGAATTTGGGGATATAGATATCTGAGGGTGTCTGAAGGACAGAGTCGGTGGTGACACGGGAAGCTAGGGAGAGAGATGGGTTGGAGCCAGGTTCCCTATGCCAAATTAAGGAGTTAAGACTTTCGTCTACTGGCAAGGGGCTTTAAGTACAGAAATGACATAATCAGCTTTAAGATTATGGTAGATCAGACTCCCTAAGAAAGATCTGAAACTTTGAAATTTCCGTGCAGAAATTCATGTGGGGAATAATTTGGGGGACAACACCTGTGAAGGTGCCAAGGGAAATGGGGAGTGAAGAGGGACACTGGGCTGCCAGTGTCCCAGGGGATCTGTGGAGCTGGAATGACTGTTCAGAGTTGTTCTACCTTGAGGCCACGTCTCTTTACCTATGCTGAGAAGTCACTTGTTGGGCACGGCAGATTCCTGCAGGTGAGGGCAATTCCTGGAGAGGGACACAGCTGTGGGCCATCACCAACAACCCATCCAGCAGCAGAAAAGAGTGTCGCCACTCAAAAAAAGGGGTCTGAGCAATGCATCACAGAATTCACTACAGGGTTTTACGGTTTTTTGTTTTGTTGTTGTTTTATCTTAAACTTGATCATAGTTGGAAGGATGGTCTTGAGTGAGGAAAGACTGGTTAGAAAGAGATCAGATGGGATTTTTGTGAAAATGGATGATGTCAGGTTTCGTAACAAAGATACATGGTGATATGAATGGGGGAAAAGATAGTCTTTGCAAATACACAAAAAAGATAGTCTTTTCACAAATGATGCTGGAACAACTGGCTACCCATTTTAACAAAAAAAATATCTCTACCCTCACCTTGTACTATACAAAATTTACCTTAAATATATCAAAGTCCTAAGTCTAAAAGCTACAACTATAAACTTCTCGAAGAAATCAAGAGAAAACGTTTGTGATCTTTTTTATATAAAGCTTTCTTAGGACACAAGAAAATAAACAACAGAAAGGCTCAAATATCGACAATACCAAACATTGATAAGAATGTGGAGGAACTAGGGATCTCTCATTACTGATGAGAGTGTAAAATTATAGAGCCACTTTGCGAAACAATTTTGCAGTTTCTTATAAAGTTAAGGATACGTTAATGAAATTATGAAATTATGAAATCCAGCCCCAATCCAAGGTATTTACACAAGATAAATCAAAACATGGAGCTGTATGCCAAAGTTTATAGCAGTTTAATTTATAATGCACTAAAACTGGAAACCGCTCAAATGTCTGTCAACAAGTAAATGATAAATAAATAAATAGTGAAATAGCCATAATATTGCATACTACTCACCAATAAAAACATTTTAACTATTGATATTCACAATATCTCCAAGATATTGCCCTAACTAAAAGATGCCATACACAAAAGATAATAAGATTATATGAAACCATTTCTATGAAGACTAAAGAAACAGTGGTACTTGGGGCTTGAGGAGGAGATTGGCCACAAAGGAGCCCCAAATAACTTTTTGAGTGATGGGAATATTATACAATCTACATCATAACTGAGTGATGGACATATGGCTGTATCTATATATATTAATACATATGTAAAAACTAATTTAATTACACATGTATGATTTATGAATTTTGTTGTTTGTAAATTATACTTATTAAAAGTGAAACATAAAAATAAATGAGTAGCCCATAAGTAGTCATCAGGCTTTATTTTGGTCAGCTCCTGTTTCTCAGAAAAAGTTCTTTTTTACTGAATGAATACTGACAGTAGACTAGGCTCTGTGCTTTTTACAAATAGCCCAATTTTATTTAAAAAGAGAGAGCTCTCTTTAAATAAAATAGGAATTACACAATTATAATTTAATGTTTAAGCTACTAGTGTATTTATCTACTAGTGAATTGATCACCAAGACCATTTTAAGAAACTGACCAACTTTATTTATTTTCGAGACAGGATCTTGCTCTGTCCCCAAATTGGAGAGCAGTGGCATGATCATAGTTCAATGCAGCCTCGAACTTCTGGGTTCAAGCAATCTTCCTGCCTCAACCTCCCAAAGTGCTAAGATTACCACTGTACTGGTCTTGAGAAACATGTCTACTTTACATAATCAGGATGTTGCTTTAAATAATAATAGTAATACTAATAAAAAGACAAGAGTAAGGGCATTAAAAGTAATGTATAAAATAAAACATTCAAAGTAACTTAGGATAAAATGGACATGATTTTACCTGAATTGTTTTTGTACATAAGTGAAAATGTAGTAAGTGCCCACTTAATTGGATATAGAAGGAATTAAAACTTTAAAGGAAAAACCCACTTTTTTCTATAAACAAGAAGATGCCCATAGCCAGGAAAATGTTTGTCTGGGAAAATGAGCATTATTCTCAACTATAAGTCTAATTGTAACCTCTCACCCTTGTCCTCCTCATGCCCTTCCTGCTTCCACAGAGCCAGAAATGCAAACATCTCTCTGGGTAAGAATTTCACCATTTAGGTCTGGGGCCCTTGAGGTGTCATCCTAAATTTCTACTGACATCACTCTACCTTTCTGTTTTGTATTCACTGTAAAGGATAGCTTTGTTGTTCAAATTATTATAGATAATAGAGCATGTGCTTTACTCCATTTGGGCTGCCATAATGAAGTAGTGTAAATTGGATGGTTCACGAGCGATAGAAATTTATTTCTCACAGTCCTGAAGGCTGGGGGTCCAAGACCAAGACACTGGCAGATTTGGTGTCTGATGAGGGTTCACTGTGGAAGAGCGAAGCAGCTCTCTAGGGCTTCTTCTATAAGGTCACTGATCCCACTCACGCCCCAAAGGCCCCACCTGCTAATTCCATCACATTGGTGATGAACTTTCAACACGTGAATTTTGGGAGGACACAAATATTCACACTATAGCAGCATAAGAACTTATATTTGAAAAGAGTTATTCAAATCTATGGTATTTTCCTGTACATGTATCAGCTTTTGGCACACCGTGATTTTGTTTCATGACACCTGAGTTACAAGAGCTATCACATTTCTTTAATTTTTCTTAATTAAATCTAATCTGACTTAGCTTCAACACCCTAGAGATGCAAATATATATGTATCTTTTTTCCTGGCTCCCATTCCCTCCCTTGAGATATTACGCAAACCCAGAAATGACAGGGGAAGAACCTCTGGTCTTCAGTGCCAAGTGGCTGCCATCCCTTCCCTTTCTGCCCACAGGCCTACGTGGTCTATTCCCAGATGTGAAGCCTCGAGCCTCTGGGCCAAATTTGGCCTCAGAATTATCTACCCAGAAGCCTAGTCTGGGCTTCCTGAGGTCCAGCTGCCCTGGGCACACATACTTCATAGGGCCCTGTGTACAAGTGAGCCATCCTCAAAACCTACAGTCTGTATGAACCGCTCTTACAGCTCCTCCCCCACCCACAGTCAGTCCTTCTTCCACCTTGGCAGGGTTCTTGAAGAATGGATCCCAGACCAGCTGCATCACCTGAGAATCGTCTTCCTTTCACAGTTTGCCAGGTAACTCTAATGCATTTCCAGGGTTACGAATCCTTGATCTAGGTTTAAGAACAAGGTATGATGATACTAGAGATGTTAAGAATATGCATACTATAAGTACACTGTAATGGTATGTGTACTCTAAAGACATGTTAAGATATTTAAATCACTGACATTTACTACAAGTAAGTTTTAAGTGAGTTTATAAGCGAAATGACCAGCTCAATCTCTTAATGGGCTGAGAAAAGTTTCTTGGAAAAGGTGGAATTGAAGGAGTTCAAGCTGCAGAATCTTCAGGTCCTTCTTCCCGCAGCCTGAGGGATCACAGGAGCATGGCTGGCACCCTGGTGACTTTGGAAATGAAGGGTTTGCATGACCGAGGGACAAGATGGAAGGAGCCAGAGTCTCGGACATGAGCCTGGGAAAACTGGCCCTGGACCACCTGCCTCTAGGCATGCTTTACAGGTAAAGGAAATAAACTTCAATCTTGCTTAATCTTTTTTTTTCTTTCACTGACAACCAAATCGCATCCTAACAAATATAAATAATATTAATAGTGGTACCTACAGTATGAGTAGACAAGGACTCTCATCAATAGATTAAATATCCATGTTCTACGCAGCTTCAGACTGCCATTACCATCTGTGGTATGGAATAAAACATGAACGTGACAGCAGATGTTCACCTCCCTTCTCCCATGTGTTACATGAGAAGGGGGCTGTGACTCTTGGCTGGGTAACAGCGTGTGTTCTGTGAGTGACCTCAACAACAGTTACATATGCAGGGCCATACTGGGAACCCAATCTCTATTTTATACTTCTGTTTTTCTTAAGTATTTTTCTCTTTTGTTTAAACACCAAAAGGCAACATCTTAATGGATATTTCCTGGATAAGTACCTTCTCCAAGAGATAGAAAAATTGTGAAAAATCTATTTGTAGGGATGAATGTAACTATTGAAAGTCATGAGTTCATATACAGCATTAATGAATTTCTGGGCAAAGCTGTTCATTTTGCAGGTTTTATGATCCTTCTTAAGCTAGGGGCTTAAGTGATCAAGCCCTTCACTTTAAGATTGATCATGAACTCAAGTGCCTTCAGGAGGCAAGCAGGTAGGCTAAATAATACCCAGGTGGGGTTACAGGAAAATGGAGAACATCTGTGCCTTTGAACTGGGCAGCCTCACTTTGGTTATGAATGCCCTGAGTGAGTGGGAGACCAATACTGTCAGAGCTTCTGATTTTTCAGAAAAGCCAAAATACCTGCTCCTGCAATGTGTTATGTTCTGATATTCAGTTCAAAATTTAATACACACAACATGGACTAAGCCAAATACCTCTGTGAGCTGAATGCTGTCTCCAATTTAAATGTGATTGGATCTGGGTTTGCAAATCAGATTTTAAAATTTTACTTTAATTTGTCCTGGATATAACTGCTTTAATAAATTAAAAATTGCCTGAACCACATATAAAGGGTAAACAATAACTGACAATTTGTCATGTAGAGAAGGGACAAGTTGCATCAACTGCCAAGGGGAACAATCACAGACCTTTAGGGCCAGAGATAACTTAACTGGGATAAAATTCAGGGAAGCTGTAACTTTGTTTCCCCAAGTCATCAGGGCCTTGGGGACAATCAGGAGTTTTGGTGATAACAATGATATTTTTTGGCTCCTAGATTCCACCCATCTGTCACCCCATGGGTGGATGACATTGCTTCTTCAAATGAACTTAAGAAATTTGTCAAATGCCTTTTATGTACAGGGAACTATGTTTGGTATTAAGGACACAAAGTTGAGTAAATACCAATCTCTGTCTTCAAAGGTTCACAGCTTAGTGGTGGAGTAAGAAGCATAAATAATTATAATATACTAGTGTTTTCCAATCTAAAGTACTGTCAGTTATAAAACACATCATTATTTTTTTGTACTTCTTAAATTAATTAAACTGTGATATCCTTTCAATTTGAAGATGCAGTCTGATTTCAGAGATATTTAAATGTTACAAAATGTGTGTATAGGAGAAGTTGTGTTAAGGAACAGGGAGAAGAAATGATCTGACTATCTGGGCAAAGCAGAGAGATACACTAAAGTATTTAAGGATGAAATGTAGAGTTGGAAAACTTTAAGCAATGTGACTGTCTTAGTTTGCTTGGGCTATAACAAAATACCACCAATTGTGAGGATTAAACAATAGAAATTTATTTTCTCCCAGTTCTGGAGGCTGGGATGTTCAACAGCAAGGTCTGGCAGATTTGGTTCCTGGTGATAGCCCCTGTCCAGCTCAGGGCTGCCTTCTCACTGTGTCTTCACCTGGCAGGGGAGAGAGAGAACTCTGCTCTCTCTTCCTCTTCTTTTAAGAACACCAATCCTATTGGATCAGGGCCCCACCCTCATAACCTTACTTAACCTTACCTCCTATCTTAGCCCATTTGTGTTGTTATGACAGAATGCTGCAGACTAGGTAATTTATAAAGACCAGAAATTTCTTTTCTCATGGTTCTGGAGCTGGGAAGTCCAAGACCAAGGCACTGGCAGGTTTGGTTTTCTGGTGAGGATTGCCCTCGGTTTCTAAGCCAGCACCTTGATGCTGCATGGTCCAGAGAGGAGGAACACTGTGCTCTCACATGGAGGAAGGCAGATGACAAAAGGGGCAAACTGGTTCTATCAAGTCCTTTTATAAATAAGAGCACCTAATCCCATCCGCAAAAGCTCCATCCTTGTAACTTAATCGCCTCCCGAAGACCCCCTCCTCTTACTGCTGTTACATTGATGATTAAGTCTCCACGTGAATTTTGGAATGGACACAAACATTAAAACCATAGCTCCTTTTAAAGACAGTCACACTGGGAGTTAGGACTTTAACACATGCATTAGGGCAGTGGGGGGATGAGCTTCAGTCCATAGCAGTGTCCTCACTCAACCTCACTTTTTTTCCTCATCTGTAAAATAAGGTAATAGGAGTAGCTACCCCATAGAGTTGTCATGAGGAGTAAAAAAAAGATTTCACATGGCATGCTCAGCAGTGCCTTGGACGTAGCAAGTGCTTAGTGAAGGTTGGCTATTATCAGCAGAGGTAATTAATGATGGTATTTAGGACTTGAAACATGAGTAAGCCATCTCTAAGTGGTAAGGGAGAAAGCAGATTCCAGGGAAGAAAAGAATACACAAAGTCCTTGAGGCCTGTTTCTGGAACATTCTGCCTGCCTGCAGTGATGTAGTAGGGGAGGGTTTTTTTTCCCCTTAAGGAATTGAAAACCTTTTTGACTCCTTCTTATTTCTCCTGCATCTTCCTCCCTGTCCCCCATCCCAACACATCCGCAAGGACAGTCTGATTCTTTTGGCTTTATACTCAAAAGCATGCACCTGGCCCTGTCCTCAATCATGAACTCGGCTCCTCAGAACTAGGACAAATTCCTTTTCTTCCCATTTCCCTCCTCACTAATCCTAACCCCTCCTTGTTGTTGGGGGCAGCCTTTGTCTAAGGTCCTTTGTTGGTTTAAAAGAATTAACTGCTATCTCCCTTCCCCTCCCCCACCCCCTGCTTGCCAGTTTCTTTCAGGGGACTTTATGCAAATAGGCCTGTCCCGATTTCCAGAGTTCCCAGAGGGGTAACACCCTATCAGGACATTCATCAAGAATAACATGTCTAGCTCCCTTTGAGGTTTGGAGAAGTTATTGGACTTGCACGAAGGTACCCAGTTAATAACAGAGCCGACCCTTTTTTGTGTTTTGCTATGTTATGCTGCACTGTCATTCAAAACATTTTTCCTCCTAAAGAAATTTTCTTGCCAGTATTATTTCTATTGACATAGTGCCCCCTTTTTAGAAAGCAACTAGCATCTTACATAAGAAATCTACCCAGTCTTTGAATTTGAGTTCATCCATTCATTCACCATTCATTCCTACACATATTTATTGAGTACTCAGGGTAGGGTACTCAGCTAGAAGTGGAGGATTTGAGATTGATCAAGACCAACATCATCCTACTCCTACTCTCACGGAGCTTATAGTCTAGCAGAGGAGGCAATTAAAATAATTTCCAATGCAGAGAACATAGGCAGTTTAGGGATAGCTTCTCAGAGGAATTAATCACTAGGTAGAGACCAAAAGAATGGAGAGAATTAGCTAAGCAAAATGATGGGAGATGGGAGGTGATAAAATGAATTATGAGAGGCTGAGGTGAGAGGATTGCTTGAGGCCAGGGTTTTGAGACTAGCCTGGGCAACACAGCAAGATCCAATCTCTGAACAAAAGAAAAGAAAAAAATTAGCTGGGTGTGGTGGTGCTTGCCTATAGTCCCTCTACTGGGGAGGCTGAGGCAGGAGGATCACTTGAGCCCGGTAGCTCAGGGCTGTAGTGAGTTATAATCATGCCACTGCACAGTACCCTGGGTGACAGAGCAAGGCCCCATTTCTTAAAACAAAACAAACAAACAAAACCCCAGACAGAAAAGCAATGTGAAATATTTTGCAAACTATGTAACTGCAGACACGTGTAAGATCGTGTGGTTATTTAACAGACATCTCTCCTTAGCTCTCCAGTCTCTGTCCCAGGTCTTCCTTCCATTAAGCTCCCTACCTCCTTCCTACCTCTGCTCCTTTAACAGAACAACACCCTTTATCCTGTTTAACTCTTGTTTCACAGATGTTTGTTTTATTGTTATTACTGTTCTTTTGGGTTTGAGCTGGAGACAAAAGCCTTTCTCTAATCAGCAGTGGCCTGTTCTGATGGCAATCACTGGGATGAGATCTGCAGACCAGCTCCTGAAGCTCAGAGAGGGATGCGATGGGTCTGCAGAGTGGGATTTTGTTTCTCTTGGTCTTGATCCAGAGGGATGAATGATACATAGTAGTTAAGGCAAGGAAGGGGTGGTTATAATAGTGTTTTCAAACTTTTTGGATTGAGATCCATAGCATCAACTACATTTAACATCCCAACCCAGGACACACACATAAACTTAGTTTCCCAAAATTTGTGTTTTGGGAAAAATTACCCTTATGAAATATGATATAATCTGATTGATATTTTATATTTTGGATTCTAATTAGGTTTTTCAGGTTGGAATCCATTCATGGGTTGCATAATCAACTTAGTGGGTCATGATGAGCACTTTAAAAATGAAATAGAAGCCTTTATGCAGAGATAGGATGGGAAATAGTAAAATAGATACACCTACACATTGCAATCAGCCTTTCCAGTTTTAGCTCCAAGCTAAAATTTACATATTCTAAGTACCTCTGCTTCTTGCATTATTTGTGCTTGGACATATGAAACTTGGTACAGATCAGTGGTTATGGCTGTGTGTTCTAAAGTATGGGTTCAAATCCTGACTCCATTACTTATCAGCTGTATGACATGGTACACTTAATCTCCTGCACACTGCTTGTGATTAAAATGGGGATAACAATGAGATAATTGTCTAGTTTCGAGGATTAAATGAGATAATGCAGGGCGTGGCATTTTGGCATACAATGAACACTCAATAAATATTAGCCATTATATTTCTTTCACTTTAATTTTCCCGTACTTTTTTTTTTTTTTTTTGAGATTCATCTTCTCTTAGCTTGCTAAGTAGAACCAAGGGAAGAGAGATGTGTATTGACATACAGGGCTCCGGAAGCCAGATTGCTGGTGTCAGCGGATAACAAAGGAGAAGAATCACAAGAGAAGATCGAAACCACAAGGGTCAGAGTGGAGGCCTCAGTCCTGCCAGTGCTAAACCTTGAAGATCCAGGGTTTTATTTCCTGAAGGTAGTTCCATTTTACAATTCCTCTCTCAAATAACACTTTTGACCCTAGCTTCTCACTACTCATCTAGATCTAATTCCAGTTTGTTACAGAAACTTGACTGAATCTGACTGTATATTTTCCCACAAATTTCTACTTGACATTCCCTGAATTTCCTTCTTTGCTTGGGTACCGTTTGTCAATCTTTTGTTCACTGCATTTACTTCTTTCCTGCATCTAGCAATATGTTTTTTTAATACTCGGGATATCAAGAGAAAAAATACTTAACAAAATAAGAAAAGAATATATTCTATTATAGAATACCCAATACCATCTTTCAGAGGCAAAAATATTCTATGTTAAAAACATTTAATACTTTTGGTGTATACTTCTTATACTGTAAGGTTTTTTGGCTGCAGGGGGCAGGGGGAAGACAGACACAGAGAGAAAGAGTGGGGGCCAAACCACGTGGCTTTATTATACACTGGGAGGAGGTTTTGGGCCCCCAAGAAAGAGGGTCCCCAGAAGTCGCTGCTCTTTGAAGGGGCTGAGGCCTTTTATACCCTTTGGGCAGGGCTAGGGACTTGTAGCGGGAAGAGCTGGGGATTCTCTATTGTGACCTAGGATGGTCCAATTGAGAAATAGGAGGGGCTGGAGGTATTTGTGGAATCCAGGAGAGAATCCAGGTGGACATCTGGGTCTGGTTCCTCTCAGTGGGGCCTGGCAGTTTGTCCTTGGCGGTCTGGTCATGTGGGCGTTTTCTTTTTCCATCTAGGGAGGAGACGGGACCCCGCCACCAGCCTTACATACACCACTTCAAAAATGACAGCTAAAATTTACCTGGAGGGACTCTCCCATAGGTGTATCCAGAATCAAACTTTTAAAAAATTCCAATTTTGGGGAATGACATACATAAAACATTTTCTAGGCATGTAAATAATGAAATTAAAAATTTAAAGTTTTATTAAAATTGTTTTGCAAATAAACATAAATATCACCATTTAAAAAATATGTAGAACCTTTAAAAAGTGATTTTTCTATACCTTTGCTCTACAGAAAGTCCTTGTTAAAATTATGTACAGATGTTACAAATTTTTCTTACATCACTGGATAATGATCAAAACTTTGTATGATATTCAGATAAAATGTACAAACATTAGCCAAAATCAGAAAAATTTTAAAACGTTTAAGTTAATTTTTCTAGAATAATAAATGTGTTTTAACCAGCTCAGATCTCAAGTGTTAAAGGATAACATTCACCTGCCATCACTTTCCTATGAAAATACTACAGCATTTTCAATGAGAGCGTAAACAAACCATTGTTTCAGGTTTTATTCACACTGGAGCTGCTTTGCCGAATCCCTGACCTGGCCATCTGCTGTGTTCCAAGCTAAGTTTTTAAAAGCGAACCTTGCTATTTTCAATACTTCCGTCTCAGGGTCTGTTTCAAGGCGTTTTCCCCATTCTTTGTTTTCCCCCAGATTTGTCTGAGCCGCTTTTTTACCGTAATGTCTACATATTTTCTCTTCTAAGAGTGCGAGAATCTCCCAAAACGGCAATATTCTGAGTATTTTGTCTTTATATTCGAGCCTCCTCCCCGCAACGGCGCGGTCTCCAGCCAGAGCCCGCGGGCGCCGCGCACAGGGCGGGCGGGCCGGGCGCAGCAGTCTGCACAGATCACCGTTTATTAAGCTTAACAGAGAAGAACGGCAACCCGTAAGTAGCTCCACTGAGCCGAAACAGGAGATCCAGCGGGAAGACCAGAACCCAAAACCCGCAAAGAAAGGGCAGGAGGCAGCGCCCGAGCAGGGACGGGGAGGGGCGCCCGCGGGAGCACGAGCCGGAGCCGGAAGGGCGGGTCCGGGCCGGGCGTGGGCGGGGCTGGGCGGGGCCGGACGGAGCAGGCCCGCAGCCGGGCCGAGCAGGTCTTGGGCTGGGTGGGGCCGGGCGTGGGCTGGGCTGGGCCGGGCGTGGGCTGGGCTGGGCCGGGCGGAGCAAGGGCCCCTTGGGGAGCTGCCTCCTCAGAGTTGACGACCCGCCGGTACCTGTCTGAGAGCAAATGGCTGTTTCCACACGTGGAGAACTTTTAACGAACACGTGAGGAAAGGCAGGCAGTGTCTCTGGAAAAACTACCTCACAACTCTGGCGTCCTACTCTTAACCCCAGAGCGGCAGCTTGTTTGCTGTGTCCTGGGCGTGTCCTCGTACCCCCTCCCTCAACCCTTGTCTCCGGTTTCACCCTGGCACAAGCTTTGAGCGCAGCTCAGGCAAAGCGGCTCCCAGCCCAGACGCCCCGGCCCGCGAAGCCCACCGGCACGCGGCCGCAGGGCCGACTGCGCCTGCGCGGGGTGCGGGGTGGAGCACGGGCCGCTCTCGGGCCAAGGCGTGGGGGCGGAGCCAGGGGCTGGGCGGCCCGCGGCCTGACCTCCCCGAGCGCTGGCCCGTGACGTCACCCCGCCGTGACGCGCACGCTGTAGGAAAACTGTAAGTTTGTGAGGAATCCTGCAGCTCCCAGGGCTTGAGGGGCCCACTTGCCGCTCCAGTGGTGGTGGTGGCTGTGGGGGCGTTTGCTCCTAGGGGCGCCGCCGAGCGCGGCGAGGGGACAGGTGTCCGCCCAGAGTGCGAGCGCGCCCTCTCGGAGGACCGGGGTGCGGGGGCGAGGCCGCGCCCTTCGGGGCAGGGCCCGCACCTTTCCTCTGGGCGGGGAGCGCCTCGCAGCCAGCGACTGAGACCTCGGAAGGGCGCAGGTGCAAATGGAGAGTCCCTTCTTTTTCCCTCCCTTGAGAAAGGGCCTTCGATTCCTCTTTTTCACCCTGTCAGCCCTGGGTCTTGACAAGTCTGGCTGGGAGAGTTTCTTTCAGAATCTCGGAATCCTATGTCCAGGTTTCCTGTGGGGTCCTGCAAGTGACCAAATCGCTGAGGACATGTTATAAGATAACCACCTGCTGCCTCAGTTTCATTTATGGGTCATGGAGGTAAAGCAGCCTCTGGCCTCCCTGAATTGTAGGAACATTGTGAGAGCACATAAGATAACACAAGTGTTTGAACTTGCTAGGAGAACGCCTATGAAGCATTGGTGATTCTGAGGAATGTGGTAGCCACCGGCCATTTGACCAAGAGTCTTTTAGGTAGGGATATTTTTCACAATTTTGCCTCCCCTTCACACATTTCTCCCCTTCCCCCATCTGATTCTGGACGACACTTAAGCCTGATGAGGAGTGATCTAAACTGTTGTCACAGAACTTGATGGAACAAGGATTAAGAAATAACTGGTATTATTATCACAGTTCTTGGCATTACAGTGTCCCTCTTGCCTGGGTTTTGCATAGAAAGCATTTAGGGTGCTGAAACCAGCACATTATACCCAACATAGATACACTGAGTTTTAGGGGTTATTACTTGAAATATCTAGTCATCCCATCTGAGTGAATATTTTGGTCAAAGGTTAGTACATTATTGATGAGTTAGTACCGTGCTATAATACTTCTCAAACTCTGGGACAAGTGTTTTTCAGAAACTTGGAAGGGAAGAATACAGTGCACACTTCAGGGTGTATTTATACAGGAGATTGAGAGATCACATTTCTGCAAATTCAGTTCAAGGGTCTAATATCCCTCCATCTGAGAGGGAGGAGCCTTAGAAAGTAAGGTTTTTGATTTTTGTTCTACCAGTTCTAGCTTTGTGTCCAAGGACAAGTCATCCAAACTTAGAACTTTATTTTTCTTATCTCTAAAATGGGAGATGATGGTGTATCTGCTGTTGTTTTTTCAGGGATCAAATGAGATCATGAGTGTGAAAATGAAAGGCTTTCTAAGTATGGTATTGTTATTAAGAGATGTGCATCAGTCCCCTAGCCTGGATGAGATTTGTGTTCAGAAGTCAGGTTCTGAGTCAGAACTAGAAATAGAGTAGTGATGAAGACAGTCTCCAATGTAATGGAGCTCATGTTGCAGTGGGAAGATAGGCAACAAACAACAAGTGCATAATGTAATTTCAGCTACTGATAGGTGCAGTGAAGTAAAGAAAGATAAGAGAAGGCCAGTAGGGGGAACAGGGAATTTATTTTAGATAGAATCTGTTAGGGAATACGGAATGCCATCAAACAAGATGTTACTTGAATCAGTTGAAGAGAAGAGCCTGAGGTAAGAACATTTCAGAGGAGAAGAATAATAGTAGTGAATACTTAGGTAGAGCGTACCATATGCAAGGCACTATTCTAAACATTAATTTAAATTTTATGGCAACTTTATGAGGTATCCTATTATCTCCACTTTTACAGATGAAACTGACACAGAAAGGTTAAGAATTTGCTCAGAGTTGTACAGCTAATACATGGTAGAGACTGTATTTGAATTTGGGCAATCTGACTTCAGAGTCCATGCTCCAAATGACTATATTGTTCTGTCTCACAACAGGAACAACAAGGGACAGTGCTCTGAGTGGAAACAAGCCTGAGGTGGTGAAGACACGGGGAGGTGAGAGTGTTCAGAGCACAGCACAGAAGGGGGAAAGTGGTGGCAGATGATGTTGGAAGGCCAGGAAGGCTATGGGGGGCCACTGTAGGCTGTGGTAAAGATATTATTCTAAGTGTGATGGAAAACTACTGGAAGGTTTGCATCAGGGAATGGCATCTGATTTCAGTTTATTATATGGAGAATTGTGTACATTCACTGTAAATGGGGTGGAGTGGTGTGAAAATGGGGAGATAGGAAGCTATTGCTGTGCCCTGTGGGTGAAATGGTGGTAATTTGATCTAGTTGTGGAAATGGTAGTGAGTGATGATGTGCTTTTGAAAGTAGAGCTGACAGGAATTGCTGACATGGAGTGTGAGGAAAAGGGAGAAGTGATGACTTCATAGGTTTAGGCTGGAACAACTAGGAGAATAGTGGTGTTTTTTACTGAGATGGGAGGACAGTGAGAGAATGCAGTTTGGGAGAAAAATTATGGACTTAGTTTTGGAGATGTTTTAGATGTCTGTTAGACATAGTAATAATATTAGTGCTAGTAAAAATGGTAAGTACCATGTAAGTGTAAACTGTGTTCCAGGGTTTTAAGTACTTTTATATATATTAATTCATTTAATCCTCATAACAATTTTGTATTTGTTAGGAACCATTATTGCCCCCATTTTACAGATGAGAAAACAGGCACAGAAAGGTTATAAGTGATTTGCCGAAAGTCATACAACTTGTGAGTGGTTGAACTGGGATTCAAACCCAAACAGTCTGGCTTTGGAGACCATGCAGTTAATCCCTATTACTACCTCCAAGTGGACATGAATATGAATATACAACTTGAGAGAATGGTCAACATTGGAGATACACATTTGTATGAGCTCATTGAAGCCTTGGTTGGCAGTGGGGCTGTGCTAGCTGGTCTTTCATTATGTACTGGATTGGGTTCATGCAGCCAGTATCCCCCCTCTCATCCCCTTTTGTAGGGTTCATGAGGGTTAGGTCTCTATCTCTTTAACTTCTTGGCTGGGTTCAGGCAGCCAGTATTCCACCTCCAGCCCACCTCTGTAGGTTCCATGAGGGCCAGGTCTGTCTCTCTGACTTCTCTATCTCTAGTCCTTAATCCAGGGCCTGCTGTGTAGTAGATGTTAGGGATGACTTTATATGCAGGACATTTGGTTAGGTTTTGAGAGTTCAGAGATGAATAAAATATAGTTCTCTCTCTCTGGAGGAGCAGAGTATGAGGAAAGACTTGTGGAAATAAAATTAGAGTAGACTAAATGCAAAAATACGTGCTGATTAGTTCATTCTGGTTTTCCCTCCCCTCCCCTTCCCCCATGACTAGTGAGATGGGGCATGAAAAGGACAAAGGAGTAAAAGAATGCCTAAGCAGTTGCAGGATGAATTTGAGGCTCCCCAAGAGTCCTTCTCAACAAAAGAATTACTCAAAATCTTGCATATTTTACTATATTTGCATTAGTTTTATTAGGCAATGATATAATTTTTACCAAATGAAATAAATTCTGATATTTGACTATCATTGTGGAATGATGAGTTTTTCCAGTTGTTACTTCAGTGTTGACAGAATTCACTAGTGAAATAAGGGAGTTGGCTTGAAATGTTGCAGCTTGCATAATAGAGGGTAATAGGATTGCGTGACCATTCAGGCAGGTTTCCACTGGTTTAAGTGTATTGTTAAGCTAAAGTTCCGCATATTGGAATAAGTTTGATTTTCTCTGTTAATCATCTCTTTACCATTGAGATGTATTTTTTGTCATAGAAAGGGGATCTGGTGATATATATCATGGGTAGCATTATAGATTACATCTTTTGTATCTGGAACATTGTAGAACATAGAGACTAGAATAGTACACACAAAAAAGATGTCTTATTTCTATAGATCTGTTTCAGTGCATACCATAACCTCAACACAGTTGTCACAATTTTATTACTTAACATGAGTATTTCAAATTTGAACCATTAAAAGATTATATAAAATTGCATTATTATAGATTTTATGGTTAATTTCAGAGTTTTTTTCATTAGAATATATAGTATTTTGTTCAGCTTTTTAAGCTTTCATTGGGAGAGATGATCTGAATAACCAAGTCTATTATCACTGTAAACAGGAACCCTCTACAAATACAAATGTAGAGGAGAACTGTCTCATTTTGCATTTCACAACATTTTAAATCTGTGTTTATGGCTTCCCTAAATTTAATGAAGTAGAAATGATTAGTATTTCTGTATACCACAATTGTAGTTAGCTTCCCAAGAACATCAGATGCCCATATATGACATAAAGTAGAATTGTGTATTAAATGGCCTGTTGATTGTTTAGGCTTTCTTGGTTTTCAAGTTCAGGCCCAATGAGGGAAAGTTGGTGGGTGTTTAATTGTGTCAGCTAGCTCCCAGCAGAGTGGGAGTGATGGTAAGTCCTATTTGAAAATAACAGAAGCCACTGGTTCTAACATAGACCATATGAATTATAACATCCTAGATAATAAATTTCAAACTCCTTTTGAAATTTAAATTTGCAAATTTTAAACTACTTTAAGAGTACTAATGTAAATATATGAAAATTGTTTTTTGTAGAAAACACTGTCTAGTCCAGTGATCATACATACTGGGTATTTGAATATAATTCATAAAATTCTACTTCTTGTAGTTACTTTTTTATTTTTGCATATTACATTCAACTCATATATTTTCAATAATAGCTTAATGCTAGTTTGTGTGCTTTTACTTAACATTGTAAATGTTTGGATATGTTTAACCACTTCGGTATCGCGCTCACCGGCTGCAAAACCTTGCCCACAGCTGGCACTCATAGTCCACATGATAGTTTGTGCTGTGCATTGATGACAAATCCGTTTTGCTCTTGTGTGATGAGGAAAGCTTTAAAGCACTGAAAACTTGTTTTACTTTACAGGCAGTTTACTTATCATGTAAATCAGAATAGGTAATATACATATATGTTTTTATTACATTATTTTTAAATGTTCACAATTTTATTTTGATGAGTGAAAAATTAGAAAAGTCATGCTGTTGGCTGAAGTCGATGCTCCGCTGTGCGCGCTCATCTGTGGCTATTGACTATAGTTGACGCTGGTACCGAAGTGGTTAATTCAAATAATTTATATAAGTAGCACTTAATTTTGATTCATTTCATACTTGGTTGCATAGAAATTAAAATCTTTATGTTTGATTCCCCCCCCAACATAACTCTAGTAGTTAATAATTAGTAAGATGGAGACTAAGCTTTAGTGACAGGCTAACCAAGTTGTCACCCCAAAAGAACACCCAAAATAAAATTCTTACAGAGGATTAAGCAAAAACAGCATGCTGATGGAAGGAATAATTTAACCCTCACTACCTACTGTAGCTATAGTTCTTAAGTTGTTACCATCCTACAGGCAGCCTTCTTTTATTTGGTTCTTATATTGCAAACCTGCTAGTTTCAAGCTGCATTCTAAGCCCCTAATTAATGTGAGATAAATACCGGCATATAGTACTATGGATTTAGCCTACTGGATCTCAATTTGGGATGACTTTGTCCTGGCCAAATCACTCTGGGGACATTTGGCAATGTCTAGAGACATTTTTGGCAGTCACAATTGTATGTGGGGGCATTGCTGTTAGCATCTAGTGGCTTGAGGCCATTGTAGAATTTTACCGAACATCCTACAATGCACAGGTCAAACTCTGAACAGCAAAAAACTATCCAGTTAAAAATGTCAATACTGCTAATGTTGAGAAACCCTGCAATATCTTTCCTTCCTTCCTTTTTTTTTTGTCCATTAGAAATGGAAGTGGTAGTTCAGTGGCAAATGCCTGACTTGAATAAAGGATTGTGTTATATTGCTTTTAGTTTGTTGAGTAGCTGAGTTAATTTGGTTCATTTATTGAATGGAAAAGAATTCCTGCAACTAATAATAGCCTTGAATTATTTTGTTTTCTAGTGTATCTAGTATTTTGTGTTTATTTTTAGCTATGAATTTTTTTCTTACTAAAATTAATTTGGACATGTGATCCTATGTTGTAACAGGTTTGCTAGTATGAATTCCCTACATTGTTATATATATTAAATTAACTGTCTCACAGTTACATGGTTGTTTGTATCTTTCAAAATCCTTTTCACATTAATTTTCATATGTAATTATCACAAACACCCTGTAAAATGTGTAGGGCATGCATTATTATCCTCACTATTTGACAGATAAGGAAACAGATTTAGATCAAATGACTTTCCATTTGTGTTAGAGTAAGTTAATGGCTAAAGCAAATCTAGGACTTGGAGGTTTTGATACCTATGACCCTTTTAAAGTTACCAGTTATTGTTATCCCATTTAATCTTCCTGACAGCCCTATTAAATAGAGTTATTTTCTTTCCACATAAGGAAACTGGCTTAGAGATTAAGAAACCCATTCAGTATCACCCAACTCATAACATAGTTTTGACTGTTTCCTTTGAACTATGCCATCTTTTCAGGTATTTGCCAAAAAATAAATTTGACAATTTCTGGATAAATTCACCAAATCTATGCCTAATTTAAACAGGTCTCTTGACATAAAGTCTGATATTCATGTTGCCACGTGAACCAATTGGTAATTCAGTATTTGTAATCCTCATATTTGAGTTGAGTGGAAAACTTCACTGAGTTTTTGGTAAACTGTAAAGTAGCACTACTTGTTATTTAGAATTTATTTTTTGACAACACTAAGTCCAAAATCAGTTTAAAAGGATATCTCTGAGCTATATTTGCATGTAATTTGGTGAGTCAGCCCATGTGCTAGAATTCACTTTGCCAATCTCATATAGAGGGATTTATATTTGGGATATGACTCCCATGTACTCTCATTTTATAATTTGAATCTGTATTATTCTCCTTAGCCATCTTACCTGTCAAGTTTGAAGCTGTTTCTCTTACTTTTTTCCATGCTGACCTAAACCTCATACTGACTTGACTTTAACAACAGACAAAATGATGTTATTGTAGTTTTTATTTTCCTTCTGAAACATTTAGAGTTCATCCTACTCTAAGTGAGTACATAATTTTTGTGAGGTGATAAGAACTGGTGATAGTCCCTTTATTTTCTAGATTGGGAAATTTAAGAAGAGTTTTTCAGTTTACCTAAATAAATCAGTTTCAAAGATAGGATTTTGAATTTAGGTTTTCACATTTTACAAAACTAAGTCAGGCTGTCATTTCCATTAGAGCAAAAAGAGTATCTCCATAAATTATTCGATGTGTTATCATTTTGTTTGCAGATTATTTGATGATACTCAGTTCTTGGTATAAATTTCAGTGGTTGGAAATTTTAATGTTTCATATAATACATTCATTGGCTGGATTTGGACCTTTTCTAGTATGAAATTGTGGATCTGGGATTAAGAGGAAGGAAATAGACACCTTTGCTAGTGTACTTGTGTATTGGGCAAAAAGGATTATAATTACACTTAAAAGGTGCAGATTCCCAACTTTCCATAAAACTAGATTATTGTAGCAAAAGTATTTTTCTTACCTTCATGTAGAAAAACATTAATATCCAAGTAACTATAATATTTATTTTAGTATTGAGTGAAGAGGCCACCACTTGAGTATAGCTGAAACAAAGCTGACTTTGAAGCTTGCTAATAGGGGAGAACTATGCTTGCAGAACACAGTCCTCCAAACAGGTAGAGATGTTTTTATGTAGGGTTTGAGGAAGCATGGAGTTTTAAGATTGGCTGGTTTTCAAAAGTGTGACAATTTAAGGATTGGCCAACTTCAAACTTGGAGTTTAGGGACTCACTGGCTTTGAAGAGCAAAGTACTAAAGCAGGGAAGTTGCTGATTAGCTTTCTTGGCTAAGTACTTAAGTGGAAATGTTGAGTAGACTTTAAGGATTGATTGGGGCAGATTTAAAACCAATTTTGTGGTTACTTGTTTCCAGCCTGGGGACTAGAGCCAAAGAACAATCTTTTCCTTTATTGAAGTTGAAGAACAGGTACTTTTTATTCCCTAAGATTATGTTAAACATATTAATGTTAGCTGTATTGTGAATATAACATACTTTGGATTTTTCTTTTCTTCTGAAACTTAAAAGGAATAGGTGTGACAAATATTTGTTTTCTATCTACCAGTCTCAGGATAATATCATATTTGGGACCCAGGATGCTTTAAGGATTATTTTTACCTATAGCTAAAAACATAATGTTATTTATGGAAATATTTTAATGCTTTAAAAATTATGGTGAAGGCTTTGTTACTTTTATGTCTATTTTTCTATCTTGTGGGAGTGTGTTGTATCATGTGGCTGCCAAAATTAGTCTTGATAGGTGCAGAATTGTAGATCTAAAAGTTTGTTGTTTTTGCTGTTGTAAGAGATACATGTAGAAGGAATTAATTTTTGAAGTTATCTAGCAATTATTCTTAAAAATATTTTAGAAGGTTTAATGACTACATTGCATATCTTTTATATGACAAGCTAGGCTGAATTATTTTAGTATCTGTGAATCATGTTACCACAATTATATCATAGTACCATTCATATAAAGTATTTCAGTTGTTTAAATGTTATTTAGAATATTTTTATTCTTCACAATGAAATGGAAAAGCTGTACTGTCTATGACTATTTACTGGAACCGTGATAAAACATTTTTCTAAATTGGTCTTTCAGTAATAGTTAAAATTTTTTTTCCTATGAACATGTTAAGATAAACTCCGAGGGTATTCATTATCTTAGAAGTTAGAAAAGGCAGAATGAGTTTTTAGTGTAATTTCTTTTTTGTATTGAAATTTTATTTTTAAATGGCCTGGATGCTGTCTGTATTTACATATGTAATAAGCTTATAGCATTTTAAAAAATGAGTGCTGTCATTTATATATACAGCCTATATTTCTTTTCCTTAACCTATGGCTTTTGTGTCATACCTTCTGCCTTCCAGTGGTAAAGCTGTATTTGTGATTTAGATAGAGCATTTTTATGTGAAAACTCTTTAAAAATGTAAAGCTTGATTCTTGGTTTTGTTGACACATCAAATTTCTGCCCTGCTATGATAGTTAACATTATGGTGTTAATCTTAACCCAGTATGAAAATTAATATTATAATATTGTTTATGAAAGAGCCACTGGTTATTTACTAAATGATATTCTGACATTTTTATCTTTAACATTTAAACTTTATAAATTTATATTAAATATGGTTCTTAAATTCTTTAGGAAAAAATTGATTCCTGAATATGGCTATGGGGATTATTTCTGTGCTGTCTATAGTATGAAATAATGGCTTTAAAATGTGTTTCTTCTCTGTGTACATGCAGTGAATAGTTGGGCTTTTATTGCCTAGTGATATGATAAAAAAAGAGTCCTAGGTTAGATTATCTTTTGTAGTGAAATGGGAAAGAGTTGGTTATATAAAGGCTTTTTTAAAATAAGGCTTTGATAAAAGCCTTATGTTCTAGTCTTTGCTAATATAAGGGGTAAAATGGTATGTCATTTTAATTTGCATTTCTTTGATTACTGGTGAGGCAGAGCTTCTCTTCATTTACTTGTTAGTCATATATATTCACTTACAGTTGCCAAATTTAGCAAATAAAAATACAGGACAACCTATTAAATGTGAATTTCAAGTAAACAACAAATAATTGTTTTGTATAAGTATGTGCCATGCAATATTTGGGACATACTTATACTAGGAAAAAAATCATTGTTTATCAGAAATTCAAATTTAATGAGGCATCCTGTATTTTATCTGAAAACCCTAATTTCACTTTCTGTGAGCTGTCTGCTTCTCTCTCTTAACAAATTTTCAGTTGCATTTCCTATCTTTTTGTTGTTTTTGCAAGAGTTCTTGGCATACAGTGGATATTAATCTCTTGTCATTTTAGATGTTGCAAACGTATCCTTCCAGTCATTTGCCTATTTGAACTTTGTAGTGTCCTTTGCTGGACAGATCCTTAATTTGGGGTCAATTCCATTGAAATTTCTCCATGTGGTTTATACTTTTGCAATCTTCTTTAAGAAATCTTTCATCATCCCAAGGTTGCAAATATATGTATTTTTTTCTTTCATTACGTTCATAGTTTTACCTTTCATATTTAGGTTTTTAATCTATTTGCTGTTTATTTTATGGGAAGAGTATTAGGTGATAAGGTTAGAGGTAATGGGAAGAGCAGGTTATGTGACTTACAGGCTATTGTGAAGACTTTGGTTTTGATGCTAAGCAAAATAGGAAGCCAGTGAAGGGTTTTGAACAGAGGGTGCTGTAATCTGAAATGTGCTTTTAAAAAACATCTCTGTTAACTATTAATAATAGATTGTATGAGGGTATGACAGAGAGTGCTAATTTTTCTCCAGTATCTTGTTCTTCCTTCTTTCTTCTAGTATCAGAACCCCTCTGCTTTAGCCAGATACATGGCTGCCCACTTACAGACTATTTGTCAACTCCATTTGCCAACAGGTACGGCTATGTGATTAGGTTTGGGTCAGTTAGATATGAACAAAAGTGCTATGTGAAACTTTTGGGTTATCTTTGTAACAATAAGGTGCTTGTCCTATACTTTGTCTGCCCACCCCACTCCCCTTCCTACTGATTAGAAAGCAGCAACAACTATAGTGGTAACAACTGTGTTGAACTCAGAAGTAGCAGCCCTGTGATGAGGATAGCAAAACTGTCTCGTGGCTGCCTAGGTGTCTGGATGACCTTGTTGAGCAGAACCAACTACTGCTCAACCCCCTCCACCCCCATATCTCTGTGTTGTTTCAAAGAAGAGAATAAACTTGTTTCTTGTTTGAGCCACTGTATTTTGGCATCACTTTATCACAACAGCTTAGCCCATACCATGTATAATACCAAAATTGATGTCTAAAGTGGTGTGTTCCATAACAGAAAGTTAAAATGCATGGCATTGGCTAAGTAGTTGGTTGGCAGACAGTAGAAAACGTGTTATAGGCTAGAAAACTGGTGACCCTTATTATGTGGTGGCAAAATATTCAGTGAAACTGTCGCTTCCGATAACTTGAAAGGCAATTAATTTGTCTATAGTTTGTACCATCAGGGAAGTGGTTAGAAAGAATCAGACTGCTAATATGAGTTGATTACTCTTTGCTGCTTTAGTAGGGAACTATAAGAGGTGTCAAATAGGGAAAAGTTAGCCAGTTTGCAATTCGAGTTGAAAGGCAGTAGTTTATACTTTAATAGTATATAGTATACAGCTAAAGGAGGTTCTCTTTGGCCATGGCCTGTGGTCTGAATTGACTGTGAGGCCAGGGTTGGAAAAAATTGCTTTTGTATGCCAAACAGCAAAAGGTAAGATTGTCATCCTCAGGAACCTCCTGTTAGATTTTCTTGGTCTGACAGTAGAAGTCCATCTGACAGTAGAAGGCAAGGATCAAATTAAGAATTTGCTTTTCCATCTGAACCTAGTCAGTTGAACATAAAAGCTTCAGTTATAAATACAAAATCTTAGTTCCTTACAACAAAGGTTTATTTCTTACTCGTGACACATTGCCTGTGTTCCACATCCTTTGTCACTCTATGGTTTAAGCCAAAGGGATAGGCTCTTTTGGAACATTGCCATTCTTGTGGCAGACGGCAAAGAGGTATGGGAGAAAAGCTTCTTAGAAGTGGTACATGTTATTTTTGTTCATATTTTATTCACCACAGCAAGTCAAATGTGTGAGCCAGAAATCAGTCAGGTAAGAAGAAACATCTCAAGTCACATGGCCTGCTATGATGTCAATGAGGTAGGATGGTATAATCCTCCTGCTGGAAATCAGCTGACCTCAAGATAACTAATCGAGAGAGATGGATGCCACAGAGTTCAGTAAATAAAAGAAGAATGGTGACAAGCATAATATTCGACCAGACTAAATCTTTAGTTGTGGTTACTTTCACATGGCAGTGACTGAAAGCAAACAGATCTATTGAGTTTTTGCGAAGATTATGTTGCTAAAGTTTCCACAAGTTTGGCTTGTGAAAGCCTGTGATGGTTTGATGTCATTTGACACCTGAAGCAACTCTTGGTCCCCAAATTTACACCAGCAGGAAGTAGGCTGTTAGATCTGTGCTGCCCCTTGGAGTACATACTTTTCCAAGTCCACTTCATATGTGTCCAGAAAGGATAATGGAAAAGAAAGAATCTTCCAGAGACAAAGCCAGGACTCCAGCAGACAAACAGATAAGGTTTCCCCACCAGAGAACAGAACCTGAATTTAACCAGGGAACTTGCTTTCCTGCTAGAGCAGAGATTCCTTGCAGTTCCTTTCCAGGAGTTCCTTTCCATTTCATCATTTATAAAAATATGTATTTGCTATTCTTTTCTTTTCAGAATGGAAAACTTGACTGCATTCATCTAATTTGCATTTCACCCTTATATAATACATTGGGTGTGATGGTGGTGGTGGAGAGCAAAGGTTACTCCTTGGTTAATTTGTAGGTCGCTGGCCTGGGAAGGAGCCACATGGATACCTGTCAGAGAGGGTGTGCATTACCCAGAGATCCTTCACTTTGAGTGGAATCCAGTAACTGGGACTTTAATTTATCCCTTTAGAAAGGAAATGACTATTCCAGAGTGGGAAGAAGGATGCACTCCCCCTCTGATATGTATTTAGCTAGGCACATAGCCCCTATATAGAAACTGTATTTCTTAGGTTCCTTGTAGCCAGATGAAGCTGCATTTCTAAGTTTTGACCAGTGGGATGAGAGTAGAAGTGATGTGTGCTACTTTTAAACCACACTTATATTAAAAAGCTGCCTGTTACCCCATAATATGCTGATATAAAAAAAATTCTTTGTAAAAAAAAAAAAAGCTGCTTGTTTGTCATACTCTTTTCCTAAATGAGGTGAGGGTAAGCTAGATTCAATCATGCAGACAAGGAAGTATCCCAGGGAGTGGTGGGAGAGGACAGGAGGAACCTCAGTCTCTGGGTGACCTTGTAGAGCAGAGCTACCCACCATCCCTGGACTACTTGTCTGCCCCTGGACTGTTACATGAGAGAGAAGTGAATTCCTTTAGTTTGAGCCACTGTATTCTTGGTCTTATAGCAGTTTAGCTTATATCCTAGTTAATACAGATGGCAATGATGTAAGCAGGAAACAAACATAGAAAGTTAGATTTGGAAGTGTCCTTGATTTTTTTTCCTCAGTTGAATCTTTTCATTTATATATTCTTTCTATGAAAATTTATTTTTCAAATTGTCTAATTTTATAAACAGTTGAAAAATAAACTCTTACTTTAACATCACCCTTATTATAATCATGTTATATTCCTTTTTCTTTTCATGAACACGTTTTACATATTTATAATAATTTTTTTTTTTTTTTTTTTGAGACAGAGTCTCACTTTGTTGCCCAGGCTAGAGTGAGTGCCATGGCGTCAGCCTAGCTCACAGCAACCTCAAACTCCTGGGCTCAAACCAATCCTACTGCCTCAGCCTCCCGAGTAGCTGGGACTACAAGCAGGCGCCACCATGCCCGGCTAATTTTTTCTATATATATTTTAGTTGGCAAATTAATTTTTTTCTATTTATAGTAGAGACGGGATCTCACTCTTGCTCAGGCTGGTTTTGAATTCCTGACCTCGAGCAATCTGCCAGCCTCGGCCTCCCAGAGTGCTAGGATTACAGGCATGAGCCACTATGCCCGGCCTATAATAGAATTTTGTATCCTGATATTTTCATGCAATATCCATTTTGTTGTTGTTGATTTAGAGTTCTTATACTTGCACAGTTATTGTTGCCTAACATTGAGTTTTATCATACTTGACATTTTATTATTATTGGTTACTATGGACTGAATTATTTTACCCCAAAATTCATATATTGAGGCCTTAACCTGTCATGTGACAGTATCCGAGATAGGGCCTTTAAGGAAGTGATTGAGGTTAAATAAAGTTATAAGGGTGGAGCCCTGATCAGATAGAACTGGTACCCTTAGAAAGAGAGGAGGAGATAACAGAGCTCTCTTTCCACTTGTGTGAGGACACAAGTGAGAGGGTGGCCATCTGTAAGCTGGGCAGAGGGGCCCTCACCAGAACCTGACTATACTATAACCATGATCTTAGACTTCCAGCCTCCAAAACTATGAGAAAATCCCAGTCATGGTATTTTGTTATTGCAGTCCAAGTTTACTAATACATTGGCATTGAGATTGCTTTCAAATTTTCCTACTATGGATAAGGCTGCACTTTTATGAAGGTTATTTCTTATGCTAAATTATATAGGACTCGTCTAGGATAATTTCATTTTATTATACTAATTAATGACAGAAAGAATTGATAATAGTGGCAAACAATGATGATTAAAACATTAAAGACAACTGTGAGAATGACAAGATCACTAATAATAACAACAGTGGCTAATAGTTATTGCAAGTTTACTATGTGCCAGGCACTATTCTAAAGGTTTTACATGTATTGTCTTATTTTAATCCTTACAGCAGTCTTATGAGGTACTATTATTCTTGTTTTATTTATTTATTTATTTATTTTTATTTCAGCATATTATGGGGGTACAGATTTTAAGGTTTCAATAAATGCCCTTTACCCCCTTCCCCCCACAAGTCTGAGTCTCCAGCATGACCATCCCCCAGATGGTGCACATCTCACTCATTATGTATATATATACTCGCTCCCTCCCCCCTGACAATACCCTATTACTGTAGTACCTATGTGTCCACTTAGGTGCTACTCAGTTAATACCAGTTTGCTGGTGAATATATGTGGTGCTTGTTTTTCCATTCTTGGGAAACTTCACTTAGTAGTATGGGTTACAGCTCTAGCCAGGAAAATATAAGATGTGCTATATCACCGTTGTTTCTGAGAGCTGAATAGTACTCCATGGTATACATATACCACATTTTATTAATCCATTCTTGGATTGATGGGCACTTGAGCTGTTTCCACAGCCTTGCAATTATGAATTGTGCTGCTATAAACATTCGAGTGCAGGTGTCTTTTTTGTAGAGTGTCATTGGATCATTTGGGTAGATGCCCAGCAATGGGATTGCTGGATCAAATGGTAGATCGACTTGTATCGCTTTAAGGTATCTCCATATTGCTTTCCACAGAGGTTGAACTAGTTTGCAGTTCCACCAGCAGTGTAGGAGTGTTCCTCTCTCTCCACATCCACGCCAGCATTTGTTATTTGGAGACTTTTTGATAAAGGCCATTCTCACTGGAGTTAAGTGATATCTCATTGTAGTTTTGATTTGCATTTCCCTGATGATTAGAGAGGATGAGCATTTTTTCATATGTTTTTGGCCATTCTGTCTTCTTTAGAGAATTTCTGTTCAAGTCCTTTGCCCACTTTTTAATAGGGTTATTTGATTTTTTCTTGCTGATTTTCATGAGTTCTAAGTATACTCTAGTTATCAGCCCTTTATCGGATACGTAGGATACAAAAATTTTCTCCCATTCTGTAGGTTGTCTGTTTACTTTCATGACTGTTTCTTTGGGTGTGCAGAAGCTTGTCAGTTTGATCATGTCCCATTTATTCATTTTTGTTGCTGCTTTGATTGCGTTTGGGGACTTCTTCATAAACTCTTTGCCCAGGCCGATGTCTAGGAGAGTGTTTCCAACATTTTCCTCTAGAATTCTAATAGCTTCATAACTTAGGTTTAAGTCTGTTATCCAGCGTGAGTTGATTTTTGTGAGAGGTGAAAGGTGTGGGTCCTGCTTTAGCCTTCTACAAGTGGCTATCCAGTTTTCCCAGCACCATTTATTGAAAAGGGATTCTTTTCCCCAGTGTATGTTTTTGTCTGCTTTGTCAAAGATTAGATGGCTATATGAGGATGGTTTTATATCAGGATTCTCAGATCTGTTCCACTGGTCAATATTCCTATTTTTGTGCGAATACCATATTGATTTAATTACTACAGCTTTGTAGTTTAGTTTGATATCTGGCATATTAATGCCTCCCATTTGTTTTTGTTGCCTAGAATTGCTCTTGATATTCGGGGTCTTTTTTGGTTCCATACAAAGCGTAAAATTATTTTTTCTATATCTGTGAAGAATGCTGATGGGATTTTAATAAGTGTTGCATTGAATATGTAGATCAGTTTGGGTAGTATAGACATTTTAACGATGTTGAGTCTGCCAGTCCAGGAGCATGGAATGGATTTCCATCTGTTTACATCCTCTGCTATTTCCTTCCTCAGTGTTTCATAGTTCTCCCTGTAGAGGTCTTTTACCTCCTTGGTTAAGTATACCCCTAGGTAGTTTAATTTCTTTGTTGCTATTGTGAAGGGTATTGAGTATTTAATTTGGTTCTCAATTGGAATGTTGTTGGCGTATATGAATGCCTCTGATTTCTGTGTATTGATTTTGTATCCTGAGACTTTACTAAATTCGTTTATCAGTTCCAGGAGTTTCTTGGTTGAATCATTGGGGTTTTCTAAATATAATATCATATCATCAGCAAACAGTGAAAGTTTGATCTCTTCTGCCCCTATTTGGATACCTTTAATTCCACTTTCCTGTCTGATTGCTGTAGCCAGGACTTCCAGCACTATGTTGAATAGAAGTGGAGATAGTGGGCAGCCTTGTCTGGTTCCAGTTCTAACTGGGAATGCTTTCAGTTTTTCCCCATTCAGTATGATGTTGGCTATGAGTCTGTCATATATGGCTTGTATCATTTTTAGGTATGTCCCTTCTATGCCTATTAAGTGTTCGTATGATGAAAGGGTGTTGAATTTTGTCTAAAGCTTTTTCTGCATCTATTGAAAGAATCATGCGATCTTTGTTTTTGCTTCTATTTATGTGGTGAATTGCATTTACAGATTTACATATGTGGAACCATCCCTGCATCCCTGGGATGAAGCCCACTTGGTCATGATGGATTATTTTTTTGATAAGCGTCTGGATTCGGTTAGCTAAGATTTTGTTGAAAATTTTTGCATCTATATTCATTAGGGATATTGGTCTGTAGTTTTCTTTTTTTGTTGCATCCTTTCCTGGTTTGGGTATCAGAGTAATAGTCGCTTCATAAAAGGTGTCAGGGAGGTTTCCGTTCTTCTCGATGTTGTAGAATAGTTTCTGCAAGATAGGTACTAGTTCTTTTTTGTAAGTGTGGTAAAATTCGGGTGTGAAGCCATCTGGACCGGGACTTTTCCTTTTAGGGAGATTTTTAATTGCTGTTACTATTTCAGCTATTGAGAGCTGGTCTGAACAGCTGGTCTGTTCAGGGAATCTATTTCTTCCTGGTTGAGCCTAGGGAGGCTGTGTGTTTCTAGAAATTTGTCCATTTCCTCCACATTTTCCAATTTGTGTAAATAAAGATTTTTGTAGTACTCATAAATTATATCTTGTATCTCTTTGGGATCAGTTGTGATATCTCCTTTTTTGTTCCTGATGGAGCTTATTAGAAATTTTTCTGCTTTTCGTTAGCTTAGCCAATGGCGTGTTTATTTTGTTTATTTTTTTCAAAGAACCAACTTTTTGTTTTATTAATCTCCTGAATAGCTTCCCTGTTTTCAATTTCGTTTAGTTCTGATTTGATCTTGTTGATTTCACTCCTTCTGCTGGGTTTGGGGCTGGTCTGTTCTTCTTTTTCCAGCTTTTTGAGTTGTTTTGTTAGATTGTCTATTTGTGATCTTTTTGACTTTTGGTTATAGGCATTTATGGAAATAAACTTTCCTCTCAGAACTGCTTTAGCTGTGTCCCAGAGGATTTGATAACTTGTCTCTCCATTGTCATTTTCTTCATAGAATTTTTTTATTTCCATCTTGATTTTTTCATTTATGAAGTAATCATTTAGTAGGAAGTTGTTTAATTTCCTTGTTTTTGTGTAGAAATGTGAGTTTCTGTTACTGTTGATTTCTACTTTTATTCCACTGTGATCTGAGAAGATACATGGTATGATTTCTATTTTTTAAAAATTCTTGAGGTTTACTTTGTGTCCTAGGATATGGTCAATCTTAGAGAATGTCCCGTGTGCTGATGAGAAGAATGTATATTCAGTGGATTTTGGGTAGAATGTTCTGTAAATGTCAGTCAGACCCAATTGTTCTAGAGTTTTGTTTAAGTCCATTATTTCTTTATTAATTTTCTGTTTGGAGGATCTGTCTCGTTCCGTCAGTGGGGTATTGAAATCTCTGGTGATTATGGAGTTGCTATTAATCCATTTGCTTAGCTCCAGTAAGTTTTGTGTTACGAATCTGGGTGCACCTAAGTTGGGTGCATATATATTTAAAATTGTTATCTCTTCTTGTTGAACTGTGCCCTTCACCATTATATAATGACCCTCTTTGTCTTTCACTACTTTTGTTGGTTTAAAAACTAAATCGTCTGAAATTAGAACTGCCACACCAGCCTTCTTTTGGCTTCTATTTGCTTGGAATACTGATCTCCACCCTTTTATTTTTAGTCTATATGCATCCTTGCTTGTTAGATGTGTTTCTTGAAGACAGCATATACTTGGCCTGTATTTTCTTATCCATTCAGCCAGCCTATGCCTCTTGAGTGGAGAGTTTAACCCATTCACATTTATTGAGAGAACTGATAGGTAAGGTAGATTACTGTTCATTCTGTTGGGTTGGATGTTGTTGCTATGATTTCTGTCTTGAGCCATTGTAATATCTGGCCTTTAATATCTTTGGGTTTTGGTTGTTTTTATATTCGTGGGTTATTATTATGATGTTCCGTGCGTAACGCTGTTTTGAGTACTTCTTGTAGGGCTGGTCTCGTCTTGGTGAATTCTCTGAGCCTTTGCTTATCTGAGAATGTCTTTATTTCTCCTTCATATACGAAGCTTAGTTTTGCATGGAATAATATTCTAAGCTGGGCATTGTTTTGTTTCAAAAGAGTGAGTATGGGGCCCCAGTCTCTCCTTGCTTGTAAAGTCTCATTAGAGAAGTCTGGTGTTATTCGAATTGGCTTTCCCTTGTATGTTTCTTGCTTCTTTCGTCTTATAGCTCTTAGAAGGGCCTCTTTAGTTGAAATTTTGGTCAGTCTGATGACTGCATGTCATGAAGTCTTCCTGTTTGCATTGAATCTCCCAGAGGTCCTCTGAGCTTCTTGAACTTGTATATCGAGATTTTGAGCAAGGCCTGGGAAATTTTCCTCTATTATATTTTCAAACAGCTTGTCCAACCCTTGAGTGTTGCCTTCTTCCCCTTCTGGTAACCCTATGGCCCTCACATTAGGTTTCTTCCCATAATTCACATCTCTTGTAGGCTTTGCTCGTTTCTCTTGTTTCTCTGCTCTATTTCTGTGACTGATTTATTTTATTGGAGGGTGTTATCTTCAATCTCTGAGATTCTTTCTTCTGTTTGATCCACCCTGTTCTTGAGACTTTCCACTGTATTTTGTAGTTCCCTGAATTGGTTCTTCATTTCCAGGAGTTCAGTTAAACTTTTCTTCATTGTGTCTATTTCTTTAGTGAACTTTTTTTCCAGATCCTGGAGGCTTTTTGTGGTTTCTTTGTGTTGGTTATTGAGTTGTTCTTGCAGGTCGGTGAGTGTTCTTATGATCCACCTCTGAAATTCCTCTTCTGTCATTTTGGTTGCCTCATTTTGGATGGTGCCTGTTTCTAGGGGGCTGGGGCTCCTCTTTGGGGGTGTGTTTTCCGCTTGGTTCTTTATATTTCCTGAGTTCCTTCACTGGTTTCTTCCCATGTCGATCAGTTGTTGTTTCTTTCCTTTAGGTTTTTGTTTGGGTATTCACACGCCTTGTTTAGTTTCTGATCCAGTAGGTGGTGTCTGTGGGTGAGATTTGACCACTCCTGTATAATGAGTCAGTAGGTGTTGTGAAAAGGGTGTATGCGATGCTCTCCCTGTCAGTAGGTGGCGCTTGCTTGGAGGAACAGGCTACGCTGTTGTTTTTTTTTGTCCTGTTATCAGGTCTTGTTTCTGTAGAGAGAACTCTAGTGCCTCAGGTGGTAGGTGGAGCCCTGGGACTTCCAGGTGTTTCCTTTTTTCCTCTTCAGTGAGGGCTAGTCTAGGAAAGAGTCTGGGTGGAGCTGGGTTGGGTAAGCCTGCCCTCAGGTGCACCACCAGTGTCATTAGCAGGGGTCCAAGTTCTGTTCTCTGCTTCCAGGCAAAGCTGACAGGGAGGGGCTGGAATGGCCCGTCTCAGTCAGAGTCTGTGTGTGGGGTGGGGCTATCTGAGACTCGCAGTTTGGAGTGGGCCTGGTTTCTTTCCACCCTCCCCAACTCCACAGCTACTCCTGGGCCTCTGCCAGCAGGCCAGACCACACGCCTCCAGGCCTCCCCTGGCTGTGCTGCGGGGGGGGGGGTGGGGTGGGGGGTGGGGGGGGAGGGACGGCTCCCTGCGCAGGAATGCCACCTGGGCTGGGCTCAAGGCCTCCTTTTGGGAGGAGGGTTGCCCTCTAGGACTCTGAACTGCCCCTGAAGCCACACACACCTCAGTAGGCTGTTCACAAATATCCCTTCTGTGCCCCGGGCAATGTGAGATCTCGGTGCATGGGATCTGGTCTGCAGGTCTGACCTCTGGGTCCCAGAGTTCAAACTGTATCCCCACCAGGGAGAGCAGTGCCAGTCCCAGTTCACTCACAGGGAACCCACGCTCGGTCTATGTCTCTCAACCTCAGGGTCTACCCCGTTCTCCTGGGATCACCGTGCCAGCAGCTCCTGGGAAGGCTGGCGGGTAGGGAGCTCACACTCTGAGTTCCCCTTAGTCAGCTGTAGGGCCCCAAAAGGGAAGGTCCCATTCCCTGTAGGTGCTTCCGGCTGGTGGCTATATTGTCTCTCTGTCTCTCTGGGCAGCCGCAGGTAGGGTCGGTGGAGGGGAGGAGGAGGCAATATGGCGTCTGCCACGAGGCTCAGGTCTGTGCACACGGAACTGCCCCGAGGGAGTTGGGAGCCTGGTGCCGCGTCCGCTACTGGCTTACCGCTCACTGGCAGCGGCTGTCGCTAGGCTGGTGTCTGCTGGTCTCTCCACTGGCTGGGGAGCCCCCCAGCAGTCCAGGATGCAGGTGAGGGGAAACGTCCTATCCAACTACACTTCCCGCTGGTCTCCGGGCTGCTCCAGCGGTCCCAGCTTCCAGTTCTCCTCCATGTGAGCTTCTCCCGTGGAGTCTCCCGTGGTCTCAGGTACTCCTCCTTCCGACCCTCATCCGACGTAGGCTCGTCTTCTTGGTTCTTTCTTCCAATTTCTGCTAGAATCTGTCTTTTCTGCAGAGACACTCTGTCTGGCGGTGTTTCTCATCTGCCATCTTCCCTCTTTTTTCTATAAGTCTATTCTTGTTTTATAGATGAGGTGAGTGAAGCACTAGGAGGTTGAATACCTTCTCCATAGTCAAAACAGCTGGTTAATGGTAAAGTCTAGATTCTAGCCAGGCTTTACTCACTGCAGAGCCTGCTATGAACAAGATTATGTTCCCACAAATTTGTATGTTGAAGCCCTAATCCCCAAAGAGATAATAGTTTGAGGTGGGGCCTTTGGTAGAAAATGAGGTGTAGGTGAGGTCATGAGGGTTGGCCCTCTTGATGGAATAAATGCCCTTATAAAAAGAGACACCAGAGAGCTCTTTCTGTGGCATGGGAGAACTTTGTGGGAAGGCAACTGTTCACAAGCCAGGAAGAAGGCCTTCATCAGAAACGGACACCTTGACCTTGAAATCCCCAGCTTCCAGAACTAGGGATTAAGTTCCAGAATTTATTCCAGAGAATAAGTTTCTGTTGTTTAATCCACCCAATTAAATTTCTGTTGTTGAGATAGCTTGAAATGACTAAGAAAGAGCCCATTCTTTTAACTGCTACATCGTGTATAGAGGCTTTTCTCAGATCACACAGTTAATAGCGAATTGTATGCAAAGAAGGGGCCACAAATGTGGAAAGAACACAAAGGAAGAATGTTACTGAAGCCAAGAGACAAACATTTTAAGATTAAGGATAACAGTATTAAATTGATGAGGTCTAGTAAATTTTGAATGAATTTTCAGTGAAGAAGTCATCTGTACTTTGGGGAGAGCAGTTTTGTGTTTGCAGACAAAATCCAGCTTCCAGAGGGTTAAGTAGTGAATGGTGTGGAGGGCAGGGAAAATAGCTTAAACCCCTTTTCAAGCCACTTGGCTGTGAAGGGAAAGAGGCACATAGCACTGTGGGAAGAGAGACATAAAGTCTGGGGAAGTATATTAGTTTTGTTTGTTTTATTATGGGAGAGATTTAAGCATTTATGTGCATTGAGGTAAAAGGAGAGAAGACAAAACTGAAGATATGGAGGGGGAAAGTAGGTAAATGACGATATCAGATCTCTAAGGAGGTGGATATCTTGAGGTGTAGAGCACCAGTTGAAGGTTAGCCTTGAGCAGGAACAGGGACACCCTTCCTCCACACTGCCAGGAAAGGAGATAAGAATGTGCATATGGTCATTGGTCAGTAAGGGTGGAGGAAATTGAGGGAGTCTGACAGGGGATTGTAATTTGCAGGTAGCACATTGGAGTTTAAGACCTCTCTTTTGTTTCTGTGAAGGTGATAACCTTTGCTGAGTGAAGGGGAGAGTAGGAAGCTTGATGAAAGTGTTACAAGTTTGGAAATAATATTGTGGGGCATAAAAGAGGGAGCTGCTGATTAGGAGCCCATGAAAGGGTTGATGGCACCAGTGAGAAGGGCCTACTGAGCTGGGAGGCTGTGCATTTGTAGAGTTCTCAGCTTGTATAGTTGGGCCTTTTTATAATAGGGATCTCTAGTCTGGCTGTAAGAGTGAAGAAGACGCTTAGATTGGTTTGCTTTAGAGGGTGTATGTAGAAGTAGGATAAGCCTGCAAGAAAGTTGAGAATTTAGGCCCGGGAGTGAGCAAAGCTGAATAATCAGATCCTAAGTTATGTTGGATCAGAAATGAAGCTTGGAGCATGGTTAATGGATTAGGAAAAAAATAGTGGAGTGGGAAAAACTGGAAGCTTAAACAGATTTAAGATCAAATATGGTTATTCAGTAAATATTTCTTGAACATTTATCTTCCAACACTGTTCAAGGAGACTACCTAGATCAAAATGGTGATCAAAACAAAGTCTGCCCTTATAGAGCTTAATTCTGGTGGGGAGGTATACGACAGGCAAACATAAACATAGTGCATAAAAGTATACATACTATTAATGTATATAGTTTCATATGGTAAGAAAATGTTAAAAAGCAAAATGAAGAAGGGTCAGGGATAGAGTGATATATATGCTATATTAAATCGTGTCATCAGGGAAATGGCTTTTAGAAGAAGTGACCTGTGAGCAGAGAATTGAATGTAGTCAGGGACCTCGCAGTGCAGATGTCTGGGGAAGAAGGTAAGGAAACAGCACATGTAGATCCCTGGCTGAGGCTTGTCTGAAGAGCAGCCACAGCACTGGGCAGGGGCATGATATATTAATGCTACAGCTGCTCTGAGATTTAGGATATTATCTAAGTGTCATGAAAAGACATTGGAAGGTTTGAATCAGAGGAGTCTCCTGATATGTCTTAACTTTTCTGAAGGCTCACACTGGCTGCTTTTTGGAGAATTAATTGGCAGTGGAAGTTGCGGATTCTAGAGAGTTAGAAGGACAGGAGATTGTAATTTTCAGGTAGCACATTGGAGTTTAAGATTTCAGCAGTTGAGAGCTTCTGGATGAGAATCCTGTTGCTGTTCCTTTAAGCAGACGCACCCACTCCACAGCAGGCATTCTTTTCTGTGGATGAAGGCCTGACCCAGACCCTTGGCTTACACCACACCCTTTCCTGTTTTTGATTCTGTTCCTCACCGGCTTCATTTTTCATTCTCCCATTTTGTCCGCACCTTGTCTTTCAGATCTGATGTACATTATTGTTTTCCTGGCCACGACTTCCTCTAGATCTAGGTTTTCAGATCTTTATTTCACAGTCTGACTTCAGACTTCAGTTTTCAGAAAACTTAAAAGGAGCCCAGTGTGTCAACCAGGTGAAACTGAGGGAAACACGAGTCAGGAGTGCAGTGCTCTCTGCCCACTTGCAGTTGTCCTCTGACTCCTGACGCAAGCCTAAGACACCTCAAAAAACCCCCAGCCTGCCAGTTCACAGTGTGGAAAAGCCCCACACTGAGCTGTGACATTGCCTTTCTTGCAGCAGTGATCCCTGGGATCGCCTCGGGTCATGCTTTCTCAGCTCAGCCTGTACCTTCTTAATCCTTGGCACCTAGCTTGCCAGGGAGTGAGTGGTAAGTGCGCCCTCCAGTTACAAAGTGGTGGGCTGAGGGCACTCAAAACCATGAGGAAGCCAGAGTGCATCCCCCTGAGTGTTAGTTTCCCTCACTGGCTGTTACTTAATGTACTAAATTCATATAGTACAAATTAATGTCGTTTGAATTACAGGCCATAGGTACTATTTGTCCTTTTCAACAAATTCTTTTATGACTTTAATTAAGGATATTAAATATTTTTATACCAAAAGAAAATAGATTTATTTTAGTTTAGAGTGTAACATTTGTGTGAAATTTTTAAGGAAAAAACCCATAAGATCAAGAGATTTAAAGTTTGCATGGGCCATTTAGGGTTATATCTTAAGTCTTTCGGGGATTATTAGGTTCCTCTTCTCTGCATTAGGGATACTTTGATAGAAAAGGTTAAAACTACCTTTTGAAGTTGTCATATTTATAAATCTGTATTTTTTTATATTTAGTGGAATTATTATAACATTCATATTAAGCATGGAGTAGAAACTAGCCATGATTTAGTCTATGAACCATCAGGCTTTTCTGTTTCTAGGTAAAAATATAAGTATTTTCTTCTTTTAGCCATGTTTAAGTTTGACAAGTGTCATTAAGCATTGCATGTTATAAAAGGGATTTGTATTAATATGAATCGGATGATGGCCTAGTAATTGGAGCAATACTCAGAGTTGTTCTAGGCCATGAAATAAGTTTGGTGCTTTGGATTTTTAAATAAATGCTATCACTTGCATTACACTCTAACATTTCCTCTGAGTTGATGGTGGGTCTTCAAGTAGTAAGATAAAAAATTTATTTGTTAGGACTGTTTACCAGCAAGGAATTGATTTAGGGGTAGAGGTTTTGCATAACACTATCAAATTATGAGATTAGTAAAAGCAAGAATTTGGTCATGTTCATTGATACATCTTGAGCTGGGAGTAATGCAGGGCCTCACGTGTTGCACTGTTTTTTGAGTGAATGAATGAACCAGTTTGTCTTTTGATGTGACTGTGGAATGAGATTGTCTGGTTATGTATACAGGACAGCTTCAGGATTGAATGAGGGAGCCTTCCTGGGTATGCTGTCACAATGTTGCTATCAACATGTAGTTCTTTTAAATAAATAGAAACAGGAGCACAGATGTAAGTTTTGAGTTTGCTGTTGTCAAGTCTGTTTAATCATTTTTTTTCATTTTTATTTTATTTATTTATTTTTAATTTATTTTTTTATTTTAGTGTATTATGGGGGTACAAGTGTTAAGGTTACTTATATTGCCCATGCCCCCTCCCCCCTTATTTAATCATTATGATGTGGCAATTCTATGTGCAAAGTGGGGTTAGCAACACAGAATCTGTTTATCTAGTACAATTAGCTGCTCTAAGATTTGATGAAGTGTACAGAATGGGATAAAATACTTACAAACCATGTATCTGATAATGGACTTATATCCAGAATTTATAATATAGAGAGCTCTTGCAGTCAATAGTAAAAAGACAAAAGTACCCTATTAAAATGGGCAAAGGATCAGAACAGATATTTCTCTAAAGAAATATGGGTAATACAAGCACATGAAAAGATGTTCAACATTATTAGTCATAGGGAAGAGCAAATCAAAATCACGTAAGATGCCACTTCACACCTATTAGTTGTCTATAATCAGACAGAGAACAAGTGTTGGTAGGATGTGGAGAAATTGGAAACACCATACATTGCTGGTAGTAATGTAAAATGGGCAGCCACTTTAGAAAACAGCTTGGTATTTCTTCAAAAGGTTAAAACATAAGAGTTACCATATGGTTACCTAGCAGTTCCACTGTTAGGTATCTACTCACGAGAAATGAAAACATATATCCACAAAAAAAATTGAACATAAGTGTTTGTAGTGGTATCATTCCTGGTAGCTAAACAGTGGAAACAACCCAAATGTCTATCACCTGATGAATGGATAAACAAAATGTGGTATATCCATACAATGGAATAATTCAGCATTAAAAAGGAATAAAGTACTGACACAAGCTACAACATGGATGGATCTCAAAACATTATGCTAAGTGGAAGAAGCCAGACACAAAAGCTATATATTTTATGATTCCATTTATATGAACCATCTGAAATAGCCCAATCCATAGAGACAGAAACTATTTCAGTAGGCTGTGAGGGTTGGGGCCAGGAGATGGGGAGTGGAAACTAATGGATTAGAGAGATTCTTCTGGAGATGATGAAAACATTCTAAAACTGTGATGGTTGCACAACTCAGTGAATATGCTAATATAATTAAATTGTATACTTTAAAAGGGTAAATTGTATAGTATGTGAATTATGTCTCGGTAAAACTGTTGAAAAAGAATAAGTGAGGTAGTATGTGGGAGTGTATTTTGAGTTATTTGAAAAGATACTATTATTATTTCAGTTTGAGTGTAAGGCTTTAAATAGTAGCAGGATGCCTTACATGTTTTTCCTTACTTGCAGGGCTGCGATTTTTTATGCAATGACTCAGTGATATAAGGCTGTAACTCAGCAATATAAAATATTGAAAATGTTGAAACATAAAATGAAAACTGCTTGGTCTACTGTTTTTATTTAATAGGATTTTCTTAATCAGTTAATTCTCAATAAGTAGAATGTGTTATTAAGGAATTAGGTTTTAGACTCATAAAATTTTAGAGCTGGAAGGAACTTAAGAAGTCATCTATCCTAGGCCTCATTTTGTTTTGTGAAAGAACTAAGTCTTACAGAGGCTAAGTAAGATATCTTAGGTCACAGAGATGAGTAAATTCTTAAACTGTGTCAGTGTTCTTTCTGTTGCCTATTTGATTTCAGTGCTATTAATAGTATTGAACCAATAATATCCATAGCAGCTATTTAAATGCTTCCTGTGTACTAGGTAGTCTGTTACATACTTTATGTATGTTATCTTGGTTAATCAACACAGAAATTTATGAAGACAGTTCACTTTACCTGTTTATTAGTTTCTTAGTGCTACTGAAAAAAAAATAAATAAAAAGCAACTTCATGTCTTAACACAAATTTGTTTTCTTACAGTTGTGGAGTTCAGAAACCCAAAATGGGTCTCAGTGTCAGCATGGCTGCGTCTCTTTCTGAAGGCATTAGGGGAGATCAGTTTTCTTATCTTCTCCCACTTCTAGAGGCTGCCCACTTTCCTTAGCTTGTAGTCTCCTTCCATCTTTAAGCCAGCGATGGCTGGTCAAGTGTTTCTCACAGTATCATCCCTCTGGTTTTGATTCTGCCTCCACCTTCCCTTTAAAGACCCTTGTGATTATTTTGGGCCCACCTGGATAATCCAGGATCTTATTTTAAGGTCCTTTGATTAGCAACCTTAATTCCATCTTGCCAATTGAATAGAAAAAACACTCAGAGTGATTTTTCTTTTTTCTCACTCAACAATCAGCATAGAAGACTTCTGTGATTGAATTGGGGGAGTGGACTCCCCACACACCAAGCAGGCAGTCAGTTCTGCAGTGGATGCCAGCTGAGTGTCCTCCAATTCAGTTCTTTTCTGACTGTCTCCCACTGGTTGAGGACTCAGTCCCACATGACTACCTTCCATTGCCAATGGCAAGCTCCAGAATGTTTTACCTGTGCTTCTGAGTGACATGCAATAAGTGGGGTTCCCACAACCCCCTCCTTGGGATCATGTAATTTGCTAGAGTGGCTCATAGAATTGAGGGAAACGTTTACTGGTTTATTATAGAGGATATTACAAATGAAGAGATACAAATGAAGAGATGCATAGGCAAGGCACATGGAAAGGGGTGTGAAGCGTCCATGCCCTTCTCAGGCACACTACCCTCTATGAACCGCCACATGTTCAGCTATCTGGAAGCTCTCTGAACACTGTCCTTTTGGGGTTTTATGGAGGCTTCTTTACATACACATGGTTGATTAAATAATTGGCTACTGGTGATCAGCTTAACCTTCTGCCCTTCTCCCCTTCCCAAAGGCTTGGGAATGGGGCTGAAAGTCCCAACCCTGTAATCAAGCCTTGATCTTTCCCATGACCAGCTCCCATCTTGAAGCTACCTAGGGGACTTCCAGCCAACTGTCAACTCATACCATACAAAAAGACAACACTTTGGATATGCTAAGGATATTAGGAGTTGTATGCCAGGAAAGGGAGATAAAGACAAAATATATATTTCACAGTATTACACCATGTGACATAGTATGGTCAGAGATTCCAGGGATTAGGATATGGCTATCCCTGGAGGTGGGGCAGTATTCTGACTACCATAATCTGTTAATTAGGTAAAGAGATTTAGGTTTAGAGAGGTTAGGTAAGTTGTTCAAAGTCACAACATGAGTAAAGAAAGAGTTGGTATTTTAACCCAGGCCTATTACAAATATTTATCACATCTTTTACAGTAACATGGTCTTTTCCACAAATGCCATTTGATCCTGGTCTAGAAAAGTAAATAGGGTGATGAGCAGTGTTAAATAGTAGATATCTGTTCACCTTTTTCTTTGTTGTGTATGTTTAAGGTGTATAATATATTTTGATATACATACACAGAGTGAAATCATTAGTGAAGCAGATTAACATTATTAATTATATAGTTACACTTTTTTGTGGTAAGTACATTTAAAATCTACTATTTTAATAAAAATCTCTAATACAATACCATATTAACTATAGTTATGTTATATGTTAGGTCTCCAGACTTGTTCATCCTACATATCTGCAACTTTGTATCCTTTGACCTCCATCTCCCCTTTTCCCCCAACACTCCTGATAACCACCATTTTATTCTCTATTTCTGTATATTCAACTTCTTTCTCTTTTTTGATTTCACATATAAATGAGATTACGCAGTATTTTTCTTTCTGTGTCTAGCCTACTTCACTTAGCATAATGTCTTCCAGGTTCATTTATCTTGTAGCAGATGGCAAGATCTCCTGAATAATATTCAATTTTATGTATGTATATATATGTCACAGTTTCTTTATCCATTCATCTGTCAACAGACACTTCAGTTGTATCTTGGCTATTGTGAATAATGCTGCAGTGAACATGGGAGTACAAGTATCTTTATGAGATGGTGATTCATACCCAGAAGAGGGATTGCTGGATCATATGGTAGTTTATTTTTAATTTCTTTAGGAACCTCCATACTGTTTTCCACAATGACTGTACCAGTCTACATTTCTACCAACAGTATACAGGTTTCTTTTTTTCCACAACCTTACCAACACTTGTTATCTCTTGTAGCTCTTTCTTATTAAAGTTAAATCACATTTACTTAATAATATCAAGAAATAGGCTGTATTATTTTGGAACAATTAAAAGCATGGTAGAAAAGTATGTTTATTGATGCAGGGAAATGTTTATGACTCATCAAGACTTGAGTTCATTAGCCCCCTCCCCACATTTCTGTTTATTAGTTTCTTCCTGTTATCAGTTCCTTCCTCATTTATCCTAGATGCCCTGACTTAAATTATTCTCCTGCAAATTTCCTTATTTCCTTTGTACCTCTTTTGTCTCTCCAATCTCAGACTGGATGAGCCAATTACTTACCAGTTTTTTTGCTTTAACAATATACTCAGCAGCCTTAACATTGCCCAACAATCTTATGATGTGTCTCTATTATCTCAGTCACTCCTCACAGCATACCTCCTCCATTCTTCTCAAACTTTTAAGCCCCTACTAGTGTTATTTGACATCTTAGCATTTCTATGCTCAGTTGACTGTGGTCAACCATTGCTTACTTTTGGAAACATTCTTTTCTTGGCCTTCACCATACCACCCTTTACTGGTTTTTCTTCTCTCATTCTCTTTCTAGTTGACGCTTCTCTGTCTTGTATGTTGGTTCTCCCATTTTTACCTGACATCTAAAAGAGCAGCTCCTCCAGGTTTAGTCCTCTTGCTTTTCACTTTGCATTTCTGGTTAAATATGATCTTTTTGCACAAGTCTTTTATATTATCTCTCTCCCAGAGTTTGTCATCCTCAGCACTGTTGACATTTTGGGCTGGATAATTTTTTGTTGTAGGGGGCTGTCTTGTATATTCTAGGATGCTTAGCAGTCTCTCTGGGTTCTACCCACTAGGTGCCAGTGGAGTTCCCTCTATCTCATTTGTATAACTCAAATGTCCCCAGATAATTGCCAGTGTCTCTGTGGGCCAGGGGGCATCTGTGTCTCTCCAGTTGAGAACCACTTATGTAGCCTAAAGTTCTCTTCTGAGGCTCTAGGGATAACTTTTTGCCATTGCCATTTAAATATCTCCTAGGTATTACAAATGTAACATGACCAAAATGGACTCTTGTTCTTTCTCTCTGATATATTCTTCCCCCAGCTTTCCTGATTTTAGATTGTTTATGACCTTGAAGGCCATTGGAGGTAGTTTGGCTTTTATTTGGAGTAAACTAGGAGAGCGTTTACTCCCGAATAAGAGAGTTTTGGGCCATGATTTCACTTAGATCAGATCTTTCTCAAGAATAGACTATGAGTTGGAAGATTGTAGCAGGAAGACCAGTTAGGAGGCTACTGAGGTAATCGCAGTGAAAAAATGGTAGTACCTTGGACCAAGGTGGTAATAGGGAAGATGGTAAGGAATGGTGGTGTCTTTGGTTTAATGTTTAAACACAAATATCCCTGAGAAGTGGAATGCATTGTATTTTTATGAAATTAATACCTTAGTGTGCTTTGTTTTTCAAGTATTTTCTAAGAACTTGTAGGAAACAGGTTTTGGCAGATCAGAGTGAAAGGAGAGTAGCCAAAGCCCAAGAGCTTCTTGGGATGTTACTTGAAGGGATTCAAGCAAGAAAGGGGAGTAAAGCGAGGGACTCAACAGGAAGAGTAAGCAAGACATATGATACAGCCAGGTCTGCCTCACAGTCTTGTGTAGGGCTTGCCTCTCCCTGTAAAACATGTACCTGTGGCATCGTGGATGGAACAAATGGAATTCAGGAGACTTTTTATCATTAAATAAAGAAAGAAAATCATTTTGGGCACTGTAAGGCCCTTAGCTGAAGTGAGGTGACTATTGGCATTTGGGGTGGGACAGATTTTTGTTGTGCACGATTGCCCTGCACTTCGCAAAACACTCAGGATCCCTGGTTCCTCACAGACTAGCAATAGTGTGCTCTCTCTCATTGTGAAATCAAAAACATAACCCTCACCCATTTCCAAACTCCCCATGGGAGTCAGACATTTTCAACTGCCAACCACGAGACTAAGTGCCTTTTCTAATTTGAAAATTGTCTTTTGTAACATGAAGTCAGAAGGCTATGGCATGCCAAGCTCTCAAAGAAAACTTAGATTATTTGTTTCTAGTTTTGGGGTCTTTTAAAAGGTATCCACCAGTACTTTAGCATGGATTTTTATTGCTGATGCACCTAGTAAGTGTTTTCTGTCTATTTACCTTAAAATATTAATTCTTAATTCTTTCATAGAGAGTGTGGATGCCTCAGAGCCATCTTTAAAGATATTGGAAAGGACACATGCTCCAGCTGCTCTCTTCCCATATTGTTATATAATATAAGGGAGTCTGAATTAAAATGAATGTGGAGTTTAGATGAAAGGGAATTCTCTAGCTATATCTTAGTAAAGATGGGAATAGGATTGGAAGAGGGAGGTTAATGGCTAGTTCATAAATGTTTATGCACATCATGTCTTTATCAGGTCTAGCTGGTATCAAGAGCTAAATATTTTTTAAATCATATTTTTGAAAACTAGTAGAAAGTAGGCTATAATATTCATCAGATTTGTGATGAATTGATAACTCAGTATTAGAGCAATGGAAAACTCATCTAGAAAAAGATCAACACTTTTGAATATATAAAATATAAGACTTATTCACAATGAAAAAGTAGCACAATGAACTGGAGAAAATTCTTGTATCAAGTGTGACTAAGGTTGATATCTATAATACTTAAAGAGAGTTCTTTCAGACTTAATGAGGACAAAACCATCAAGATTAGTATATAAGTGAACAGAGTATTTTAGCAGATAATGAGTAATAAAAATGTGGGATTATATTCACCATTACTGGTAATCAAAGAAATGCATTTTAAATTAACCTTGAATTACCTCTTCTATTCTCTATGAAGTACTGGAAATTAAAAGAACTCCCAGTAATGGAGCAGCTTTAAGGAAATGGGCCCATTCACTCTTAAGTGTTTCTTGTGCAGTACTCCGAGCCACTGCCTTTCCTTGAACAGGCTATGCAGTTTCAAACTCTATGAGTAGATGCATGTAGCATAGAGATTTTCATTTTTTATTTTATTTTGTAAATGATTTCATCTTATAGGCATATGATGCTTGTAAGTGTATTAATGTATTCACCTTATCGGTGGTAGGTAAATTCTGCAACTTTTAATGATGTTAAGTATAACTGGTAATTGATTTCTTTTAACATTTTTTTGAGTATGTACCATGTGCCAGTGATTGAGATACAGAATTCCTTTAAGGAAATCCTTGTCTGTCAGAGAAGACAGCCAGCCATCAGCCCTTTATATGGCAATATGAGTGGTACAATCATGTGATGAACAAAGTGGAGTGGATTGCAGAGGGGATGGAGAAGCAGTTATTTATTAAAGGAAGCTCATGATAATGAGATGACTCTTGAACTTCAGAAGATGGGCAAAATTTTTGCCAGGAGGAGAAGAAAAAAGGGAAAGCATGAATAGAAAGGTATAGGTGTAGAAGTATATGATATGTTTGAAAGCCACTAAAAGATTTTAGAGAAGGTTATAACATAAGCAGTTTTGTATTTCGGAAAGAAAATTGAGGTCAGTGTGGAGAATGATTGAAACAAGGCCACATGAGAAGAGTGATTTTCAATCTTTTGTGTTTTTTCTTTTTGCCATGTTTTTCCATGTGACAAGTTTGTGAGCATCCACAGATTTTAGATTGCAACATAAATACAATAAACTTTATATTATGCACAGATCTAGCCAGCCAACCATATGACCTCTCTCATAGATGTATACTCTTTAGAGTCTCTCTTCTAAAATTTTGGGTGAGAACCAGTGGGATAGAGGAATGAGATCACCTAAGAAGCCGTTGCAGTGTTCCAAACAAGAGGCAATGGCTTAAATGAGGGCAGTGATAAAATAAATGGATAGGAGGGAATATATAATATTTTTGTGGACTTGGTGTCAGAGTTGTGGGGGCATAGAGAAGAAAAGGAATTATAAATCAGTGTTTCTCAAATTTTAATGTGCATATGAAAATTTTGTTTAAAAAGGTAGATTCTGATTCAGGTCCAGGTCCGGGTGGGGGCTGAGATTCTGCATTTCTAAAAGCTCCCATGTGATCATTGTTGAAATTAGCAGGTGTGAGATAACTTGGATGTGAGACTCCAATGATTAGATAATGATGTCCTTATCTGAAATAGGGAACACAGGAGAAGAGACAAGTTGCAGAGAATCTGGGGAATTGGGTGAAGTCCTTGTGTGACATTCAGGTATAAAATTTTAGACAGTTGGAAATTTGGCTATTAAGCTCAAGACAAAAATCATGCCTAGAGATATAAATTTGGGAATCAGCATTTCATTGCTTATAATAAAAGCCATAAGAATAAGTGACATTATCTGCAAGAAAGAGATAAAGGTAATATTAGAAATATACTGATTCCTGTCTACTAGAATTTTAATATTTCATTTAAGTTACCAGCAGTAGGAAAGAGATTGGATAGGTAGGTAGCCTCCTTAGTATGAACAGTCAGTCTCTAGGTGTAAATTCAGGAGTGGAGAAGTCTTCTTTGGAAAACTGCCTTCTTTCTTGGTAATAATCATAGAACAGGTTAAATATTCCATAAATCAGGTTAAAAATACATTGAAGTGCCTTTTCTTATGAAAATTCATTCATACTAACAAGTATGTATTATGTATCTTCAAAATGCCAGCTACTCTTCTAAGCTGTATTAAAATAATAACAAATGAAACGCGTCCCTGACACAATGGCGTTTATGGGGAAGATTGACAAAGTGATTACAGTACAGTGTGATAAATGCTGTTACAGTGAAGTGTAGTGTTGATGAGAGAGCACACACATTAGGAACATATGACTCAGTGTAAAGATAAAGGATGGTCTTCCTGAGGAAGTGGCATTTAAGCTGAGACCAGAAGGCTGAGTGGAGGTAAGCTACAAAAAGAGGAAGGGAAGGGCATAACCGCAATGACTTGGCAGGGAGAAAGCCCTACAGGTTGGAGAAGTTCAGTGTGGCTGCCCAGGGACTGTGTGGAGTGGGGAGTATGAAAGATGAACTCAGAGAGGTGAACAGAGGCCCTGACAAGGCCCTCTTCCCTGGGACTTGGTAGAGGAGGGAGGGGGAAAAAATGATGTATTTTCCAAAGGAAAGGCTGTTATTCTGCTTTGGTATAGTTCAAACAATAGTGTTAGGCATATGGTTTTTACAAGACTTTCATGGACTGGCCTGGTAATACAATGACTCATGGTAACATTATTTCTATAGGAAAAATGTTTTGGGCTTCAAAACTGTTTTATAATTTAACTTTCAATTTTTTTTCACCATTTGGAAACTGCTTGGATAGGAACACAATTCTCATGCTTTTTGTCATTTGTGCTAAAATTGTGCTTTCTCTGGTATTTATCTATGTGGCTACAGTGTTGATATTCCAGTCTCTGATATGAATCAAAGGTATCATTCCACAGATGTGGTTGAAATGTTTTCTTTTGACCAGATTTAGAAAATATATGGAAATGAATATAGAAATCTTTGTATAAATTGTTTGATTTTCAACATGTTTGTTCTTCAAAGTTAAGGATTCCCTCTGTAAACTATTATGGTATTGTGCTATATGCCATGAAAGTATGAAAAAAGAATGAAACTGACATGAAAATTGTTATAAACACAAAGTAGAAGAGATTTGTATGGTTTCACTATTGAAGTCAAATGGAATGTGAAGGTAAATAATAAAAGTATAGCTTTTAAAAATAGTTTCATCATCATCTTCATTACTAGCCTATTATATTATTAAAATACTAGAGTTTTTTAAAGCAGGAAAGAACTGGTATGGACAGTCCTTTTGTAAAAAAGATCTATATGAATGCCATTTTGTTTAATAAATGAAACTTTTGGCTGAAACTTTCCAATTCCTGTCTCCAACATGCAAAGGTAATTTCATCCACATATAGCTTGGTGAAAGTATCTTTTTATCAGTCAGAATGCTTTTAGCTAGCAAGTGACAAAAGACCCAACTCAAAGTGGCTTAAGTAATAAGTACATTTTATTGTTTAATATAATTAGAAACCTGGAAGAAAGTTGGTTTTATAGTTGGCTCATATAGCAGCTAACTGCTGTCATTAGACTGCTTGCTCTTTTTTGTCTTTCTATTCTGTCTTCTTGGATGAGTTGGCTTTTGTCTGCAGACTTTTCCCTTCCTGATCTCAAGATGGCAGTTTTAGTTCTAAGAATTACATTTTCATATCAAAGTACCCAAGAGTGTAAGAAAAGAGTCTCTCTCTCTCTCTCTCTCTCTCTCTCTCTCTTTTTAAGAGTGAAGAAAAGTGTCTTAGAAACCTTGTAGAAGACGTGAACTCACTAGCCAACATTACATCTCATACCTGTTTCTAAACCAGTCAGTGGCAAGGGGTATAGATCCTATGTTTGGCTTATACTAGTCAATATTCATGGCCCTACACTCCTCTGAGAGTAAGCAAAATTAGGATTCTGTTATCCAGAAAGAAGGGAAGACTGGGTAGGCAACCACTAGTGTCTGGCATAACTTCCAAGTCAGTTCCTTTGCCTAGGCTCTTAATTCCTTTCCATGTCATGGGGGACCTTCTTCTATTAATCATTCCTTCTTTATTTTCAATCTCTCTCCTCATTCTCTTTCTTCAAGCTTCTTGAAAGAAGAGTCTAATTTTTTACCTCTTGTTTATTCCTTAAATTCCCCGCAATCTGAATTCTCCTCCCAATAATAAACCTTTCTGTTGTCATCAGTAACCACTTGATTATTGAATTCTTTGCCCATTTCTTTTGTTTTCCTGGATTTTCTTTCTTGTTGAAAATGAAATGAAACAGTTGAAAATCAAGGGAAGGCAGTTTATATGTATATATATTTGGTAAAAATAGATCATCTGAATATGGTTATAATACTACTCTATATTCTATTACAGAATTAATTGAAAGAATTTACCATATAATGACTCTACAGGAACCTTGGAAATAGGTAAGTGACATCTTGCTTCAGTGATTTACCTTTTTTTCTCTTCAATAAAGTATTAGTAGAAATATCAAGTTTACATGAATCTTCATGTAATATTTCCCTAATATCCAATAAATCATATTTTCTAGGGAATTTTAGGTTTACTTTCTATAGTAATTATAATGAGGACATTGTTAATAACATAGGAGTGTGTCATGTGCCAAAATGTAAAGCATTAAAAGAAAACATGAAATGCAGTATGGTACCCTGGTTTGTACCTAGGAACTGAAGAAAGATATTTTTAGAAAAACAGGTGAAATGTAAAGAAAATCTCTAGTTTAGTTAATAGTAATATATCAGTGGTTAATTTCTTAGTTTTGATGTATGTACTGTGGTTATATAAGATATTAACTTTATGGAAAACTGGGTGAAGAGTATATAGAAACAGTGTACTATCTTTGCAACTATCTTTGCAACTATTGTAAATCTAAAATTATTTAAAAATAAATATTTTAAGCAAAGTAATCAAAATTTATTAATTTGAAAATTACAGTTTAGAAGTAGCTTTTCTGTCCAATGGTTTGAAAAAATCAAAATTATTAACACATTGACTGTCATAGTAGGAAAAAATGTTTTCCTTGGGGCCATGGTGTTTTATTAGGAAAATAGAATAAAAACTTCAAAAAGAAAATGATCCTTTCTAATTTAATGACAAATTTGTTATTTTTTAATTGTTTTCTGTGCATGAGTTATATGTAACTTATGCGGCACTAGAACCAAAACACTGCACACCATGTGAGTTGTATGTGACTCACAACATACTTATTGAATTTATTTCTGAGAATTGAGTCTTTATAATTCCACAGGTATTTACTTGTGTCTGGAGTGGACCTTGGGTGGTCCTAGACAATGACCTCTGAATTGTACTCCCTAAGTATGTGCAACAATGTCACTTCCCTACATACTATCTCATAGATTTTGTTCAAAGAGCTGCCAGGCAAACATTCAAGGAGAAATGAATAATCAGAAGTTATGGAAGTCAGATAATACAGTCTGGGGTGTGTGGTGATCATCACATAAGTTCATTTTTCATTTTTTGTTCTCAAGAGAAAATGAACGTAAGGAATTGTTGGAGGAAATGGTGAATAAAGGTGTGGACATTAGTGATGAAGATGTTGATCTATTTAGTGATGATTCAGAGGAGTACCGTCCTAGTGAAGATAGTGGGGACAGTTCTGATAGCAGTTGCAGCCCACCAAGAAAAACTAGAACATTACATGCAGATCTTTCCAGTGGGGAAGGCTGTTCAAAATCTATTACTGAAACAATCGAAGCAGTTGTAGCTGATTTCAGTGAGAGTGATTCTTCACTAGATGTTTCTGAAGATCCTGTAGTGACTAGTGTAAGTTCTCTGGTCTGGGGTCCAGTTTTAGAAAGTAACATGAAGTTTTTTGACTTTGTTGAAAGTAACCCTGGTGTTCCAACTGAAATTGCGGTAAATCTCTATGAAAAAACACGGTGTGATTTTTTTGAAATTATTTATAACAGATGATGTTATTGACTACATGGTGAAGGAAACTAATGTCTTTGCAAGTTGGACTTTGCAGAAGGGTATATCAACCCCACACCTGACTGAAAAAGTGGTATGTTACTTCTCAAGAAATGGAATGATTTTGGGGGCATTGTTTTGAATGGGTCTTAGCAAGAAGCCAAGACTTCTGGACTATTGGTCAAAAAATGTTTTGTGTGATAATTCAGTGGAAAGGCTTACATCACGTAACCGCTTTGAAATGCTTCTGAGAGTGTGGTGTTTCTCTAACAATGAAGAATGTCTTCCTGGTGACCATCTCTTCAAGATCCAGCCACTTCTTAACCATCTTCTTGAAAGGTTTCAAGTTGCTATAGTTCCAGATAAGGAAATGTGTATTGACAAAACAATGATGCTGTTTTGTGGTTGTTTGATTTTTATAAGGTACATAAAGAACAAGAGCTATAAATTTGGAATAACACTTTTCAAACTTTGCTTAAAAGATGGTTATGCCTGGAATGTGAAAATTTATCGTGGGAAGGAAGCAAGATCTGGCATTCCTGTTTTGTCTTCAGTTGCCACGAAGCTGTTAGGAGGTTTACTAGATAGTGGACGTGTTTTATATACTGATAACTACTGTACCAGCATCTACCTAGCTATTCAACTCCTTGAGTGGTCTGCTTATCTGGTGGGCACACTAAGAAGTAACAAGAAGCTAAACCTGCCAGATGTAGTAAAAGTGAAGCTAAACAAGAATGAAGTAATTGCTTGAGAAAGTGACTTGGGTGGTGTTGTCCTCAAATGGAAGGATAAGAGAGATGTACTGATGCTAAGTACTATGCATGGCAAAGACACCAAAGCAGTTGAAACAAGAAAAAGTGCTATAGAAAAACCACATATTATTGTAGATTGTAATAATTCGAAGGTGTTCATTGACCTCTCAGATCAACTAAAGTCGTGTTCATGGTCTTTCAGACTTGGCATAAAGTGGTTGAGAAAATTAGCAATAGAGCTAATCACAGGATCAGCTTTGGTGAACTTGTTTGTTCTCTACATACAGAGTTATAAATTAAAATAAAATCTCTATCATAAAATTCAAAGAACAAGTTTGCCTAAAACTGCTCCAGACAGATGAAACACCTACCGCAGTGCCGTCCTTTCCTCGCCCTTTGTGACTTGTTATCTCACAAACATGGGCTCTCCCAGAGGATGTGCTGTGTGCTATGGAAAAACACAAACTGAGAGAGGACATGAATATGCCATGAAAAGATGAAACAGCATGGAAATGCAGCAAATGTTATGTGTACTTTTGTGTAGTCTGCTTTTTCCTAAAACATACTTCAATAAAAAAGTAATATAAAAACTTGAAAATTAGTGATATAAAAAGTAATGTGAAAACTTGAAATATAGTTCATAAGGGTAAAGTGATATTCTTGACTTATCAGGCTTAAGTATAATTTAAAGGTAAACATAAATCGAAAAATGAAATTTACTGACTTCTATTTAATCCACATTTTTAGAATTAAATTGTCAATATTAATTGTAACAATAAGCACATCAACAAGTAAGATTTCACGAACCAACTATGGGTTTTGCTCAGGGAGCCACCCATCACATAACATGTGTGCTACAGCATGGCAGTTTGAGTTGCCTGTGTATCACTGTCTCCCAAGGTATAAAAATGGGTGAGTTATATATGCTTCACAAGGCCTGGGCTCAAAAGTAGCATTGGTTAAAAACAACTCACATGGCAGTGAATGTGTTAATTATCTTAAAAAAAATCCAGATTCCATGGAATAGAGGTATAGTGAAATGCATACCTATAGGTTTTGATTTTTAGTTTATAGGAAGTATGGGATTTCCTTTTTCAAATACTGGTATGGTCTATGAACACCTTTTTGTCCTTAGTTACAGATTTTCTCTTTGATTCTTTAAGGTACTTTTGTGTTCTTTGGTTGTTTTGTGTAGCATTTTGTATTAATGCAAGCAAACCTTTTAAATGGTTCCCAGTACACTGCTTTTTATTTTTCTTTTGTTTAGTGTATTTTTTAGAGACAAAGGGCCGAGACCCTGTTAGTGTAGTTTTGTTCAGTCCCACCTACTTGAGCTTCTAAGTCAAGTACTAGACACGGTTGACCTATTGTTAATGAGTATGAATAATGATGAACATAACTCTTAACATAGCCATTTCTGTAATTGATCTAAAAAAATACAGAATTGATTGCTGTCAGATAATAGAAATTCTCAGTTTCCAAAATGGACTCTAGCATGATAATTCTTTTACATTTTAATAAATATTAAAAGACTTACAAGAAAGGAACTCTGTCATTTGCTGAAAGTATTATGTAACTTTTCATTAATAAAAGTAAAATAGCCATGTTGGTCTTTTGAATGACTTCTTGCTCCTGTTGCAAACTTTAATGACTTTAGTTAAATTTCATAAAGGGAAATAGAAATATATTATACTAAAAGGATATAGACATTTAAAACAACAGCCCCATGCCTAAATAAGTCTTGCAGAATAATTGTCAGGCTTGGAGATTTCTGTTTTACTTAATAATCTTTATTTAGAATTGGTATTAACAATCTCATGTTAATAGATTTACAGCTCTACTTCTTAGTTGTTTAACGTGATTGTGCTAACCTGGGTAGGGAAGTTTAGAAAAAGGGGGAATAGTTTTTTTCAGGCTAAGTTTAAATTCCATTGATAATTTAATAGTTCACACAAAACAAACATAATTAAACATTTATTCTGTTCTAGAAGAGCATTAACTGTTGTTTCTAGGGACATGTTTACCATTCAGCAGGCTGACATTTTCTGGTCATCAAAGTATAAATAAGAATAACTAATATATATTGAGCACTTTCTATGTACCAGGCACTTACTTACATTATCTGGTTTAATCTTCACAAACACCTATGAGACAAGTTGGAATTCCCTTTACAGATGAAGCTGGGAGAGTAACCCTGAGACTAGAGGGCAGCATGAACAAGCACCCATTGTGTACTACTAGTACCTACAGTTGGTCCATAATGTTAGCGGCTTCCAGGAAATGCTGACACATTTTCATGGGCACATGATAAATTTCAGATTATTTCAACTTTTCTGGGTTATATCTGATCATACCATGTGACCTAGAGTAGATTTCCCTAGGAGACTACCCTGGAGTAAGGTCTTAGGTTCTCTGTTTTAGCCTTGATCTGGCTCATTCTACAGTCCCCTAATATGTCAGTTGTTCTCTGCACCTGGTTAATTGCTGAACACTCACTCATTGTGTGCTTCACTGAGCACATGCCAAGAACTTTTGGCAGCTCTGGGGAACATGCTCTCCACGTGTCTCCTGGTCAGTGTTGGGCAGCTAGAATTTCCTAGTCATTATGAGAGCTTTGACCCAGAAACTAGGACACACACCAGAGACCAGGTAGTTGAGCAGCTGACAGGTGAAATGCAGCTATCCAGACTCAGCCAATTGGTCTGGGGTCAAAAATAAGAGGAGACATGTGACTCTAAAAGGTGGTTTTTAAACAGTGTTATGATAGTTGGCTATGGACTTCATAGTTTGTAGACATAAAATAATTACAACTTCTTTTTGAGAAAGAGTCATAAAAATACAGAATCTCCTTAACTACCTTCTGTTCTTCCTGGTTTCTAAAAGTTGACCTTTTTCAGGGCTCAGTCCTTGGCCTTCTATATTTATTTTCTACATGATCTCATATGATTCCTTGCTTTAAATGCTATCTGTTCTCCCAAATTTATTTCTTTACCTTGATCTCTCCCATGAGCTCTAGGCTCATATTTATGTGATTTCAATATGCCCATTTGAAAGTCTAATAAACATTTCAAGTCTAATATATTTAAAATAGAACTCTTGAACTCTTCTCCCCAAATATGCCCCTTGTTCTTCATCTCAGTTGTTTAGGCCCAAAACTAAAAAGTTGTCTGTGACTTTTCTCTTTCTTTCATACTCCACATCCAGTCCATTAGTAAGGCTTATATATAAGCCTTCCTTTCAGTGTATGTCCCAAACCACCCCTTGCTCCCCCTCCTCCTCTACTGCCCTGATAGAGTCACCATTATGTTATCTAGATGGTAGAAATGGTTTTCCTACTAGCCTTTCTTATCACCTCCTACATCTCTCCAGTCAGTTCTCCATTTAGGAATAAAAGTTTTCTTTTTAAAATGTTGAACAGTTCCTGTCATTCTCTTGCTCAGAACCCTCCAATGGCTACCTATTACATTCAGGATAAAACCCTGAGTCTCACCATGTCATATCAGGCCTGCTGACTTTATCCCCCCCACCACTCTCTGTCTTGCCATCTCTGCTGTAGTCACACTAGCCTTTCTGCTGTTCCTTGGATACTTCATTTGTAATCGACTACTTTCTATCTCCCCATAACCCCATACCCTCCCTCCAATCACTTTAGCCTCTAACCTGGTACTGGTGGAGGTAGATTCAGAGAGAAGAAAAGTACACATCCATGACTCTAGCACTTGTAGTAGTTGAGGTCACACTAAAAATTTTGCAGCTTTAGCATTCCAAGTTTCTGCAGTTTGAATTGCTTTCAGGTATAAGAGGAACTGGATTCGGAGCTACAGAAATACATAGCTAGAGTCAATGGGAAAAGTTACAGAGAGATTTCTGCTCAGTTAGTGAGTACTATAATAAATAAGTTGGCCATCTGCGTGAAAACAGATTGAGCTGCTCCTAAGACAGTGAGTTCTCCATTACTGACAGTGTACAGGTTGAGGCTGATCCATCTCATGCAGGGATGTTGTGGAGGAAAAACGTGCTGAAGTAGAGGGAGGAAGGAGTTGATTTCTACTCTTCTCAACTCTTAGAGTGTATCAACCTTTAGAGTCTTCTTTTTTCAAAAGTAGTTCTTCTCAGAGTCCTCCTCAGAATCTTCTTTTTGTGTGCATGTTGGGAAGCTTTCTCCATTCTCCAATAGAGTATCCAGCACTTCTAGGTGAAAGTTTCTGATGGTTGAAGGGAAAGAAGAGCTGCTATCAAGGTTGATTTCCAGTGAGATTGGCCAAATCTTAAGGAATTTACTTTGAGGCATTTTTTCTTTCTCTCAGTTTTTATTTTTTAATTTATTTTTATTGATTTTTGGTCTAAAATAAATAATACATAAATATTTAAATTCCCTAATAGATTTTGAGTTACTAAACAAAAGTTCACTGAGTTTCAGAATAAAAGAGCATGCCACTTGGAAATATCTTGTGCTCAGAGTTTGTAAGAAATGTAAAACTCACCTCATTCTTACCCTTGTGCAAGAAGCTCCTTGAGAAATAGCAACTGTGTTTTGAATGTTTCATTTGAGGGCAAGGCAGCTATTCCGTTATCTTTTCTTAGAGAAGGCAAAAATATGATTTAAACAATAGGGAATTTTAAGTTGCAAGTATTTTTAGTATTTTAACTGCTGAACTGTGGTACTTGTAATTAATAATATAAGAAAGAATGACTTTCAGGGTCTTAAAGTACCTCATATTTGATCACTTCTGAAAGCAAGCACCTAAATAATAGGATGATACATCTAACAATTGATTGTGGCCTGACACAGCTTCCTTCAGCAGCTGGGCCTGCCCCATCCCAGTGTGTAGCTGGCACCACAGGAATCATGGTTCTGATGACACTGTTCTGTTTAAGAAAGGCCTGAATTCCTCATTGTGTCTTCACCTTGAATCTCTTGTTGTTTCTGTATTTTCTCAGGGTTTCTGGCTTTGCTACCTTTCTCTGTCTTTTAGATTTGACTCCTCTTTCTTCCTGTTATCTTGACTTCACCCAAACAAAACTGCTGCACTGACCCAGCACACACACGCAGTTTGGATTATCTTCTGTATTGGTATTTCTGTCTTGGCTTGAGCAAGGGATCTTCTGAGGAGGAGAGAGAGATAGAAGTACCTCCTTGATTGTAAAGGTTATGTAAGCATTGAACATGTGTCATAGTTCTTGATCTTTTGATTGTATGCAGTTGAGATTAATTTTTTGTACCTCACTTTAGCAGAAGGCTAATAATCCACAGAGCTCTTCGATCCGACTATGAAGTAATAAATGCAGAGAGGAAAAAAGAAATTCTCAAATGTAGCCCACTTCTCTCTGTCATTCAGCTACTTAGAACAAGTTGGAGTACCAGGAATAAAGTAAAAAGGCCATGTAAAGATGATGTTAGAAAGTTCAGACCTCAAAGTGGTATATTTGGTTCACTTAGAGCCTCTTTATTTACTTGCCTTTCTCTGAATGATAATGGCAAACCCATAAGTAGCATTTACCATGTTCTAAGTGCTTTATTTATTTTAGCTAATTTAATCTTCACAGCAATCCTGAAGTATGAACTATTACAGTCCCCTTTTACCATATGAGTATGTTAAGTCTTGAACAAGTTAAGTCATTGGCCCAAAGTTTCCCAGCTTGTTGTGTCAGAGCTGGGATTCAAACCCAAGTAAGTGTATAACCACTTGCTATATTAAATCTTCAGTTCCTAATTTGTAATTTTAAGAAGCCTGGTTTTTTAGAGCACAGCAGGTGAGAAGTTATAAATGTGAAAGAGTTTAGTGATCTAAGATTCCCACTTTAATGTGTCTCTTCTAATGAAATAATTACTCATTAAGGGAGGTCTATACAGTGTTAACAGTTATAATAGCAAAATAATTGAAAACAAGGCAGAATTTCAATAATTGCATAAATGATTAAATAAACTAGAGGACTGCTTCTCAAACTTTAATGTGTATATAAGTCACTTGAAATCTTTTTAAAATGTAAATTTAATTCAGTAGATCTGTGGTGGGGCCCAAGATACTACATTTCTAATAAGTTTACAGGTAATTCTGATGCTGCTGATCCGTGGACCCCACTCTGAGGAACAAGGAATTTTAGTGTACTCATACTGTGTTTGTTAAGAACAGGTCTGGGACTAGGGAGAGGTGAATGGGGTGGTGTGCCTTAGGTGCCTTACTCATTTCATCTTACTCTGGTCCCTAATTAAAATCATATTTTAAAAGACTATTCAGTGACTGTAGGTTATGCTTACAACATAATTGAGAAGTATCTTCAAACTATAAGAAACTATGAAACTGGACAAACACAGGAAATAATTATTTTCTGACATTGGATAATAGAGCAGGATTGTGATTCTTGAGAGAAGAGAAACAAACAAGGGGAGCCCTAACATCACTCAGGCTTTCTACTTGGAGTAATTTCCAAACTGTGGTGGAAATTAGGGGACACAAAAAGAATCCAGTAATCTCAAAGTTTAGGGAGTTTAGGTGGCTAGTAATTGAAGAATAGAGTTCTAGAAATGAGGGAGTTGGTCAGAGAAAGAATTTGTGAAATCTGTGCAGGGGTGTTCTTGAGAACTTGGCTGAATACCAAACTGTTATGCACAGAGTGAAACCTCAAGAAGCTGGCAAGGGCAATTTGTAAAAAAATGAAAATTGCCAGCTTGCTGTAATATTGGAACAAAATTAGCTCTCAAAAGCCCCAAAAAAGCTTAAAACCAAGCCTCAGAAGAATCAGATTAATTCACAAATAACTTCCTGCCAGAGGAGGTCCAACACTTTTTAACAAATACAGCAACATCAACCGCTCAGCAATATAAAATTCAGTGGATTGCATAGAATCAAATATTACCACTAGATAAGGAAAGAAGAGAAAAATCAGTCAATAGAAAGACTAAAATGATGGTGATAAAGAGCTACTGTATTTTTGAGTCTCTCTGTTATGACAGAAAGTTTATACATAACATAAAGTGAAAATCATTTAAGATCTTTAAGTTTTTCTCTATTCTGTTTGGCTGTATCCTATATATTGGTGTGCATTCTCAAAACAATTTTCAAAAATAGCATATGATTGTATACTAAGAGTTCCTTTTTGATTCAGTAGTTATTTAGGAGACTGTTTCTCAAATTTCCAAATCACTCTTATGCTTTTGGTACTTAGTATTTAATAAAGGGATATCTGGCATTCTGCTTTTTAAAATTTTTATTGTTCTATATATGGACTAGTTTATGATCAGTTTTGATAAAGTTACACAGACCTTTTTAAATAAGTTGTCTTCTTTGTAAGGTACCTAAATACTATGTTCGACTTTTTTTGGTTCAATTTTTCTATAATTGTTTTTTTGTCTGATTTCTCGAAAGTCTTAAGTTATAAATCACTGATTTCTTCCATTAGTTTTAAAAAATATTTCTTAGTTTTTGTTTTGGTGTATTTTTTAATGTGTTATTTACTGTCAGTTTCTCAATTTAGAATTTTATATTTTGTCAAAATAATTTGACTTCTTTGCTAATGTATCACCTGTGCTTTGTGTTTTGTTTTAGCTAACATTGGTACTGCTACCTTAGTTTATATTTTTCCATTAATCTTTGTATTTCCTAATATATTTATTCTTTCTTTGTCATTTATTCCTAAAATGAAACATACTTGGATTTAATTTTTTTAACCTAATGAGAACCTTTGTCTTTTAACAAATATTTAATGCATTTACATTTATCATAAAAAGTGATCTAATTTATTTTACTTCATTGATCTTGTTTTAAGCTTTCTGTTTTAAATTCTTTCTTGTTTCCATTGTGTTTTAGATTTTTTTGTTGTTTGATTTAAAGTATTGTCTTCATTTAATTTGGTTTTGATATTTTAATTTACAGTTCATCTAAGAGGCATATAACTTGCTTAGAAATCACTAAGGATTATTTTAAATTTTTTTTTAAACTTTCAGTCTACATAGTACCTATAATTAACAGTCAAGAATGAGATGTTATCTCTTGATTTGCCTCAGTATGAAATGAGACATTTAATATAGTTTTACTTCTCTGCTTCTCAGTTTTCATTAATATGATCTAAAATTTTTATCTCACATTATTATTAAATTTTAATTTTAAATAATTTATAAAAACTACTTTTACTAATTTTTATATAGGCATAAAGATTATAAAGCTCTACAGTTGTCACAACCTTCATTGCCACTTTTTCAAGTATATAACAAAATGAACCTGAAAATCATTAAAAATATAATCTTGTATTTTATTATTCCTCATTTTTTAAAAATTTACTTTCATATTATATGTTTTAAAAATACTGTTTTTCTTTTCCATGTTGCTCACGTTCAGGCCATTTTTTTTGCTCATTATACCGGGAAAAAATAAGTAGAAAAAGTCATTTGAAATTAAAATATCAAATTTTGTATTTGGTATTTGCTATAGCAAAGTATAAGGTCCAGAATATGTTTGGGATTACTTGATTAATGGATTTTATGGTGGTCGATTTTATGAAGAGATTACCAGTTATTTAGTAAACCTGTAAGCTTGTTTTCTAAGATATCTCTGTTAATTACTATGTCAGATAACACAGGGCCTGGCATTTAGATTCTCATTAATAGGTGTCCAATGACAGAAACCACCTTCTTGCTCTGGTAGACTGTCACCCTGATCTTGAATGTGCCTTGTCATGTGACCTTCAAGTGGACATCAACTTCATTCCCGCTCTGTAATAAGGGTGCTGGTATGTGGCTTTCCCAGTTTTTCTAGATCATGCTTCAGGACCATTTAGGGAAGCAGGGTCTTAGAGGACACTGTCTTGTCTTGGAAACAGTGAGGAAGGAAGAAGTCTGTAGTGGTTGCTAGGGGTAATATCTTTAAGGAAGCAATGCTGTTGCTAAGTTATTTTTAGAGACAAAGGCTTGTCATATATATATGTGTGTGTGTGTGTGTGTGTATATAGAGAGAGAAGGGGGGGAGAAGCAGATAGTTATGTAGCTAGACTACGAAGATGTAGGGAGTGAGGTGAAGTTGACAATGGCCTCTCTCTAGGATTGCTGGGTCAGGGTGAAGTTCTTGGGAAGAGACTCAGTTTAATGTGGTATTTTGGAAAGCACATAGGTTAAGGAGGCAGGAGACCTTATTCTAGCTTTGGTTCTTTATTTCTCTTTGTGACCATAGTAAACCATTTAACTTTTGTGAGTCTCAGGCTAGATCTATTAAAGTAGGAACTGTCTGTCTAAAATCCTCTTTAACGTTAAAATTCCATGACTGACCAGGGTACCAGGGTAGAGCAAGGAAGTTTCTACAGCATTTTAGTTTAATTTCATTAAACATAGAAGTCAGCTTAATTTCATTGTGTAAAGTCAAGAGAAATAAATAATTTGTCTTGCTACTTTGAATGAGGAGGATTAGTAGAAGGAATCATGTGTGACTCGTGTATTTATGTTCTGATCTATTAAGTAAGTGACACATGTTGGAGTTGAGTGTCCTAGTTTTAACACGTGGAAGTAATCTGGTACTTGAATGACTCAGAAGAATGTTAAATTCCCATTTTCCCCAGACAAAACTGAGAAAGATAATTTATTTAGATTCCCAGAGGGTTATTACATTTTCTATTGGGATATGTATGTGTCTCAAGATTGAGGATGCTGGGAGGTGGGCCCCCTGTGGTCAGACACCATGCTGCAGGTCACACTGAACATCTTTCATTGATAAGCTTCTGAGTGGTAAAAAGGCTGCTAGCACTGAAGTTAGGTTTCACAAGAGCACCACTGCCCTGCTGCCTGAGCTGGCTTCCTGTCCTCAGTTGCACTGGGCATGGTCACAAGCAGGGTGGGCAGAGGGAGTTTTCATGTCAGGAACATGTCATAATTATGAAAGGGCTAGGAAACAGTGCTGACTGAATAAAATCTGTGCAGTAGTCAAAAGGTGACTCTTTTTGAAGAAAGGCTTTCCTCTGGCCAGATTCTGGAGGAAGAACCACCAACAAAGGCTCCATCCAGAGCAGCACAGAAAAGATTGGGCAGTGGACATTGGTTGCTTCTCTTCTCTGTAGTGCTCACATTGGGGACTAAAAAAATGGCTGGACAGTTTTATTTCCCACTCTGTCAAGAGCTTCCAGGGGGAAAAAAAGAAAATTGTTTCAGTCCAGAAATGTATTTTGTTTTAGTAAATAAACACGTGTCATGAATTGAGTAAATTCAAATAAAAATAAATTAAAAACTTGAATAAAAATGTATATAATAGGCTTTTAAGTGCTACTGTATGGTAGTCCCTGCTAACAGAGATCAATAGTCAGTAAATTCTTTCCTCAGGAACTTAACTTGAGCAAGGCAGAAAAACAAATGGCTAATATTTATTATGTTTCATTCAGTTTTTGTAGACCATCTACTCTATGTAAGGCACTGTACTAGGTGGGACTTAAAAGGTAAGATGGAGAAGCTAGAGTCTCTGTTCTAAAGGCATTTACAGTCCAGAGAGATGTGTGTAAACAGGTACTGGAGTTACCTGTTTAATAATAATAAATAGAATGCATGGGAGAGAATGATGCAGGTAACTTTGGATGTGTTCTGAGAAGCAGACTCAGGTGCCTATACCTTCAGATTTCTAGAGTCCTTGAGACTTCTTAAGAGTTCTAGAACTTATGGAGTCAACTCCTGGAAGAACCTTTGTTGTAAGTTTTTATAGGTAAAGCTACTTAATATTAATGAGTTGATAGCTGAATACCTGGGAGAAAAAAAATTGTTGATGCATGTGTTTTCCATTTTCTAGAAATAAAGCTGATAAAGAAGAAGATGATATTATTATTGAATTGCCCTCTGCCAGCTGCAAATTATATCTGGAATTTTTTTATTTGAGATTAGAGGAAGATACCTTCTGATCAAATATTGTTCCCCATTAATTTATAGAGGAGGTCTTTCTTGAATTTTAAATATATCTAAAAGAGATTGCATAGCCTCCCATATTCATAGACTCCCACAGCTCTTTGAGGTGGGGGTTTCCTATTCAGCCCAATGTCCTGTCCTAATAAGGGGCTGCTTTCTCTCTCTCTCTCATTGAAATGTTGGTCTCCTTTCACAGCAGTCAAGGCCTTTAATTTAAACACTAGATTTGTAGATTGAAGGGCCCCAGGCTGGGCCTGGCCTGTGGAGCATGAGGCCACTACTTCCATGCCTGAGCCACAGGAGGGCCCACTACGTGTTCCTTTTAGGGAGTTAATAAGAGCTTTTGTGACCTGGTTTGCCCACGCTTTATTGGCTAAAATCTAGATGATTTGAAGGAAGAAAGAATATGATAAAAAAGTAAAAGTTATAGCTGAGAACTAGATGGAAAGTTAAAATTTTAAAAATCAGCACCAATATGGTACAGACAAGAATTAGAAGTTAGGAAGAGCTAGAAGGCGAAGTTTTAATTATAGCAATCCTCAAGACATTTGAAATTGTTATGATGATTTTAATTAGGCAACCTTTTGGTCTTAAAAAGAGTCAGGGACTTTACTTTCAGTGTATAGTTTATTAAATGTAAACACATACAAAATTTAAGGGGAACAGGTAATCTTTTTATGTAAAACTATTTTGATTTATGGCTTCCTGGACTTTGAAAGCCTCTTTGTGCCTTGATTAAATACATTGAGTGGTTTTAAAACTTAATAAAATTGGGGGGGGAGCTTTTTTTGTCACAAGCAGGTTATTTTTAATATAGCAATTAGGGATATCATTAAGAAGAGTATTAAAAAATGGTTTGTAACATTAAGCTGGAATAGAACTAAATAAAGAAAATGAGAAATTGGACACATTAATTACAAATAAAAGTAAACATTTTTCAAGTAATACTGAAGTTCGTGGAATTGAAAAAACTTACTAAGAATTTTCTTTTCTGTTTCTTAAAAATTTTACTTACAGAGGGAATACATGAATACTTTGTTTAATAAAAAAGAACATTACATATCAGACTATAGTTCCCTTTGATCATCCTTCCATTTCTCCTAAGGTTATCATTTTGCTATTTATTCTTAATCTTCTAATAAATATTTATATGCATATATATATATATATATACACAAAGAACAGAAATTTATGTTGTATGTAGATGTTTAAAAAGTCCCTGTAGAATGTATCGATTGCTAGTTCATTTTAAATATGACCTTCAATTGTTGTGTTTTGTTTTTAATATTTCTGTAGTATTACTGTTAGAGCTGGCATTTATTGAATAGTTACTATATGCTAGGCAGGATGCTTAGCATTTTTTAATGTGATTTAGTTTCATAATCCTTTAACCTTCAGAGGTAAAAAAGTTGATTTTATATGAATAAAATACTACCTTCAGTAAATCTTCCATTTATAGTAAATTATTAATGCCAGTAGTTTAGAATTCTTTAGTAAGACTTCAAAACTAAAATATTTAGAATGATTTTTAAAAATTGGTAAGAATGTAACTTTTAGTTCTGTTATATTTGTTATTCTTGTACCTCTGGCCTTTACCAAGTTCCTAGAGTCAGCTGTCTGCTTTCTAGGTCAGAAAGCAGGAGATATAAGGGTGGCTTCAACTTAACTTTCAGTAATGAAGAGAGTGTGTGTGTCATATTTGACTCATTCTAAATGAGGAATAGACAATTCCAGACATTTCCTCACTAGTTAATGGTTTTAAAAGCCTATACCTATGATGATATCCTTATTTTGGGAACAGTGACAGGATACAAGACCTAGATTGAAGGAGATTTGATTTTGGAAGATGCCTTTCATTATACCCGTAGTCATACTGATAGGCAGAAACAAAAGCTGCTGTATTGCGAACTCTTAAGATTTTTATGAGAATTGGTAGAAAGGCAATCATGTCGGGTGGGTTGAGAGAAAAAAGGGTTGTACTTTTTATGTATACTCTGCTTTTGGCATTTGGATGAGGATATTTTCAATATTTCATGACAAAATAAGGAGCTATTAGTGAATGGGGTAGCTTCAGAAAGGTCTTAGCTCTGCCCCTTCACTAGCTGGGTAACTTTGAAAAGGCTACTTGATACAGTTTTAATAAAATGGTGATAGTATCCACTTTATATAATCATGGGGTTGAAATTATATACAGTCTTTTATACATTACTAATTGCTATACAAATGTGCCAATATTAGGTGTTATTCTTACTGTTTTTATTATCATGACTGTTGTGAAAGCCTTCTACAGTTTACCTCTTTTACTAATGCCTCTGTTCCAGACTTAACCTTCTTGCTTCTATCCTTTATTATGTGAAAGAGGTTACTATATTGGAGTTCTGGTATTTTCAGAATAGTAAAAGAGTCTCTATTGCTGAGTCATTTAACACATACTGAAGGCCTACGAAATATCAATCAGTATTTCTTCTGGCTGAATGCTACAAAAGATCATCTGTAGTAACTCTCAAGGAGAGGAGAAAGGTATATGCTGAAGGTCCCAATAAATACCATTTCACTGTCATCAGTACATTAAGTTTTCATAAGCATTTTTTTATCTTTTTTGTCTTCAAGATTTGAAAAGTATTAAATATATATATTAAAATATATATCTGTCCACTTATAAAAATATTTATTCTGTTGTGGGATAGTGTTTGAAAAAACAATCAGATATTATCTTGCTTTGTTTGTTTTTTGTTATATAATAATACTTTATTTTGAAATATCAACTATTTCAAATTGTATCAATTGTATCAATTCAGGGATACAATTGTTTTAGTTATCCCTCTGTTTACATGTGTGCTCCGTCTCCCCTGCTGCTTGGTTTGATTTCCACTAAGTTTTACTTCCCTCTGTGTACATTTGTTCCAATTTAATATCGACTACATGTGGTGTTTGTTTTTCCATTCTTGTGATACTTAGGAGAATGGTCCCCAGTTCCACCCAAATTGTTGCAAAAGGCCTTAATTATTCCTTATTCGTGGCTGAGTAGTATTCCACAGTAAACATATACCACGTTTTGTTAATCTACTAATGAGTTGCTGAGCACTTGGGTTGATTCCACATCTTTGCAGTTGTCAATTGTGCTGCAATAAACAGTTGAGTGCAGGTGTTTTTTTAATAAAATGACTTCTTTTCCTTTCAGTAAATATCCAGTACTGGGATTGTTGGATCGAACAGTAGGTCTCCTTTTAGTTCTTTAAGGAATTTCCATATTGTTTTCCATAGAGGTTGTACTAATTTGCAGTTCCATCTCTGCATCCATGCCAGCATCTATTGTTTTAATACAAGTCATTCTAACTGGCATAAGGTGATATCTCATTGTGGGTTTTTTTTTTTTTTTTTTTTTTTTTTTGAGACAGAGTCTCACTCTGTAGCCTGGGCTAGAGTGCCGTGGGATCACCCTAGCTCACAGCAACCTCAAACTCCTGGGCTCAAGCAACCCTCCTGCCTCAGCCTCCTGAGTATCTCGGACTACAGGCATGTGCCACCATGCCCGCCTAATTTTTTTCTATATATTTTTAGTTGGCTAATTAATTTCTTTCTACTTTTAGTAGAGACGGGGTCTCGCTCTTGCTCAGGCTGGTCTCAAAGTCTGACCTTGGGCGATCCGCCCACATCAGCCTTCCAGAGTGCTAGGATTACAGGCGTGAGCCACCGTGCCCGGCCTCATTGTGGTTTTAATTTGCATTTCCCTGATAATTAGTGACACTGAGTATTTTTTCATATATTTATTGTCCATTTGTCTATCTTCTTTTGACAAGCTTCTGTTCATGTCTTCTGCCCACTTTTTAATGGGGTTGTTTATTTTTTCCTTGCTGATTTGCTTGAGTTCTTTTAGATTCTGGTTATTGGCCCTTTACAGATATATGGCTGCAAATATTTTCTCCCATTCTGTAGGTTGTCTATTTGCTCTGTTGATGATCTCCTTAGCTGTTCAGAAGCCTTTTAATTTAATCAAGTCCCATTTGTTTATTTTTGTTGTTGCTGTGGTTGACATTGGGGTCATCTTCATAAATTCTTTGCCTATGCTGATATCTATTAATACAAGAGTTTTTCCAACATTTTCTTCTAGTGTTCTTTTGGTTTCATGCCTTACATTTAAGTCTTTTATTCATCTTGAATTAATTTTTGTGAGTGGCGAGAGATATGGATCATGTCTTATTCTTCTGAATGTGGCTATCCAATTTTCCTAGTGCTGTTTACTGAATAGGGCCTCTTTTCCCTAGTATATATTGTTGTTTGCTTTGTCAAAGATCAGTTGGATGTATGTGGATGGTTTTATATATGGGTTCTTGTTCTGTTCCATTGGTCTGTGTCCCTGTTTCTCTGTCATTAACAGGCTGTTTGGGTTACTATAGCCTTATAGTATAGTTTGATATCTGGTAATGTGATGCATGCAGATTTGTTATTTTTGCTTACGATTGCTTTGGCTATTCAGGCTCTTTTCTGGTTCAGAATGAAGTGTAGAATTATTTTTCCTGGATCTGTGAAATATGACATTGGTGTTTTGATGGGGATTCCATCAAATCTGTAAATCACCTTGAGTAGTATGGATATTTTAACAATGTTGTTTCTACAGATCCATGAGCATGATATGTTTTTCCATTTGTGTCATCTGCGATTTCTTTCCTCAGTGTTTCCTAGTTCTCTTTGTAGAGATCTTTCACCTCCTTGTTTAAGTATATTCCTAGTTATTTTATTTTCTTTGTAGCTATTGTGAATGGTATTGAGTATTTCATTTGACTCTCAGCTTGACTGTTATTGTATAGGAATGCTAACGATTTGTGTATATTGATTTTGTAACCTGAGACTTTGCAGAATTTATTTATCAATTCCAGGAGTCTCTTGGTGGAGTCTGTGAGTTTTTCTAGATATAAAATCATATCATCAGCAGAAAGTGATAGTTTGACCTCTTTCACAAATTGGATACCCTTTATTTCTTTCTCTTGCCTGATTGCTCTGGCTAGGACTTCGGGCACTATGTTGAATAGAAGTGCTGACAGTGGGAAACCTTGTCTTGTTCCAGTTCTTAGCAGGAATGTTTTCAACTTTTCATCATTCTTATGTTGGTTGTTGGTTTGTCATATATGGCTTTTATGATCTTGAGGTATATATCATTCCTTCTGTGCTTACTTTGTTGAGGGTTTTTATCATGAAAGGGTGCTGTATTTTGTCAAATGCTTTTTCTGCATCTATTTAGATGATCATATGATCTTTGTTTTTGCTTGTGTTTGTGTGGTTAATCACATTTATTGAATTACATACATTGTACCATCCTTGCATCCCTGGTATGAAGCCCATTTGGTCATGGTGGATTATTTTTTTGATGTGCTGTTGAATTCTGTTGGCTAGTATTTTATTGAGGACTTTTGCCTCTGTATTCATAAGGAATATATATTTTTTTGTTCTGTCTTTTCCTGGCTTTAGTATCAAGGCGATACTAGCTTCTTAGAATGAATTAGGGAAGATTCCCTCCTTCTTGACATTATGGAATAATTTCTGCAATATGAGTACCAGCTCTTCTTTGTAGGTCTGGGAAAATTTGACTGTGAATCCATTTTGTCTGGGACTTTTTTTGTTGGAAGATTTTTATTACTGCTTCAATATCCATGCTTATTATTATTCTGTTCAGAAGTTCTGTTTCTTCCTGACTGAGTCTTGGTTGGGATGTTGTGTGTTTCCAGGAATTTGTTCATTTCCTCTATGTTTTCGAGTTTATGTACATCATAGTATTCAAAGATGATTTTTGTATTTCTATGGTATCAGTTGTAATATCTCCTTTTTCATTTCTGATTAAGCTTATTGAGTCCTTTGTCTTCTAGTCCTAGTGAATCTAGCAAGAAGTCTATCAATTTTGTTTATCTTTTCAAAGAATTAAGGTTTTGTTTCACTGATCCTTTGTAATTTTTGTTTGTTTTACGTTTCATTTAATTCTGCTCTGACCTCAGTTATTTCTTTTCTTCTGTTGGGTGCCCTTTTGGGAGTGTCCTTTTGCTCCGATTTTTCATACTTTCAGGGTTCTTTCATTGATTCCTTCTCATCTGGGGCAGCTGTCATTTCTTAATTTTGGATTTTGTTTTGTTTAAATGGGGCTTCTCCACACACAGACACTCATAGGAGTGTGTCTGTCGCATATGCTAGGTAAGAACCTTTGGCTTTGCTTGTGTGTGCTTTGATGGGGTCTAGATTCTAGATGGATGCCTTGGTTATAGATGTCCCTTAGTGTTGTGGTTTTCTTAGTTGCTAGTTGTTTGTAGGCTATAGCAGTGGTCAGCTGTGTGTGTGGGTAGATTCCCTGTCTCTCTTTGATGAAAGAGCATGGAGATTTGAGATCCTTTCTCTTTCCTTAGCCCTGTGGTCTTCTTAACAGTATGAATTATATTGGTATGCTCAGTTTAATTTCTGAGACGGTACGTGGTGCTTGTGGGTAAGAATCAACCACACCCTATAAGATTAAGTCAATAAATGCTGTAAAGGACTATACAGACTGACCTCCCTGTTAGTAGGTGGTGCTTGCCTGATGGAACCAGATATAGTATTGTTTTTGTGACCTATGACCAGCTCTAGGCCCTCAGGAAAATTACTCAAATGCCCCAGGTGATGGTTGAGGCCCTGGAACTTCCAGGTGAGTCCTTATTCTCTACCATAGTAGTGGTGGGGGAGTGAGGCTGACTGGGGCATGGGTTGGGTGAGCCTACCCTCAGACTCCACAAAAGCTGGTAAAGTAGTATTTTGGGGGGGTCTCCCCTCCTCTGTGATCTCCTTCCAGCATCTGCCAGCAGGCAGAAGCTCAAACTAGCTAAACTCCCTGATGATGGCCCTGTGGGCTATGAGTACCCTGTCCAGGATCCCACCCGGGCTGAGTATGTGGCTTTCCTGTGTGTGGGGAGGGTGCTGCATGAGTGGGCTGTGTCTGGGACTCACACTGCCATGTCTTTTCAGTGCTGCCCACATGGGCTCCCTTGCCTCCTTAGATTAGTTCACAAATCTCCCCTTGGTATCCCTTGAGCAATACTATAGAGTCCTAGAGGTATGGGATCAAGTTCTGGGCTGTGGGCCTCTCCATGGGTCCCTGAAGATTAATTCCTGATCATGCCAGGGAGTAGCATGCTGGTCCTGAGTTGCCTATGGGGTATTCAAGCAGATTTGATGTCCCTCTGCTTTGGGGTGTGCCCTGCTCTAATGGAGCAGCTAGATAAGCAGCAACAGGGAGGGCCAATGCACAGGGAACTCACAGTCTGAGCACTGCTTAGTCCTCTGCATGTCTTTAAGAGGAAAATTTTGAGCCCCATTCTCTGTGGAAGCCCCAACAGAGGGAAAGGAGCAGCTCCTGAGAGTCCTGGCTCAAGTGTCTCTCAGCAGTTGTGGGCAGGGGAGGGAAAGGAAAGGAAAGGAGTCTGAATGAAGGATAGCTAGCACTCTGGTTGTCTCTGTTCCTCTTTCTGAAAGGCAGCCTGCCTGGAATGTCTAGGTTCTAAGGTCTCCAAGATCCCCCTGGGCCCACTGGGCCCCCTGTGGCTTCTGCAGTATGGGCCAGCATTGGGAAATGTTTGGGAATGAGCAAGATGAAAACTGAGGGGCCGAAGCCCCCTGGGGAGGAGGACAAAGGTGCACAGTGGGTAGAGAAGCAATATGGCACCTGCAGTATCAGCTTTGGTCAGTGGTGACTGGAAGCGACCCTAGGGGGAATGCTTTGATTATGCTTTGTCTTCAGGAAGCTCCCAATTCACTTGCCACAGCAGCTTTAGGGCTCATGAGGGTAGAAAGGCTCTCCAGCAGCTTGGGAGCCTGCTTCCTGCCAGAGATGAGAGAGAGAGAGAAACAAACTGGTCCACCTACCCTTTTCACTGAACTCCAAGCCTCTTGGGGGTTGACCTCTACTGATACCTTGCTCCTTCTTGTTCTGCTCCATAATTTCTTCCCGTGGAATCTCTTGTAGGTTCTAGCTCTTTTCTCTTGGAATTACACTTGATCTAGATTGTTTTTTCTTTGTCATCTGAAACTTTCCTTTTTTCTGTGACAATATTGCAGCTGATATCTCTGGTCAGCCATCTTCCCAAGCTTGTCTGTTTGTGTATATTTTTCAAGTTAGTATCTCTCAAACTCACCTGTTTGTGGAAACTGAGCATTTCCCCTTTTCCCAGAGGCAGATGTGATAAGAGTGTCTTATTTTTTTGAGATCCTAACCAGGGGCCTCTGAAGGTGTCTCAGATCTGCACAGTCATATCTGCATTTTCCAAATTAACAATTAGAAATATTTTAACTTGCCTTCATTATAGCCAGGTTACTCTTTAAAAAAAAAGTTTACAATCATTTAAATTCTCTAAGCTTCTATCTTAGAATATTGAAGAAACTTTTGCATAGAGTAGATAAAGGATGTAGTGAGAATTTGTGATTTGATTACATGTTATTTATTGTGGAAAGAATGCTTTCCCTACAGACTGACTAGGAACAAGATGTTTAAGCATAAGCCAGGGTGGAGACCTATTTGTTTGGTCAGCTTTGTAGGAGCACATTTCCCTACTTACAGTGAGTCTGCCAACTATTTCATCCCTCCTCCGCCGTCTGATTCTTCAAGTTGCTATGGAAATTTTACTTAGGGCTCTGTTGCATAAAGGCAGTAATACAGTGCATATGTGGCAATTAGAAAGGCTAGAGGCTGTTTCTGGAGCAGCATGATTTTATCGTGTCATTATGAATTTATGCTGTACTCTGTGTGTGTGTGTGTGTGTGTGTGTGTGTGTGTGTGTAGAAACTGTCTTTTTTTCCTTTTCCCCAATTCCTCTCTTCTCTAGGCTTGTGTATTAACTGGGCAGCAGCAGGCCTCCATTTATCACAGGCAGCTGGAAGGGGCACAGAGATAGAAAAGGGTTACTATTCACATTTCCTGTGTAATTCCCTCTGATCTTACTGAGCTGTAATTCCTTGCTTGATGTTAAACATTCCCAGGCTCCTATAACCTTCTGGCCTGCTTGCACTGGCCAAATTTGTCCCAGGTGATCATGTAGGCGAACCTCCTGTTTTTAAGACTAGAAACTGTTCCTTCTTCCATGAGATAGGCCAAATGCTTATTCCTTTGCAGTCTCATAAGAAGTCCCTGTGGATTAAAACAACAACAGACCAGTAACATTAGTTTTAAAATTAAAATTTAGCTGCAAAGTTAGTTGCCAAATTAATTGTGTAGACTTTTGCGTCTACTCATTTCTGGTTTAATGAATTTCTGGTTGAATGACACCCTATTGATCTCTTAAAGATTATATTTTTTCTTCTAAAATACATTGAAAAATGCATTTTGATTCTAAAAGGGTAACTTTTGATCTACTGTCTTTTAGAGTAATCAGATCATTTTAAGTTGCCTGGGATATAAAGCTGGTTAGTTAAATCTGCAACATTTCTGTTTCTTTCATGAGTCAATGCCAAAGGCATTGTAGTTGAATAGGGGAGCTATTTATTTCCTACCTTTGCTCTGGTTTTAAAAGCACATAGCAGCTCATTTTTATTCTACAATTTTAAATGTATACATGTTTGTGGTTGGTGAGATTTTCTCTTTTTGCCTTTTCCACTAAAGTTTTAGAAGAAAATGTTGTGCTGTGGAGCATAAGATTAGGTCAGTTGCTGTTTATGAATTGATAGGGACAGGAAGTACCTGTGCCAACACTCAACCTTAGGTAATGAGCTTTTGTTTAGAGACAGCTCTGGGGTAAGCTTAACTCATATTGCTTGTAGCACATCTCTGTATCCCCAGTCAGTAACTTGGGCATGTAAGGGCTTGGGGACAGAAATGAAACAATATCTCTTTGAAGAACTTTTTAAGATAGTTTAAGTTTGCTAGTGTTTAGGTAAAGTAAATTATTTGCATTACTCTAAGCAATGAGCTAAAATATTTTTTAGTGTACCTTAACTGTATGTAATATAGTTTTACCTGGAGGTGGATAGATGAATTTTGGATTGATTCTATTTGAATCTGCTTTAGAGAGCCAACATGAATGGCTGATAGTTCTCATTCACCTTTTGTTCTCCAGTGCCTAATACAGAGCCTGTCCCATTACACATTTTCAATAAATGATTTGTTGAATGAATAGAGACTGCTAAATTACTTTTGTAGGTTCACAATTGTTCCATATGTGAGTGATTGTGTGCATGTCTGCAGATGTTACCTTCACCCTTCCTATTTAGTCTCTAATAATAGATCCTAATGATAGATCCTATTCAAAGTCCCTTTATCATTAGACAGTTAATTCTTCCACAACTTTCTGTGCCTGACTCCTTAAGTGATCTATACCTGGCTGGCCTAGCCATAACACTGCTCTGTCATAGAAAAAATTACATTTAGTCATCAGTTCCTTAAGTTAAAGACAGTGTATTAACATTTCCTAAAACTAATAAGTAAATTCATTGTTCTAATAATAGAAAAACACTTATATTTTCTCCTAAGCATTAACTATTCCTAGGAAAAGCACTGAATAGTAATATCAATCAGTCAGCAAACACTTATAGAATGCTAGTGTAAACAGCACTGTTTCTTTTATTGTGGGCTCTCAAAAAATGTATACAACCTTGTTCCTGCCATCTAAAATCTCCTAAACTTCTCAGTGAATAGGATATGTACATAAGTCAAATAAACCGCAACTTAAAGTGTATTAAATATGATTATGTGCTAAGTAAGAAGCATAAATAAAAATCAGGCACTTTAGAGGAGGGAGAAATCATTTTTACTTGAATTAGAAAGTGATGAAAGATTTTGTGGAGGAAACTTGAATAGGGCATTACACAAATAGTCGGGGTTTCCATATAAAGGAGTGAGGAAGCCATCTGAAATTTATAAATAAGGGTGACATTTATCAACTTCCTGTTCCCAGAAGGAATGAAGAAACAATAAAATAACCTTAAGTGTATGGTAAAGACTTTACTCCATTGGTGGCGTATTTGTTCCTTATTTTCTCCTCAAGTAGAATTTCAGAAAAGCTTCTACCTAGAACATACAGCAGCTTTTTAAGTTACTATACGGATCACTTCAGTAGGAGATCTTCCCAAATTTTTCACCCAGGTAAAATTTCAGCAGGAAGACAGCAGTAAGATATATTGAAAAGTTATTCATTTCTACAGTTTGGTAATAAAGTCCTCATCCAATCTCCATGGCAAGTTTAATAGTGCTCACTGCTGAATTTTATCTTGATTTGAATTCTAACATATAAAGAGATGTTTTCAAATTCACTATTTTGCACATATATAGGTAGCTATAGTCACTAGAGATAAATATAATTTCATAGCAGATTTTATTAACCTCTCAAAGGTTCTTTTATAATAAAACAATTCTTAATATTACAAATAATTTTAATCATCTTTTTGGCTTTGTAAAGCAAATTTTAAAATGAATAGAATTTATACTGAGACCCTTTAATTGCATTTACACATTATAAGCAAGCACATTAGTACATTTAATTTCATTTCTTATTTTTTATTATATTTTTTGAGATGAGGTCTTGCTATTTTGTCCAAACCAGCCTCAAGTTCCTGGGCTCAAGCAGTCCTCCTACTCGGCCTCCCAAGTAGCTGGGACTATGGGTGAATGACACCACACCTGGCAATGTGTTTAATTTTGAGTTGAACTTCTGTCTCTAGTTTTATTATTTTATTATATAGCCAAAGGAAAAACAATGCAGCACAGAAATGAAACCAGTTTTTCCAACAAAGCAAAGATAGAATCTTAAGATATTCTGCTGACTTTATTTTTTCAGTCTTTTACCAGTAGCAAATTTATGTGGCCCTGTGTGTGTTTATGAATATCCACATTTGTTAAACTATATGAATTGCTGCCAGTGTGATAATGATGGGGAAATTATAACCAGCCTGTTTCCCACCCTATATTTTTGTAAAGATCTAGAGTTTTTCAAGATATTACTAGGTGATCCATGATGAAAGAGTTCAGTGGTCAGCTAATTTTAGGAAAAGTAGGAGCAGTCATAATGTATATTAGTATTTTATTTAACCCAATATTTCCCAATTTTCCAATATTTATTTGAGCTTAGATACACCTACCCCCATCTTCTTCCTTCCTTGCAACTTCCTTCTTTCCTTCCTTTATAACATTAATTAAAATCTCCTGTAGCACAAGTTTCAGGAACTGTCATTATGAAGCTTTCTTGCGCGTGCGCTCGCTCGCTCTCTCTCTCTCTCTCTCTCTCTCTCTCTCTCTCTCACACACACACACACACACACACACACATACATACAAACACAGATACATTATTTATGTCTGTTCTTTATGTCTATTTTTCTATTTATCTCTACCTTTTCTGGGGCATAGCTGGGATGCAGAAGGAAAAAATAATTTTAAGTCTTACTGGTTATTCTGATGTCAAGTTTAGTGGGGAAAAGGGTGAAGCTTTATCTAAAATAAGGTTTGCGATTTATTTCAGGATTTTAAGAGTTCTTACTATCTGTATCTTCTGTAGCCTGTTGTTGTGAACAAGTTGACATAGCATAACAGAAATTACCTCTGGGGGAAAGAGTAGGGTAGGTTGGAAGTAAAATGAGAGCTTTCTCATTTTACTATAAATTCTTCTGTTTTGTATGAATTTTTCCATTAGTATAAATTCCTTTTGTAATGATGCCAAGAACAAAAAGCAAATTAAAAGAGCTAAACTAATTGAGAGAAACTGTATTTTTCAAAAGGACTGCTTATTACAGACTTTTGAAGTATTAAGCCAGGAGTCCTCAAACTATGGCCCGTGGGCCACATGTGGGTGTTTTTGCCCATTTGTTTTTTTACTTCAAAATAAGATATGTGCAATGTGCATAGGAATTTGTTCACAGTTTTTTTAAACTATAGTCAGGCCCTCCAACGGTCTGAGGGACAGTGAACTGGCCCCCTGTTTAAAAAGTTTGAGGACCCCTATATTAAGCTCTGATATTTTAAAACTCACTTTGTCTACAAAATACCAAAATTTATAACCATTTTTTCAGAAACAAGCTTATCATATAAAGTAAGGTAACTTTGATTAGATAAAATTAATATCCTTTCCCTATTTCTTGTACATATTTCTGTTGTTTCTGTTAATACTCTATGCCATCATTTTCAATTTATGTGCTAAATGAGGAACTATATCTTATTTGTCTCTGTGTCTTTAGCACCTAACCTTGCATTGTGCCTGGTAGAAAGAATGTCTAGTAGAGATTCAGTAAATTTTGATAAAGATATGAGAGTTGGGAAGACTTAGTGTTACAGTCATTCTTCAAGGAATACATTAATGCTTGTCACTTTGAAGTCTCAAAAGGAATATATTCTCTTATTCTTTAAAATATAGCTTATTTTTGTATTTATTTGTATCTGTCTTGTCTTAGAAAGGATTTAAGTTAGTATTCATAAGTATACTTAATACAATAGGTTCAAATAAAATTTAAAATAAATGGATAAAGAAACAAAATTGGAAGACTTACACTACAATTTCAAAACTTAAGTCTGAAGTGACAGTAATCAAGACAACATGGCATTGGTATAAGGATGAGCATGTTGAGAGACCAAAAATAAACTTTTACTTTTTGGTCCACCGAATTTCTTTGGAAGAGCTGCTAAGACAACTAAATAGAGAAAGGATTATCTTTTCAGCAAATGGTGCTGGGACAATTGGATAATCATATAAAAAAATTAACTTTCTCACAAAAATCAACCATGTACAAAAATGAACTGAAAATGAATTATGGACCTAAATGTAAGAGCTAAAACTGTAACACTTCTAAAAGAAAGCATAAAGGAAACTTTATGACCTTGGATTAGTTGTTAGATGACACCAGAAGAATAAGCCATAAGACAAAAAGCTGAAAAATTTGACTTCGTTAAAATTAAAGCTTTTCTGCCTCAGAAGACATTGTTAAGAAACTGAAAAAACAAATTATAGATTGGGAGAAAACATTTTGAAATCATGTGTGATAAAGGACTTGTATGCAGAACTATATATAAAGAAATATATCTCAATAATAAGAAGCCAAACAACCCAATTTTAAGATGAGCAAAAAAGAATTGAATAGAATGACACTTCATTCAAAAGGGCATAAGAATGACTAATAAGCACATGAAAATGTGGTCAGCATCATTAGTCATCAGGAAAATGCACATTAAAAATATCTACATCCACTAGGATGGCTATAATCAAAAACATAGTATGGTGAAACGGGAACTCTCATACATTATTAGTAGGAATGTAAATTGATACAGCCACTTTAGAAAATAGTTTGGCCATTTCTTTTAAAGTTAAACCAACTTACCGTATTTATTAGTCAGAGTTCTTCAGAGAAACAGAACTAATTGGATGTGTGTGTATATGTATATATTAGAAGAAGTTTATTTTAAGGAATTGTCTCATGCAATTGTGGAGGCTTGGTGAATCTGATGGGAGAGGCTAGTAGGCTGGAGACTCAGAAAAGAGTTGCAATTCAAGTTCAAAGGCAGTTAGCTGGAAAACCAGCAAGAGCTGATGGTACAGTTAAAGTGTGAAGACAGTCTGTTGAGGAATTCCTTTTTGCTTAGGGAGGTCAGCCTTTTGTTCTAGTCACACCTTCAACTCATTGATTGATGCCCACCTATATAATAGAAGACAGTCTGTTTCACTCAAAGTCTACCAATCTAAATGTAGATCTCATGCAAAAATACTCTCACAGAAACATCCAGAAATACCTAGATATTTGACTAAATATCCAGGTACTGTGGTCCAGCCAAGTTGACATATAAAATTAGCCATTGCACCATAGAATGTGGCAATTCCACTACTTAGACTGTATCCAAGAGAAATGAAAATATATGTTCACACCAATACTTGTATGTAGTTCTTGGAAACATTATTCATAATAGACAAAAACAAAACAAGTAATCCAAATGTCCATCAACTGGTAAATAGATAAACTAAATATGTTATGTCCATATATTTGAATACTATTCAGCAATGAAAAAGGAAGAAAATACTGAAACATGCTGCAACATGGATGACCCTCAACAATACTTTGCTAAGTGAAAGAAGCCAGAAGACTACTTATTATGTGATTCCACTTATATGAAATATCTACAAATGGGAAACTATTAGAAAGGAAGTCAGAGGAGTCTAGGGATAGGAGCAGGAATTTAGTCATATAGACTCAAGGGAATTTTGAGGGATGGTGAAAATGTTCTAAAACTGGATTGTAGTAATGATTGCACACCTCTATAAGTGTACTGAAACAGTCCACTTAACGATGAATTTTATGACTGTAAATTATAACTCAATACTGTAAAAAAAAAAGCAGTAAAAATGGGACAAATGTAAGGATAGGACACACATTGCATCTTGCAAAAGCTTCTATATGTTGCTTGAAGTAGATCACAGATTTGCTCTAAGCTCTCTAAAGAGACCTCTCATGAGATGAAATGTGTTTTTCTGAAATGCTGATCAAAATTTATCAGCATTTTAGGAGAGACCTAATAATTATTATTGAAAGAAAAGTGCATTTTTTAGTCATAGTGCTGTGTAATAAACTCTGTCCTTAATGGCATCCTCAAAGTAAATAACTGAAGACTCTTCTGCAGACCTATTTCTTAAGCTTCCCTTCAAAATAGTATAGTGGCTTATCATCAATGTACTTTAATAAATATAGCCCTGCTGTGGGAGGAAAGCAGCAAAAATACAAGGCCAGGAATACTTCTCTTTGGTGGTAGGACTTAATCCACCAGAGACAGGCTTAGAGAATAGGGAATGGCTTGATTAACTATCCATCAGGCTGTCCTGCAGTAGCTTTTGGTAAAAACCGAGTAGTAGTAAGTTTAGCGTTTTACTCTCTGGGAAGTACCTGGAATGTAGTTATTCTCAGTTGCAGGTTAAATATGGAGCCAATTTCAAGAGTCAGCAAGGTTGGAGGTAGAATTGGCATCCTCTTAGGAAAAATGGGGAGCCTGAAGCAGAAAAGTATTTGAATAGAATATAACCACTTCTGAATGGAAATATGTGCTGGTGGGGTTATGATTCTCCCTGAGAAATAATTTTAGTTATTCTCCAGTGCATTGGTTAAGGGTTCATTTATGCTCTAAGGACAGTAGAACATGGCTATAGAGATTAGCTTGGAATAATGTGTTTTTCATTGTTTATAAATTTTCGCAAGTAATACATACTTGTCATAAGACATTTCTAAAAATTCAATATATATGTTGAGTACAGAATACGTAAAATAAAAATCGAAGTCGTCTTTTTTTCTCTAGTTGCCTAGCCCATTTTCCTATTAATGTCTATTTAAGTTGTTTTCAATTTTTAGCTGTTACAAAGCTTCAGTAAACCTATTCCTGGCACCCCTTTATTTTAAAAAAGAATATCAGGATCTTCAAGATGGCAGAATAGGAGGTAACCTATTCATATATCCCCACAACACAAATTTCACACCCATCCACAGACAGAAGTCTCTCTGCAGGAGCTTTGGGATTCAGGAATGAGGTGTGAAACCCCACTAGAGCCCAAGAACTAGGAAGGTTCCATGTTCAAGCCTGGAAATGGACCCATTTGCCAAGGGCTTGGCTACAGCTCAGTTTGGCCTTAAGCTTGCAAGGAAAACTATCTACTAAGTGATTTAGGAGGAATCACACACACTAGTGTCCCCTGGAAAGGTTCATCTGCCTGCTGACATCAGGCTTGGCAGTAAAGCTGAAAGTTGCCCTGTGGCTTGGCTTCAGCCCCACCCACTAAGGTCCAAGCTCAAAACTGCTTACACAGGGACCCAGGGGAGGCTCATGCGTAACTCTCAGCCCCAGAGGCTTAGCCCCCACAATGGGCTTGCTAGCTATCATCTCATAGCAAATCCCAAAAGGGCACACTCTCAGCTCTGGCACATCCTGCTACATGCAGCTGATGAACTATCCTGTCTCTGCAGGGGGAGATGTACACCCATCTGAGCCAACAAGACAGGCTCACCAGCCACTGTCCTACAGCAGATCCCAAAGGGTTCCCAGTGTCAACTCCAACCCATCCTGTTGCAGTCAGGGAAGGAACCAGTCTGTGCAGGGACCTTATGGGAGATAAGTGCCTGTCTGAACCAACAAGATTGGCTCACCAGACACTGTCCCACAGTAGATAACAAGTAGTAGTAGATAACAAGTAGTGGGGTCCAGTCTCAGCTCCAGCCAGCCTCTCCTTCTGCAGTCAGAGACCTATCTTGCCTCTACAGGTACATGCTGAGAGACATGTGCCCATAATGAGCCAATGTGATGGGCTTGCTAGCCACTGTCTCACAGTGGATTGAGAAGGGGCTCAGTCTCAACTCCAGCACTCTCACTGCAATTGGGTATCTACCTAGTTTGTGCAGAGACTTGCTAGGAGGCATGGCTGTCTGGGTCACCAGGACTGACTGCCAGGCTCAGGTCCCTGGCCAGCTTTCCCACATAGTCCAGGTATTCTCCTTGGGTCTTCCCTAGGTCCATTTGGACCAAATAGCTTTGCCAATTTCAAAGTCCTCATGAGACTCAGAGCAAACCAGGGCTTCAAGAGTGCTCTCTAGTGCTGATGGCTGTAGTGGTTATGGGCTCCTGGACTGCAGTAGTCAGTCTGCTTAGAGTTGCTGGAAGGCCTTTTGAAGGAGGACAGGCACAAACAAACCTAGACTGTGAGAACTAGAATAAATAATCCCTCAATATGCAGGCATAATTGCACATACACAAGCATCAAGAACATTTAGGGAAATATAACCACCAAGCAGACAAAATAAGACACCAGAGACCAATACTGAAGTGAAGGAGATGTGTGATCTCTCAGAGAATTCAAAGTAGCTGTTTTAAGGAAGTTCAGCAAACTTCAATAAAATACAAAGAAACAATTCAGAAGTTTATGAGAAAAATGTAAAAAAGACATTCAAATATTTTTTTAAAATCCTAGAGCTGAAAATATGACCAAAATGAAAAATTCAATAGAGAGCATCAATAGCAGAATTGATCAAACTGAAGAAAGAATTACTCAGTTGAAGACAGGCTATTTGAAAATATATTGTCAGAGAAGGAAAAAGAATTAAAAGGATTGGAGAAAGCTTACAGGATCTATGGGACAACAAATATCAAAAGATTCTTATCTTTTAATATTTTATCAAAATATTTGGGTTATTGGAAGTTGAGAAAGGCGCAAAAGAGTAGAATACTAACTCAAAGAAATTACAACAGAAAACTTTTCAAACTTGGGGAAAGATATAAATATCCAGGTAGAAGAATGTCAAAGGTAACTCATCATATTCAACCCAAGAATACCCTAATACATAACCAAACTCTCAAGGTCAAAAACAAAGAGTATTCTGAAAGCAGTGCTAGAAGAGAAGCAAATAACATATAAAGGTTATAAAATATGCCAGATAGCAGACTTCTAAGCACAAACCTTGCAGGCCAGGAGGGAGTGGAACAATATATTCAAAGTGCTGAAGGAATAAAAACTGCCAAATAAGAATCCTTTACCCAACAAAGATATCCTTCAAAAATGAAGGAAAGATAAAGAATTCCTCAGACAAAACCTGACAGAATTCATTGCTACCAGACTTCTCCTACAGGCATGCTAAGGGAAATTCTTCAAGCCAGAAGAAAAGGATACTAATGTGATTGTTACTCTAATATTGTAATCATGATGTGAAAGCTAATTATATCTTTAGAATGAAGACTAAAAGACAAAGCTATTAAAATAGCTACAAAATTTGTTAAGAGAAAGACAATATAATAATATAAATTGTGACATCAAAAATTCAAAATGTTGGACCAGAATGGAGTTAAAGTATATGGTTTTATTTGGTTTCTTTTCTCTAGAGTGTTTTTTTTCTAAGCCTCATGGTAGCCAGAAAGTGAAAACATATAATAGATACTCTAAAAATCAAAATCAAGGAAACAAAATATACAACTAGAGAAAAATAACCACAAAGGAGGACTTTAAGAGAGAAAGAAGGGATCTACAAAACTACTATAAACAAGTAACTAAATGACAGTAGTAAGCCCTTACCTGTCAATAATAGCATTAAATGTAAATGTATTAAATTCCCTAAATAAACCACAGAGAGTGGCTGAATGGATTTTTAAAAAGAGACCCAACTGTATCCTGCCTACAGGAGGATACTGTATCCAACTGTACAGGAGGATACTGCATCCAACTGACCCAACTGTATCCTTCCTACACTTTGCCTGAAGAACACTCATAGATTGAAAGTGAAGGGATTTTCCATCCTTCATTTTGCTCCGTGCAAATGAAAACTGACAATGAGCAGGAGTAGCTATACTTACATCAGGTAAAATAGACTTTAAGCCAAAAACTGTACAAAGGGAAAAATAAAGCCATTGTGTAATGATAAAGTGATCAATATAATATGAGGATATAACAATTATATATGCCCCAACATTGGAGCTGCTAAATATATAACACAAACATTAAAGAATTAAATGGAGAGATAGACTGTAATATAATAATATTAGCTGACTTCAACACCTTAGTTTCACTAATTGGTCAGCTAGATAGAAAATCAACAAAGAGCATAGTTAAAGCACACTCTAGACCAAATGGACCTAACATTTACAGAACATTCCATCCACCATCCACAGAATACATATTCTTCTCAATAGTACATGCAGTGTTCTCCAGGATAGATAATTTTTAGGCCACAAAACAAGTCTTAAAAAATTTAAAAACAATCAAAATCACATATCTTCATTTAATCATATCTTTTATAACCATAATATATAAAACTAGAAATATGGAAGTACCTTAGAAATAGTATAAGTACATGGAAATTAAACAACATGCTCCTAAACAACTAATAGGTCAATGAAGAAATTAAAAAGGAAATTTAAAAATTTCTTGCAACAAATGAAAATGGAGACACAACATACTAAAACCTATTGGATACAACAAAAGCAGTTCTAAGAGGGTAGCTTATAGAATGAATGCCTACATCAGTAAAGTAAAAAGATCTCAAACAATCTAACATTGTACCTCAGGAAACTAGAAAAACAACAAACTAAACCCAATAGTTGTAGAAGAAAAGAATAAAAATCAGAGCAGAAATAGAAGAAATAGAGACTAAAAATATAAACATCAACTAAATGAAGATTTTTTTAATTTTTATGAGAGTCCCACTCTGTTGCCCTGGCTGAGGCGCAGTGGTATGATCATAGCTCACTGCAGCCTTGAAATCCCGGGCTGAAGTGATCCTCCTGCCTCAGCCTCCTGAGTAGCTAGGACTATAGGTACATGCTACTACACCCAGCTTATTTTTTATTTTTTTGTAAAGATGGAGTTTTGCTATGTTGCCCAGGCTGTTCTTGAACTCCTGGCCTCAAGCAGTCCTCCCACCTTGGCTTCCCAAAGTGCCAGGATTACAGGTGTGAGCCACCGTACCTAATCAAGCTTTGGTTTTTTGAAAAGACAAACAAAATTGACAAACTTTTAGATTAAAAAAATAGAGACAACTCAAATAAATAAAATCAGAGAAGAAAGACATTACAACCAAAACCACAGAAATACAAAGGACATTAAAGACTATTAAAAATATTTATATACCAACAAATTAGAAAACTTAGAAGAAATGGATAAATTTCTTGACACAAATAACCTATCAAGACTGAATCATGAAGAAATAAAAAACTTGAGCATACCAATAATGAGTAATGATATGTGAGTCAGTAATAAAATTCTTCCATCAAAGAAAAGCCCAGACCATAATACTTCATTGCTGAATTCTACCAAACATTTAAAGAAGAAATAATACCAGTTCTTTTCAAACAATTCCAAAAAATTGAGTGGAGGGAATTCTTCCTAACTCATTTTGCAAGGCCAGTATCACTCTGATACCAAAATGAGGTACACAACATACAAAGAAAACTACAGGCTGATATCCCTGATAAACATATATGTAAAAATCCTCAATAGAATACTAGCAAACTGACTCCAAGAGCCCATGAAAAGGATCATTCACCATGATTAAGTGGGATTCAGCTCAGGAATGGAAGTATGATTTAACACATGCAAATCAGTAAATGTGATAATCACATCAATGGAATTAAGGGCAAAACCCATATCATCTTAATAGATGTGAGAAAAGCATTTGATGAAATTTAACATCATTTCATGGTAAAAGCCCTTAACAAATTAGGAATAGAAGGAATTTAACACAGTAAAGACCATATATGTCAAACATGCAGCTGACATCATATTGAATGGGAAAAAGTTTAAAGCTTTTCCTTTAAAACCTGAAACAAGACAAATATGTCTACTTTTGCCACTTCAATTCAATATGGTGCTGGAGGTCCCAGCCAGAGCAATCAGGCAAGAGAAAGAAATAAAGGGAATCCAAATTGGAAATGAGGAAGTCAAATTGTCCCTGTTTGCAGATGGCATGATCTTATATATCAAAAATCCTACAGCTTTCACCAAAAACTGTTAGAATGTCAGGAAATTTCTAGGGTACAAAAACAACATACAAAATCAGTAGCATTTTTATATACCAACAACTAACTATCCAAAAAAGAAATCAAGAAAGTAATCCTATTTACAGAAGCTTCAAAAAATACCTAGGAATAAATTTAAGCAAGGAGATGAAAGATTTGTACCATGAAAACTATAAAACATTGATGAAAGAAATTGAAGAGGACAAAAATAAATGAAAAGATTTTCCATGGTCATAGATTGCAAGAATTAAATTTGTTTAAGTGTTTGTATTACCCAAAGCAATTTACATATTCAATGCAATCGTTATCAAAATGCCAGTAACATTTTTCACAGAAATAAAACCACAATCCTAGCATTTGTATTTGACCACAAAAGACCCTGAATAACCAAAGAAGTCTTGAGCAAAAAGAACAAAGCTGATGGCATTACACTACCTGAGTTCAGATTATACTACAAAGCAATAGTCAATAAAACAGCATTGTACCAGCATCAAAATATACATATAGACAAATAGAATAGATTAGAGAACCCAGGAATAAATCCACAAATTTATAGCCAACTGATTTGTGATGAACATACCAGGAAGACACATTGGGGAAATGACAGTTTCTTCAGTAAGTGGTGCTAGGAAAACTGGATATTCATAGGCAGAAAATGAAACTAGTCCCCTGTCTCTTACCACTTACCAACATCAACTCAAAATCAATTAAAAACTTAAGCATATGACCTGAAACTATGAAACTACTAGAAGAAAACATGAGAAATGTTTCATAACATTCGTCTGGGCAAGGGTTTTTTTGGATAAGACCTCTAAAGCACAGGAAACAAAAGCAAAGTAGACAAATGGGATCAAATGAAACTAAAAAGCTCCTGTATAGCAAAGAAACAATCAACAGACTGAAGAGACAACCTGTTGAATGGGAGAAAATATTCACAAACTATGCATCTGAAAAGGGATTAATAACAGGAATAGCAAGGAACCCAAACAACTCAATAGTAAAAACAAAATGAAAATCTGATTTAAAAATGGGCAAAAGATCTGAGGAGACCTTTCTCAAAAGAAGACACACAAATGGCCAATGGTCAACAGGTATGTGAAACAGTACTCCATGTCAGTAATAATGGGGGAAATGCAAATCAAAACCACAATGAGACATCATCTCACCTCTGAATGGCTATTCTCAAAAGATGAAAAATAAATCCTAGACAGAATGTGGAGAATGGGAAAGTCATATACACACTGATGGTGTGATTGTAAATTATGACAGAAGTTATAGAAAGCAGTATGGAAGTTTTTCAAAATACTAGAAATAGAACTACCATATGATCAGCAATTTTACTCTGGGTATATATATCCAAAATAAGTGAAATTAGCATATTGAGATATGTGTCCTCCCATATTTCTTGAAGCTCTATGCACAATAGTTAAGATATGGAATCAACCTAAGTATCCATCAAGCTATGAATGGTTTAAAAATGTGGTATATATGCACAATGGAATACTGTTCAGCTATAAAAAAGAATGAAATCCTATCATTTGCAGCAACATGGATAAACCTAGAGGACATTTTGTTAAGTGAAATAAGCCAAACATAGAAGGACAAATAAAACATGATCTCACTTATATGTGAACTTAAAATTTTTTTCTCATGCAATAGTAAATAGTGGTTATTAGAGGCTGGGTAGGGAGAGAGGAAGGATATGGAGAGGTCGGTCAATGCGTACAAAGCTACAGTTAGGAGGAATAAATTCTGGTATTCTGTGGTACTGTAGGGTGATTGTAGTTAACAATAATGTATATTTCAAAATATAAGAGAGGACTTGAATGTTCTCACCACAAAATGACAAGTGTTTAAGGTTATGGATATGGTAATTACTCTGATTTGTTTATTACACAATGAGTACATGTTCAAAATGTTACACTGTACCCCATAAGTATGTACAATTATGTGTCAATTAAAAACAAAAACCTTTCTTTAAAAGATACCAGTTTGATCACACATACATCCTTACATATACATACACATGGATATATTGTCTGTCACTTTATTAAGTCATTCTCTCTTCTATATTTTGTAATTTATCTCTATACATTGGTATTTTTATGTTGTGTTTAAGATTTCTGGTTTAGACTACCATAAATGGCCTTAATTTTATATTTGTAATCCTACTTTTGCTTCAAACTTGATAGAATTTCTAAATAACCATGTGTTAAATGAACTAAAGAATGACCTGAGTGTGAATCTTTTGGCTTGATTATGTTTGTACAATAGTTTGTTTGTTTATTTATTTATTTATTTTTGAGACAGAGTCTCGCTTTGTTGCCCAGGCTAGAGTGAGTGCCGTGGCATCAGCCTAGCTCACAGCAACCTCAAACTCCTGGGCTCAAGCAGTCCTTCTGCCTCAGCCTCCTGAGTAGCTGGGACTACAGGCATGCACCACCATGCCCGGCTATTTGTACAATAGTTTATTTAGTAAGAACAAAATGATTGGTTATAATTTCAGTAATTTAATTGAAATTTATTATGTTTGAAAAGTTGTTTGTTTTCTAATATCTCAGAGAAAATTGGCCTTTTTATCCCTCAGAAATAATTTTAATTTATATTGAAATTTGCAAATTACTTCTGCAAAATAACTAAGTTTAGGCTTGTGTTTTCAGTTAGTTTTTAGATGATAATTGGATATTATGGCCCCTACAACAACTCAAAGAGAAAAAAACAGATAGATTACAGAAATCAATGTTCCAGTGATAACATTACTACCTAATTAAACACTCTAATACTTAGTGGTTTAAAGCAGTAACTCTTTTATATTGCTCATGATTCTGTGAGTTGGTAGTTCAGGCTCCTCTGACCTTGGTGATTTTTTTTTGTTCCATGTTGCATTGACTGAGATTACTGGGTGGTATACAGTGAGTGGATGCAATGCTCTGTAGAATCCAAGATATATGTGGTACCTAGGCAGAAGTGGAAGGCTAGATTTAGACAGCTTTTCTACGGCGGTAGTCTCAGAGTAGTCAGACTTCTAATTTTGTGGCTTGGGGCTCCTAGAGACAATTTCCAGGAGATAGGAAATCAAAGCTGCCAGTGTCTTAAGGCCTGAAACTGGAAAATGGTACGACATCACTTCCACTATGTTCTGTTGGTTAAAGCAGTCCCAGAGGCCTCCCAGTTCAATGAGAGAAGACAGGCATGGCTACAATGGAAGAGGTATCAAAGAATTTGTGGCCATCTTTAGTCTATCACAGACCACTCTCTGATCACAAATGATTTAAATTCTTCCTATGTTCCAAATTACTCAGTCACTTTGAAGAATCCCAAAATTCTCTTCCCACTATGGCTTTAGCCTCAGGCTTAGAGTCCAAGAAATTATTATTTAAGTCAGTACAAATGTGCAGGCATATCCTCAGGTGTAATTTCTCTGAAGAAGCAAGTTAACTATCCAAGATATAATGGAGAGAGCAGGCGTAAAATAACAATAAACAGTCCCAATCAAAAGTGGAGAAACAGGAGGCATATAGCTTTCACTGGTTCATAGTACTTTTTGTTTTTTTTTGTTGTTGTTTTTTTTTTGAGACAGAGTCTCGCTTGTTGCCCAGGCTAGAGTGAGTGCCGTGGCGTCAGCCTAGCTCACAGCAACCTCAAACTCCTGGGCTCAAGCAATCCTACTGCCTCAGCCTCCCGAGTAGCTGGGACTACAGGCACGCGCCACCATGCCCGGCTAATTTTATATATATATATTAGTTGGCCAATTAATTTCTTTCTATTTTTATAGTAGAGACAGGGTCTTGCTCAGGCTGGTTTTGAACTCCTGACCTTGAGCAATCCGCCCGCCTCGGCCTCCCAGAGTGCTAGGATTACAAGCGTGAGCCACCACGCCCAGCCGGTTCATAGTACTTTTGAAATCCTAATGTTATTAGTCCCTTTATTAGGTTATTGCATCTTCCTGCAAATGTTTCTTCCTGGCTTCAGGCTTTGCCCTCTCAATTCTGAGTCATCTTTTTTCTATAATAAATAGTCATGTTTGCAACTGGTTAGCCTTTTTAGCCTTTCTGCTTGTAGAAATTTGAGAATCCAAAAGCCTCTTTTCATTTTGAACTCTCTTTGTACCTTTCAATCCAAGCTGACATAGTGTGTTTTAAAAACTTTGTGGGCTTCCTGTGTACCAGATTACAGTGTACTCTCTTAGAGGCCATACTCACATTTATTTTTGTGATACGCTTTTTTTCTGTTTTATACCAAGAGTCAAGGTTTTTAAAACAATACCTATAAGTTTCTTAGAAGCTTTTCTGCCTATTTAAAAGGGTCCAAAAAGCACACCATCAATCCAGAATTCTTAGAGGCCTTTGTCTAAAAGAGAGTCTAAGTGACATGCTTTTGAGATTCTTATAACTGAACTAGATATAATTTTAGAACATTTTGCATTCTCAACACAGTGTTTTATAGCCATGTTCTAGAGATTTTTATCCTGAAATCATGCTTTACTGGTAGACTCCAAGCCTTAATAATAGCTCCGTAGTTCTGAAGTTTCTTACTTTTCTGTCTGGTGAGAATGGACATGAGAAACTATTTTCTTTTTGAAAAAAGAAAGTCTTGGCTTCTTTGCATTTCCTCTAAATTCTGCTTGAAAATGAAACACTTCTTTCATTAGTTTATCTTTCTCTATGCATAAATTATCATACATGGCTGAAAGAGACCAATACTTTCAACCTAGTGCCTAGAAATCTCCTTAGCCGAATTCACTGCTTTATTGGGCATATTTTCTCTTTTTAATTTATGCAACAGTATTAACAAACTTTCCAGCACTGCGTAAGAGGAGTTGTCAGTTCTCCATCCTCTGTTAATATTTTCACTAACATTTAACTCTTCACTAACAGTCGTTTTGAGGCACTCACAGTTGTCTTGAGGCACTTCCAGCTTCTGCTCACCTTCAGGTCCCATAGCCAATGCCACATGTTTTAAGATTTTATTACAGAACTTCACTTCCATGTACCAAATTCTGTTATGCTCATCTAATTCTGTGTAACAAGTTACCTAAAAAAATCATCTTAAAACAACAGCCATTTTAGTGTATGTCACAATTCGTGGGTCGGAGAAAAAGGCAGGCTTAATGATTGTCATTCTTCTTCATGTAGCATTAGCTGTGGTGAGTTGGTGGCATTCAGCTGGAGGATGAGCTGAGGGAGGTTTGGAGGGTCCACGACAGCTTTAATCACATTTCCAGCACCTCGACAGGGATCACTCAAAAGCTAGTCTTGTCTGGGACTCTCAACTAGAGTACCTTCATATAGCTTCTCCAGCATAAAACAGTTCTATAGCAGTTAGACCATGATGACAGGATTACAGAAGACAGGAAGAAAGAGATATATTTTGTTATAAAGTTCTTACGTGTGAAGTGGAGTAACATTCATAGTGATATTGTGATAAGTTAAAGGCATATTTTCAACACCAGAACAACCCCTAAAACTATAAAGATAAAAGTATATTTAATACACCAGTAGTGGAGACAGAAGGAAATACTAGAAATTCAATTCCAAATGTGGCAGGAAAAAAGGGAAAAGAGAATAGGAATAGATTGTGATAAATAAAATATGACAAGATGATAATTCAAATCGAACCATATAAATAATTACATTAAGTTTAAATGGTCTAAATACTTAAAAGTAGGGACTATCAGACTGGATAAAGTTGGAAGAACTAACTACATACCTTCTATAAGAAACCCTCTTCAAATATATGTACATAGGTTAAAAGTAAAATAATTGAAAAAGATCTATTTTTCAGACACTAATCTTTAAGAAAACTAGAGTAAGCTGTATTAATATGTCAGGTTTGGCCTCTTGGCAGACTGTTGTCGTGGCTCTTTGGCTCCTTGCTTGGAAAATTCACAGGCAGGGCTGGTGCAACAGAGTGACCACAGACAGGAAACAATTACACCCAAACAGCTTTTATTGCAGAAAAGAAGAGAGCTACACAAAGCAAGAGTTCATTCCATAGAGGAATTGGGTCAGTCTCCACAAGTGGAGAAAGACATTGAGAACTCCCAGGTGGTTTCTTTTTATTGGCCTTGTCCAGGGGAGGGCCTATAGGAAGTGTTATCGGATGATTGATATGCACAAGTATCAGGTGTTCTTATAACAAAGTTGCAGCTCCACAGGTGTATATACCTCAAACCGGCAAGTTCCTGCTCTTTGCAGTTGTTACCTGCATTTTCTTGTAGTCCACCCCACCCCCTTCTTTGCCCCTGGGAACCACCCTCCTGGACTATATCTGCCACCTGCAGATTGGGTCCCTGTCTATCAGCTATATTAATAGCCAAGAAAATAGGCTTCAAAACGTGGGAGATATTTCATAATGATAAAAGAATCAAAAAGACAATTCTAAATGTCTGTGAACCTAATAACAGGGCTTTAAAATATTTGAAGCAAAAAAGGAAAGCACAAATAGATAAATTAACCATTATAGTCAGATATTTCAACACTTCTCTCTCTGCAGTTGATAGCATAAGTGGACAGAATATCAGTAAAAAAAATAGAATTCTGGAATAATACTGTTAACCAATTGGACTTAATTGATGTTTATAGAATATTGCACTCAGTAACAGCAGAATATGTATTCTTTTCAAGTACATATGGAATATTCATCAAGATAGCTCATATGTTATATTCTCAATAGAATTTAAAGGATTAAAATTATACAGAATATGTTGTCTCACCAAACCTAAATTGAGTTAAAGATCCAATAGCATCAGAATATCTAAAACCACTCCCACAAATATTTGGAAATTAACATGCTTTTAAATAAACCATATGCCAGAGAGAAATCACAAGGAAAATTAGAATGTATTTTTGAACTGAATGAAAATGAAAACATCATGTCAATATTTATAGAGTATAGCTAAAGTGTTACTTAAGAGGAAAATAAGTAGCTTTAAAATACTAACATTAGAATAGAAGAAAGCTATGAAGCTGGAAAAAAGCAAAATAAACCCAAAATATATAGAAGATAGAAAATGGTAAGTAGAAATCAATAAAATAGAAAATTATAAAGCAATAGAAAAATTAATGAAACCAACCCTGCCTTTTTTTTAACAGATGGAATTATTTCACGCATTTCAATTGTAGTTCAGTACTTTTGGTGTATTCCAAGATCTGAGCAGTTAAAGCTGTCAATGTCCAGAAATTGGTATAATGTCATATGCACAATATTCTATTAAAGAAGTCACAGAAGTCATCAGATTCAAGGAGAGGGAGGAACATATATGTTCACTTCTCAGCTGGAGAAGTGTCAGAATATTTGTCTTAAAATCTACTACAATCAATTTTACTACAATTTTACTACTTAAAATCAGTCTTAAAATCTACTACAATCACACTTTTGATACAGAGAGCTATGAAAGCAAAGAGTACTAGATAAACTGAAATTCCAGAAATGGAAAACTTCACTTAAACAGATTCCTCTTTCCTGAGGACATTTGCCCAGCATGGGTATTGGTAGAGGATCAAGTTTGTATGGAAGTGAGACTCCACTAGGAGAAAAAAAACTGTTGGGAGTTTTAATGATTGCATATTCTGGCATGATGAACTGGAACCTAGAGAGTCATTAGACACACAGCAAGTTTTCCCCGTGGGATGTTTGCTGAGCCTTGGTGCAGTTGGGTATTCTTGGAAGTTGAGCTACAAATATACAGTGAAATCTGTAGTTTCAAGGTGCTTAGCAGATAGTCTCCATGGGAGAGTGGAGGGGATAGTTTGCAGTTGCAACAAGTGCAACAGGTTTTACCTTGAGACATCTTACACTAGAGGTAGACTGATTGGATTGAGGTCATCAGCTCCTCAGCCTACCTGTCAAGTAGAAGAAAGCATGGGACCTCACTGGGAGAAAATAACATAAACTTCAGTCCTATGGTACATACAGAGTATTAATAATACACTAAAAATTATATGACATGTGAAAAGTTAGGAAAAATGTGTACAGAGGAGAAGAGACAATAGAAGTAGCTCTACCAATGATACAGATCTCAGAGTTACCAAATAAGGATTTTGTAATTGTTATAAGTATGTTTAAGAAAGTAAAGGAAGGGATTAACAAAGCGAATGAAAAGATGACGAAATCTTATAGAAAGTTGGGATCTATAAAAAATGAATGGATATTGTAGAATTGAAAAATGCAAAATCTGAAATTAAGATTTAGTTCAAATTAACAATATAAGAATAAAAAGGAAACATTGGTGGAGATCTGAGACTTAGCTAAAAGATAACAAAATATTATGAACACCTTTATGTCAATGCATTTGATAGTTTATAATAAACAGATTCATTGGGAAATATAACATAAGGAAAATGACACAAAAAGAAGTAAAAAAAATCTGTTAAAGTCATCGACTCCTTAATTAGAAATCTCCCTACTTCTAGTAGTATTTGCAAACTGAATTAGGTCTCACTATTAGGTCCTTGAATGTTTCTAGAAATTTAAAACTAGTGACAAGTTCTCTAGTGCAGCTACTCCCCATACAGTGCTCCTTCAGACTGCTTTCCATTTTTTACTTTACATCCTTCTTCTTGGGAGATTGAAGGGACATTCACATTTTCTGGACCAATTAATTATATCACATTTTCTTTTTTCAAACTTTGGACCCTTTGAGAAATAGACTTAACTTGAAGATTAGAATAAAAATGTCAATTTCATTTATGGGGAAACTAGGTGAAAAAGTGTGCTTAGATCTGCAGCTAGTCTTCCTACCCCATTCAAACTTACTATGTGGATGATTGGATAATGTGGCTTTGGGCAAGCAAGTTCTGAGAGAGTCACATATGGCCACATATGGCCACAGTGGACACATATGGCCATTTTTTGCCCTACCTCACCAAACAGATAAATCAGAGAGAGAAGGGATGCTGTTTTGTCATCTCCAGTTTGGGTCAAACCTTGCTCTTACTTGTGCTCTCTTTTTCTGAGCAGTCATGCTTTCCTAGTTCAGGGGGAATCTACAGTTAGGTTTCCCATTAGTTTTCTTCCTTCTCCTCCCTGGAAATTTGAACCTGACATTCATATACATTACCAACTATTTCCACAAGTGTCTCAAGAAAAAACATGGAATTTTTTAAATTGTAGAGTTTAACGGAAAGTTATTCTACTTCTTTGCTCTGTCTGGCATCAATTCAGAAACCAATGTGTCACCTTTACTCATCAGTTCCTTCTCTTGTAAATCTTGTACTACCACTTCTCTTTTCTAATTTCTCTTATTGATTGACTTCCAGGACACTGCTCCAACTTCCTCCCTCAGTGATGTCAGTGTCAGGCTTAAAACTATCAGTCTCCACCCTGTACTATGTGATGATGATCTTTCTCTCCAAATTCATGTTTTTGATTTTCTGATACTCAGAGCTCATAGTTTTTTTTTTTTTTTAAATCTTTCTCAGTTGTATTAACCAGAATTTTTCCAAGATCTTAAATACTTAAAACCCTCTCTCTTTTATTTTTTTCCTCTTCTCTGGAAATTTTTTTTCTCTCAAACTCTTAAATTCAGATATTTCTTCATTCATATGCTTTCTTTCCATCTCTCTCTCTCCTTTCTTCTTTCCTCCTTCTCCCGTTCCCTCTCTCCCTCTCTATAGCAGTAGATGGCCTTGCCATTGGATCTGAACTCCCTCAACTTTACTCCTTGCACACAAAATTTGTATCTATTTAATGTATCTATCACCCATCCTTTTTTCCGTTTCTAGTCATAAAGAACTGTTTTTCCTCTTTCACATGGCTAACTCCAGCAGAGTTCTTGTTCACAGTCTCTCTTGAACTTGCTCCATTATTTATCACACTCCTTTCCTCCTTTCCATTTCTTCCTTTTACTAGCATTAAAAATGAAAAAAAAAATCAATAACAGCAATAAAAACCTTTTTAAAGATTCAGCTTCACTTTCAAACTATGCCAGGCTTTTTGGAAGAATAGTTTACTAGTTAATTCCACTTTTTCCCCTTATTTTTTTCGTCCCCCAATTATTTGAAGTTTTTGTTCTCACTATTGCCTTTCTGAAATTTCTTTCTAAGGTCACCGGTGACTGGTAAGTTCTTCTCAGTCCTCCTTCTGCCCTGAAAAGGCAGGACAGAGCATTCCCTTCTTTTGCTCTTCTTCCATGACTTCCTTGTTAAAATCAATCTTTTGTGGAGGGCCCCTCATCAAATAAATAAACCTCTAGGAGGTGAGTCAACTCTCCTATCTACTTAGGGCAGCAAGAGAGACCACACAGGTGATTCTGAAGTGGTACCTCCTTAGAGAAAGTGAGCAGAGGGTTTTTTTTAATTATAGGTTGGACTCTGAAATTCTAGGACAACATATCAGAAATGAAGTGAGGCATTGGATTGGTTTATTATTTAAGGTTATGGCTGATGCAAACAATGCATGGTTTTGATTGAAAAGAAAGGTCTGTTGTGGCCCAAGAAGACCTGTACTTGTAAGTGTATAACTGAATATTGGTGATTATTCCAGTTCTTAGTCTTGCTTAATTATGTAGTTATTCTGGTTCCCACTTTTAAGCACATCTTCAGTGAATTTTTAATTTTTACTTCCATTGCATTTGCCCTGGTTTCTTCTCACTGCAGTGATAAACAGGTCTCACTGCCTTTTGAATCTTCTCACAGTAATTCATCCTATACTCTAAAACCAGAGCCATCTTTTTAAAATAAAAAATTGATGTGTTTTCTACTGAAAATCCTTGATGTCTTCATTTATGTATAAAATAAAGCCCCACGTACTGAATCTAGTATTCAGTCTCTTACAATATAACCTCAACCTCAAGTTCTAATACTTATCTTCTTGTCAGTCTCCCTCCCCCTCTCTATTCAGTCCATAATGCAGAGCCTCTCCACATTTTCCCAGGAGTAATTAACCCTCTCCAAAATCCCATGGCACACTGGGTCATTTGTAGCTCTTATTATATATCATATGAAGTTATGCATGTTTGTCTCTTCTTGAGGTTTGTGTGTTTCTTAAAGAACAGGAACTGTCTCTTATTGAACTTCATATCTCTTTGCTCTCCCTGGTACTTAATAGTGCTCAAATATCAACTAAATTATAAATAATTCAGCTTAAACTAGGCATAAATAATAACATATTTTCTAGAATTTTTGGGAGATTGACATAAGAATATATGAAGGGAATGTATATCTATTTTATCAAAGACTATTTTAAAAGTCTTTGAGCACAGCTTGAGATTTTTATTTTAGGTTCTTAAATTATACATAGTATAAGTAATGTCAATTTTATAGGACTACATATAACTCTTTTATGATCTTTCAGGCATAATCATCTAATTGGCTTCTAAGCTACCTGTCAATTCTTTTAATTTTATTATTTCCATTACATTTGTTTTCAGATAAAGATGAGTGCCATGTTCCATCTAATACTGAAGTTTTGAAGTTAGAAGACATTTGCTAAGTCAAATCATTTCAGGTAAGTCTGCCCATATCTATATTAGCACAGAATTTATAACACAAAGAATTTATAATGCAAAGAATTAAGTCCAATACTTTTGACATTTTCTCAACTCTTTTTTGGAATATCTTATAGTCACCTTGTACATTGAATCACTGGTCTTAGAAACTAGTGGAAAGATGGTTTCTTATTAAATTTTATATGCTTATAAAAGCATAATGTTTAGTTTTAAACTCATGGTGTTATTTTAAAAATGAGACTAACACCTCAAAGTCATTATTTTATTTGTACCAAGTCTAGTCATAAAATTCTAACTATGGGCCAAACTTATTTTTAAAATGATTTTTCCATTTCCAAAACAATGTTTCCATTGTTTTTCAGTTTTTTAAGTCTTCATATAAATTTTCTAAATGATTTATATGTTCTTATTAAAAGGAATAGTTTATTAATTAAATAGTGCTTGTACCTTAAATATTTATTAACTATTTATTCATAAACCTAACTTTGAAATGTCAACTTAACCAACCTCAAGTCTCATAATAATTTCCTAATAGTTTTTCTGTATTCATTCTCTCTTCCTCCATCCTGTATTCTGTTGCCAGATAAATCTACATATAGAACCACTTTAGTAATTTTAAAATGCTTTAATGGTTTCTAACTCCCTCTTGGATGGAATCCATGTTCTTTTGCCTGGCATTCAAAGCCCCCTACCAAGCTCCTAAAAATATCTACCACTTTAGGTACTGGATTCTTTCCTATTCTCTGAACTCCCATTGTCCTTCAATGCCTCTGTTTTGACTTGTGCTAGATTTCCTGCCTGTGATGTCTGTCCCCTGCTCCCCCCTAACTGTCCCCTCTGTGTGTTGAAATCCTGTGCAAGCCTCTCCATGAAGGTTTCCCTGATTACTCCAGCTAAAAACACTAGCTCTCTCTCACTCTGCTGACATCATCTAATGTTTTGTTTTTATCATTGTTATAGCACATTTTACCATGCAGCTTTATTTTTTGTTTGTCTTATCTCCCATCCTAGGTTGTAAGGATTATAAAATCAAAGATCTTGTCTGACTAAATTTTATCTCCCACAGTATTCAGCATAGCCTTTAATGGTGACCAGTAAATATTTATTTAATAAATTAAGAATGTGCTTAGCTTTTTTACCCATCATCCCCTCTGTCTTTCATCCTTACAGACACATACGATCCATATTTTTGGTGACTCTTCATTCTTGTTATGCACTCCTTGTTGCCATCTTATCCTAGGAAAATGCTGGTAATCCTAGAATTGACCATAGTGCAATTCACAGGATACAGCCAGTTCCCAGCCTAAGAAATGAACTGTATTCCAAGTGCTCATGTCTAATTCTGTTGTTTGGAATGCATTTCTCCACAAAAACAATGTTATAAATAGTGGTTAGGTTCTCAGCCAGGTCTCCCTAACTCATAAATACCAGTGCTACTTTAACTACAGGCAGCCACCATGTACAAGACTTTAGTAGAGAAATTGTAGCTCTGGATATGGAAATACATCTCCCATGCTCTAGAAATGGGACAGGAAATTTCTGGGCAGGTAAAGCAGTAGGAGAGCCTGAGCTGGAGCTCTGGCGGTATTGCATACTGTCACAGCAGTAGCTTTTTGTGTTCATTATTTGCAGAAGAGACATTTACCTGTAGGTTAGTGATACTCTCATGTCATCTAAATTGAGGGCAAAGGGACACTTGCTCTTCTGAACCTCCCCACAGTGGATTAGGTTGGTAAATGGGGCATTAGCTGTCATTTTACTTAGGTAGGTCTTTTGCAAGTCAGCTATTGACAGATCAGAAACTTTTAGTACTTCCTCCTTTCTCCTGTTCTACAAACTTATGGGAATGAATATATAAACATGAAAAATACTTTTATCTATAGTAAAAAAACATTTATAGCTATTACCCTTACTTTTGACATCACATAAGTTTTTGTGGACAAATGATTTCATTTCTACATGGGCACAATGAATGCTTCTAGTGAAATACTTATCAGTAGGTGCATAAACAACCCTGGAGTTGACAGTTTAGGTTGTCAGGCTGTAAGAAAAAAACACTTCATAAATTTCAGAGAATTTAATTTATTCAGTCATCATAAGTATTGAACACAAGTGTCTATATTATGCTTAATGAGCTCTTTCTTTCTTCACCTTTCTAGCTCTTTCTTTACATCTTCACCATTCTTCTAAAACTAAGTGAAATCCCACCTCTATTTTTACAGTAATGGTGAAGCATAATGATATTGCAATTCTGATAATTCTAGGAGCATTTATTACCTTAATGGAAGTATTTTATGGCAATTAATAACATAGTTTTCAGTGGGAATGTTTAATATTTCACTCCCTGTATTTCAGGCTCCTGAGGGAAGGCAAACTTTACATAAGATCTTTTGTTCCCACTTGCTAGCCCCTAGCATCAACAACAGTATTAAGCATAATGATATCCCAGGCTGGATTAACAGCATGAATAGAGAGCACTGGTGACACAAACAAACAAACAAACAAACAGAAAAGTGTTACTGACTGAAGCAGATGGGTTAGTTCATGTTGGGTGAAAAAAATAGGTGGGCAAATTAGACCAGTGGTTCAACCCTTTCAGTACATAAGAGTCATCCATAGAGATTTTTTAAAGCTACAAATCCTTGGATCTTTCTCCAGAACTAATAAATAGAATTTCTAGGGCATGGGACTTAAGCCTGTTTATCTTTGTAAGCTCCCTAGGTGGTTCTGATATTCAGCCAGGGTTGAAAACCCCTGTATAAGGAGGATGAGCCAAATTTAGGAGAGCCACAAATGCCCTGCTAAGGAGTTGGGCCTCTGTCCCTCAAGCAGTAGGGAGCCCTTGAAAGTTTCTGAGATGGAGACATGATCAGATTGGCATTTGCCAAGACGAATGATTCGTGAACTACATGTGAATGGAAGAGAAATAAGAAACAGCTTGAATTAGGGAAGTGATAGTGGGGAAAAAGGAAAGAGTCACATTTTTAAGTGTAGTTAGATGTGTGGAAGTTGGTGATGTCAGCCTTGACCTCAGCATGATTTGTTTTATAAATTGATTATACAGCTTCACCCTCATTAATTTGATCTCTTTTCTCTTACAACCTGGCAACTTAAACAGTAATTTCAGCCAGTTTGCATTTAATGGAAGGAGATCATTGTCTACTCATGTACCTGTCTAACTCCTAATAGTAAGTAAAGTTATATATATGAGGAATATGACCTTTCACACAATCATAAAGCATTTAATAACCTCCCACATATGCAATAACACAACCCTGGTCTTGTAGGATTGTGCCAAGAGCCAAAGTCATATGTATAAGGTAGTTATTGGCATACAGTTCTCTAGCATTAAGTTGAAATTTGGAGAAATATTCTAAATCATGCTATGCATTTTAATATTTTTAGCATTAAATTTGATAATTGCTTAATTTTCTGGTGGCAGAACTGTGGATGCCCCCTGACTACAATGCCTATATCCTTGCTCTGGGCTTATGCTTCTCTCCCTGCCCACATCAACAATCAGTGCAGCCCCTCACCCCCCTCCCCTGCTGGTATGGATCCCTGAGCACCCCACCCCAGCTGCATAACAAGTGGTAACTAAGCCAGCAGAGTGTAGTTTTAAAAGGAGTCAGAATTTCTGTTCTTTTGTGGCACTGAAAAGCCAGAGGATCCTGGTCACTCTTTTGGTCCTGGTCTAAGTAGAACATGATAACTGCTGAGGTACCCATACTCAGGAGTCCCAAACCATGTCATAGGTTCAAAACATTTTATACTTCTTTGATGTGTTTTAAATCTTGTATGTTTGGAGACACTGAGCCATATTTATTAGACAGAAGAGAATAAGTTCAAAGCATGAAGTTTTGATGTGACCTATCTTCTTTTATAAAAGACTAAACATCATGAATTTTTTAAAAATAATTACTTTCTTGGCTATTCTATAATAGTACACACATGAAAACAGTTTCTACCATGGTCATCTTTGCCTATGACAATGAATTTATTGTTGTTTTATCAATATCTCCATATCCCTTGATTTATTTTTCTAAAAGCTGTTTAGGATTCCAATAATCAACCAAATATTTCTAACCAGAAAATATTTCTAACCTGAAAAAGGATGGTTTGCTTAGATTTGATGGGTCCCATGGTAGAGAGGGAGAAAAAGAGACATTTATCAAGTGCCCAATCTGTGCCATGTTCTTTACATGTATTTTGTCATTTTGACTCCATTTTAGAAATGAGAAAATTTGGCTAAAAACTTATATGAGGTCAAAAGTCAACAGAAGTATAATTTGGTTTTGGTTTCAGGTCTGTCTATCTGACTGTCTAGAAAGTCTGATCTTAATAAGGCTGCATGACTTTTATTTTAGGGGTAAGATCAGTTAACTTGTAACCCAGAGGCTTGAATACAGACTTCACCTCTGTCACTAACAACCTCAAACAAATTATTTAACTCTTTTGTGCTTTGGTTTTCTCATCTATCATATTGGGATAAAACCTACTTTATTGACCATTTGGGTTATTTTGAGAATAATAAGCTAGTGAGTTTCAGAATGATTTTACAGGTATAATAACTGATGGAAATTTGGGTGGTTTTTAATTCAGGCAAAACTACAACAACAACATAAAACATTAAATGAGATGACTTGGGCAGATTTTATGTTTCAGTTCCTAGCATTGCTCTACAAACTTACCAAAAATAATGTTGCAAGTCCCAAATGCTGCGGTGTGCCAAGCTGCCTCACTGTGCATTTAATGTCTATTTAATTGAAAAAATCAATATCATTAAAATTTCCCAAAGCAATCTCCACATTCACTGAAATCCCTATCAAAATACCAACATAATTCTTCACAGAATTAGAAAAAACAATCCTAAAATTCATTTAGAACCAAAAAAGAAAAGCCCAGATAGCCAAAGCAATCCTGAGTAAAAAGAACAAAGCTGGAACCATCACATTACCTGACTTCAGACTATATCACAAGGCTATAGTAACCAACACAGCATCGTATTGGTATAAAAGGAGACACATAGACCAATGGAACAGAATAGAGAACCCAGCAATAAAGCCACATATTTACAGCCATTTAATCTTTGACAAAACTAACAAGAATGTATACTGAGGAAAGGACATGCTGTTCAATAAATGACGCTGGGAAAATTGGATAGCCACATGCAGAAAAATGAAACTGAATCCCTATCCCTCACCATATACAAAAAGTAACTCAAAATGGATTAAAGACTTAAACGTTAGACCCAATACTATAAAAATACAAAAAGCAACTTAGGGACACTCTCCTGGACATTGGTCTAGGCAAAGAATTTATGACTAAGACCTCAAAAGCACAGGCAACAAAAACAGAACTAGATAAATGGACCATATTTAAATAAAAGCTCTACATAGGCAGAGAAATCATCAACAAAGAGAAAACCTATTGAATGGGAAAAAATATTTGCAAACTATTCATCCAACAAGGGACTTAATATCCTAAATATATAAGGAACTCCAACAACTCAACAGGAAAAATACAAATAATCCATTAAAAAGTGGGTAAAGGACATAGTAGACATTTCCCAAAAGAAGACATTCAAACAGCCAATAGGAGTATGAAAAAATGCTCATCATCACTAATCATCAGGGAAATGCAAATTGAACCACAATGAGATATCATATTACCTGAGTCAGAATGGCCATTATTAAAAAGACAAACAAAGTGATACAAGTGAATCTACCATTTGATCCAGCAATCCCATTGCTGGGCATCTACCCAAAAGATCCAATGACACTCTACAAAAAAGACACCTGCACTCGAATGTTTATAGCAGCACAATTCATAATTGCAAGGCTGTGGAAACAGCCCAAGTGCCCATCAATCCAAGAATGGATTAATAAAATGTGGTATATGTATACCATGGAGTACTATTCAGCTCTAAGAAACAATGGTGATATAGCACATCTTATATTTTCCTGGTTAGAGCTGGAACCCATACTACTAAGTGAAGTATCCCAAGAATGGAAAAACAAGCACCAGATATATTCTCCAGCAAACTGGTATTAACTGAGTAGCACCTAAGTGGACACATAGGTACTACAGTAATAGAGTATTGGGCAGGTGGGAGGGGGGCGGGTATATACATACATAATGAGTGAGATGTGCACCATCTGGGGGATGGTCATGCTGGAGACTCAGACTTGTGGGGGGAGGGGGGGAAATGGGCATTTATTGAAACCTTAAAATCTGTACCCCCATAATATGCCAAAATAAAAAAAAGACAAACAAATAACAGGTGAGGATGTGAAGAAAAGGGAACTATTGTACATTATTGATGGGAGTGTAAGCTTATATAGTCACTATGGAAAACAGTATGGAGATTTCTCAAAAAACTAAAAATAGAACTATCATTTGATGTAGCAATCCCATTGCTGGGCATCTACCCAAAGAAAAATAAATCAATATATTAAAGAAATACTTGCACTTCCATGTTTATTGCAGCATTATTCACAATAGCAGAAATATAAAATCAAGCTAAGTGTCTATCAGCAGATGAATGGATAAAGAAAACGTGGTATATATACACAATGAAATACTATTTGGCTATAAATAAGAATGAAATAATGTCTTTTGTAGCAACATGGATCAAACTGGAGGTCATTATCTTAAGTGAAATAAGCCAGGCACAAAAAAACAAATATTGCATGTTCTCACATATATGTGGGAGCTAAACAATATGATCACATGGAGGTAGAATAGAAAGATAGTGAGCAGATATTAGGGCAGGGGAGGACAGAGAGAAGTGAGTTAAAGGGTCCAAATGTACAGTGAAATGGGAGGAATAAATTCATTGTTTGGTAACAGAGTAGGGTGACTGTAGTTAAACCATGTATTGTACATGGGAGATGGATGCTTATGTACCTTGACTTGATTGCTATGCATTATATACAGGTAACACAATTTCATTTCTATACCATATATTTGTACAAATAATAAATGACAAAAATATTTCCAGGTTTCTGGGAAATTTTATAGGTTACAGGATGGTGAGTACTGAAAGACAATTATGAGCTGCTATAATCTACTGATGAAATTTTCAAATATATATATAAGAGTTAAGAAGTTTGGGGAACTCATTAAATTTTCAGGATCATGCTATGAATGAAGTGGCAGTGAGCCTGAGAAGTACTAAGGTCACTTCCTAGGCTTCACAAAACCTTTACCAGTTACAGCTCTGGTAGATTGGACTCTCTAGATTGGACACCAGCTGACAGAATAGAGGAGCAGCATTAGACTTCAGATAATGGATTCCTAAGCATTTGTGACTCTCTGCATCTGCCACACTCAGTACGTTCCAAAGAGAGATCCCTAGTGCTAAGGTGGTGACTTCAACATGTCTCACAGTGCCAGCACTGTGCCTGCTTCCAAGATCTGGTACATGGATGGCTCTAGTTAGGGCCACGTCAAGTGAAGTGCAGGGATAGTCCAAGTAGAAAACAAAGAAAATATACAAAGCAGAGAGATTGCAAAAAGCTGGGCCTGTGGCCAGATTTGATCCATAAATGTGTTTTGTTTTTCCTGCACAATGTTTTTTGTTTTATTTTGAAAACATAAGTTATTAACTAGTGTTATTTTAACTAGTAATTAATTTGTTATTAACTAATTTAATTCACAAATCCAGATTTCTGGCTTTTCTTACAAACTGGAAGACATGGCAACTTTGGTGCTGCCCTTCCATGTGGCAATAATTAGCTAGAGCTAAATAGAAGTTGCCTTTTATTAGATGGAAGCTCTGTTTTTCGGTTTCCACAGCCCCACCCATTGCTATTGTTTTGCCTTAAATAGAATTAAAAGGAAAGTTAAATGTTACTTATACCACCATCTGTATTAAAATTGGAAATAGGTTGATAGGAATTCATATTTCAGTATAAGTGAGAGATGGTATTAGTTTCTTACAGCTACCGTAACAAAATACCACAAACTGGGTGGCTTTAACAACAGAAATCTATTGTCTTACAGTTCTGGAGCTAGGAATCTTGAAATCAAGCTGTTGGTGGAGCTATGCTCCCTCAAAAGCTCACAGGAAAGGCCCTTCCTTCCTCTTCTACCTTCTAGCTTCTGGTAGCCCCAGGCATTGCTTTGTGGCACCCTAACTCCAGTCTCTGACTCCATCTTCTTATGGCTGTCTTCCCTCTGTGTCTGTTCACATCCAAATTTTCTTCTTATAAGGATACCAGTCATATTGGATTAGGGCGTACCCTAATCCAGTGTGAACTCATCTTAACCTGATTACATCTATGAAGACCCTATTTCCAAATATGGTCACATTCAGGGGGTTAGGACTTGAACATATCATTTTGGGCGGACAAAATTCAAATTCTAACAGGTGGTATATTTCTTTGTGGCATGCAGAGTAATAGTTAGAAGCAGGGATCTTTGAGGCAGAGCTCTGGAATTTAAATTTACAACTTAATTTTCTATGTGATCTTGGACAAGCAAGTGTCCTTATCTATAAAATGGTGATAATGGCACCTACCTTGTAGGATTTCAGTGAAGACAAAATGAGTTCATATATACAAAGCACTTAGAACAATGCCAGGCACGTACTACGTGCTCAGTAAACCAAACTATTATTATTATTAGCTCTTATTCTTACATAAATTAAATGTATACAAGAATTATCAGTGCCAAAAAACTATTATTTAAAATAGCATTATAGGGCTGGGTATGGTGGCTCATGCCTGTAATCCTAGAACTTTGTGAGGCCAAGGTGGTAGAATCATGTGATGCCAGAAGTTTGAGACCAGCCTGGGCAACATACTGAGACATCATCTCTACAAAAACTAAAAATAAATAAAAAAAATCAGCTGAGCACAATGACTACTTGTAGTCCTAGCTATTGGAGAGGCTGAGGTGGGAGGATTGCTATCACTTGAGCCCAGGAGTTCAAGGCTGCAATAAGCTATGATTGCACCACTGCACTACTGCCTGGGCAACAGAGTGAGACTCTGTCTCAAAAACAAATTAATTAAATAAAACAGCATTATGAAATAAACCATGGACAAACTAGGGATAATAGGTAGAAATTATGCATGAAAAAAATAACTTGAACCACAAAGAAGTGAGACTGGAATTTTAATAAGATTTCCTTTTTAATGCACATAACTATAATACATCAGAAATATTTAGTCTCCTCTTTTAGATTTACCTGTTTGGTCCCTATGTGCACTTGAAGCTAACTGAAGACTCAGGAAAGAACTTTAATCCCAGAAGTTTAAACGTTGACTGTGGGTTGGTGAGTACAGTGGCCTACAGATAATAATGAGGAAATCACTACAGGGAGCATCTCTAAGGAACTCAGACTTCTAAGCATTCCTACCTTTCTTCTTAGAAGCATGTTATTACCTTCGACCTCCTTCTTATAAATCTTTAGGTTAAAGCTATCCTGGTCTCTGGTTTCTGGGTCAGAGATTGAGGTTGAATAATTCTTTGAATTTAAATCATACTCTTTCTCTCAAGTGAATAAATATTTTGAGATATATTATTTTATTTTTCCACATAGATTTTATGTACAGTAATTATATAACTTGAAATTTATTAAAAGCTGAGAGGTCTGATAGAGATGGTTTAAAGAAATGGAAAGAATTTTTGAAGTATGTGGAAGAAAATTGTTCTGTAGGTTAGTGGTTATTGGGTTTGTAGTATTATAGAATACATACCTCATTCTTAAAGATACTACTACCTTGAAAATGTGAATATTCAAATAAAGCCAAAGTCTATTACTAAATGGTGAAAGGGACTTTATGTGTATGTTATTTATGATTTGTGATTTTATTCAGTAAAAGGAGTTAGGCTATTTAGTTTTTGGCAAGGAAGTGGTGTTTTATTGTTTGAGTATTAATGGAACATTTAGATTCAATTATTTATTCTTCAGAACTCTTTCAGTTGCAAGGGAAAGAAAGCCAGCTCAAAACAGCTTATGAAAACAAAGGTAACTTAATTGTTTATGTAACTATGGTTTCCAGAAGTGCATATAACTTTAGGCATGGTGCAGCCAGGAACTCAAATGATCTCATCTGGAATGTCTTTCAGCTCTTCTCCTTTCTTTCTTTGTCATTCTTCAGACAGGCATATGGCCAATAAAGCAACTTTCAGCTCAAGATGGTCATCCTTCCAGTTTAGCAATCTCAACAGAATGAGAATCTGTCAGGCCACGTGTCTAACTGGCAGAAGATGTGGACTGACACCATTTGACCCTGAGTGTGGATCCTTGAACAGTGACTGGCCTGGGAGTAGGGTGTACTAGTGGTCAGCCTGGGTTGTGTTTTCCCAGTGCTGCAGTAGAGGGTCACAGTCCAGTGACTGCAGGCACCACTGGGGTCTTCTGGAGTGGGAGATGCTTTCTCCAAAAAAGTCAGAAGAAGGGGATTGGGAGTGCATGCTTAGCAGAACAAAACTGTTATGACTTCAAACTATTAAAAATGATACAGAAAATAATTCAGACTGTATTATCTGGTTTTAAGATGGCAAGTAAAGAACTTTGTGCTTTCTTCTATTTAAAAAAATTAGTATAAAACAGAGGAAATAGAAATAAAAATTCTAACTCTTTTTGGTGAGAAGTAGGTGACATCAGTTACCCCTGTCCATAAAATTTGAAGACAGAAGGTATATGCTGCCATGACTTAGTGTAGTAGAGAAGATAAGAACCTAAGCAGCTGTAGAGGAGAGCAACAATGATAACAGGAGCTGAAGGAGGAGGTGAGGCATGGTGATGAAAATAGGTGATCAGCTGAAAGTTTGTAAAAGGACCAATTGGATTTCCAGGTCCTCACCTCACCCCAGCCAGGCAACTATCTTCCCCAAACCTCAGAAATGGGAGGTTTCTACTCTGGAAAAGTTGAAAATGCAGTGAATCTAGGCAGAGACACAGGGACAGTGGAGGGTAAGGCTAAGTAAAAGTCTGCTATGCTCTTAGAGCATTAGGAAAAATAAATGTCATACACAAAATATTTTAAATAAGAACAAATAAGACTTTTCAACATTAATAATCAAATGGAAAGGTCAAAATGCAATAACAGAATTGCAAAATGTTTCCTTTCTTTTCTTTTCCCCAGTATATAGTGATTTGAGGTGACAAAATTTGGGCCCTGTTCTCTTAAAATGTTTGGCTCTTATTTTTATACTTGTATGGAGCTAGATACTTATGATACTTTGATAACAAAGTATCAATATAGAATATTAGTGTTTGTCTTATATTTCATAGTGAAGACAACTATGTGAAGAATCCTGAATGTTATTTTCTTCTAAAATTTAGAGGAGGTGTCCAAAGATGAAATATAGCAAACATATTTTTCAAATTTTAATTACTTGAAAAAATGCTATTTTTAGAATTAATATTCTTAACTATGTAACTAATAAAATGTTATTATAGTATTTTTTAGATTAAAAGTCTCCAAATTGCATTTTTGTTTTTAAAACATTTCTAAAATTTAGTCTGTAAATGTTATAAAAGTATTGACATGTTAAAGTGGATAGAGTTCCCTCCTTTCTTTTTGGATTAGTTTCTAAAGCTTAATGAAATAGAAGGCAAGCGTCTTTTCCCACTTTTAAAAGTTATATTTTATTCCTTATTGTACTGTACTGAGACCCAAATAATATTGAAAAATCAGAATTGAAAGAGTGCCAGAATTTTTCTTGCCAACATAACTTTTTAGAGTTGTGTTCAGTTGTTTTTGCTTTAAAACCAGACCAACTAGTCTATTATAGACTTTTTTTTTTTTTTGGAGAGGATTTTTGTACTTTTCTTTTGGCTCAGTGAGGTCAAGAATTTTAAATTAGAATTATAGAGCTGGACAACATCTTCTTATTCATTTTATAAATGAAGAAACTGAAGTCCTGAGTAGTCACGATTCATCCAGGATCACACAATTAATAGCAAAGGTTGGATGAGGAATTGGCCTCCTGGCTATCAGTTCAGTGATCTTTGTAAAAAACTCTTCAGGTTTATTTTTACCACCATCACTTGTCGTGCAATGTCTATAATTTATTGCATTAGGCCCAGTTAGCAAATTATAAGTTTATGTTTAATCTCCTAAAACTGAGGGAACATCTATGATTAGGAATACTGATAGTGACAAAAAATGTGAATGGCAGGAAACATTTGAAGACTCTTTGGGTAGTGTGGGAGATGTCCCTTAATTAGGTTCTGATCCTGCTCTCTAAGAAGACCTCTTTGTTTATTATTCTTGAGGACTTGATTTTGCTCTGGAAGGTTCTTCCTTGCCTGTTTTTCTCCAGTCGGATTTATGTGAACATTGGGAAATATACCCTTTGTGGAAGCTTTATATAGCCTTTGGTTCTACTTTCTGTTCATGCAATTTGGGGAGCTTGAGCATTTTTAAAGGATCAAACAGTCAAAGGCAACATTTACGGAATTTTGGGCAATGCTATTCACCCAGAAGCTTATTTGGCTTTCGTTCTGTCTTCTTGTAGTTAATTTCATGTGCTAGTAATAGAGTAATTACATGTCCCAGGCTCGTAAGGGCAGTCTTAGTTTATATCTCCTGTCTTGACATACTAAGTAATAATACCCTCTTCTACTCTCAAAACTATCCTAATTTGGACAATGTATTATATGGTACGCCTATTCCCTGTCTCTCAACTTCATGGGGGCTCTTGTCTGGCCATCTGAAAATGGGTTTTATGGAAAATTAATATACTTAATCTGATCTGCAACAAGGCTGAGTCTCCTTGTTTACCAGAGAAAACATAATGGGCAATTTTGCTCAAAGTTTTTTTCAGTCTTCTTTCTTACTATGTGAAATCCAGAAGCAGTCAGCTTTTCTAACTGGGAGCCCCCCAAATTTCTGAATTTTCTATTCTCTTCCATTTCTGCTCTTGAACTTGTCAGTGCTTGCCATGAATAGTTTTCTTATAAATCTTTGATAAATGCAACAAGTAGTAGTACTTTGTCATTCTAATATTCCATTTTCCATCTCTTTTCCCTATGGATATGGGTTTGGTAGCCACTTGTTCTGCTTTTGAAGTTATCTCAGGGATTTTTAAAAATTGAGGTATACAAACATAATGAGTGAGATGTCCAACATTTGGGGGATGATCACACTTGAAGCTCTGACTCAAGGGAGGAGAAGGGGCATGGGCAATATACATAACCTTAACATTTGTACCCCCATGATATGCTGAAATTAAAAAAATTGAGATATAATTTCATACAGTAAACTCACAGCTCTTAAGTGTTCAGTTCACTGAGTCTGACAATTGTATATACCTATGTAACCACTACCCAAAATAAGATATAGAACTTTTCTATTGCCCTAGGCCAGGCGCGGTGGCTCACACCTGTAGTCTTAGCTTTCTGGGAGGCCAAAGCTGGTGGATAGCTGCAGCTCAGGGGTTCGACACCAGCCTGAGCACAGTGAGACCTATTGCCCTTTGCAGCTACTTTCCCACTTTACCACTCCAATAGCAACGAGTTTTTCACTTCAATCACCATGGATTAGTTTTGGCAAGCAATGTTTTTAGTAAGTGTTTTGTGACTGCATAACATAACTACCTTCCCATCCTTTGCTCAGTTTCTTCATCTTCTGCTGCCTGGCTGCTAAGCAGTTGCTGTATATTTTAGATCTATTTTTGGTCAGCCTCCCCTTTAAAAATACCATTGTTTGTATTGGGGAAAACTAGCTGCTATAAATAGACCTTAAATGTGTAATAGTTTAAACCCAATTAAAGTGTATTTACTGCTAATGAAACAGTGCTTTGAAGGCATTCCTGATGAATCGGTGACTTTTTGTGACCTAGTCCTTTGAGTCCTCTAGCAGCTAGGGAAAGAGCATGAGCATACCTTACCTGCTCCTGAAAAATCTCAGCCTGGGAGTTGACACTCAGTCATTGCCACTGACAATCTTTTAGGGAGAGCTATTCACAACACTACATCTGGTGCAAGGGGAAAAGGTTTGGAAATGTAGACTCTGGCTAGGCAGTCACTTCTCAGTGACAGTTTCCACACTGTTACAGAGGAAAGCAAAGTGTGGACAGGTTATTGTTACAGTTTTTATTTTGTTTTAATAACATAATATCATAGTGCATCTCTTTTGTCTTCATGTTAACTTTTTCTTTGTGCTACATATTCTTTTATGCTTTTCGGATAAACATTTTCAGTATTTGCAACTTGAAAAAATGGTATTGCTCTTTCTGTGGTAGAGATGTTCAGAGCAAAAGCAGCTTATGTTTCCTAGATTCTCTGAAATTAAAATTAGTTTGGAACATCAACAGATGTTATTTCACTCTTAAAAGACAAAGATGCCTGATATCACCATTTTTATTCAATATTGTTCCAAAGAACTAGCCAGCAGAGAAGGTTAGGGTGGGAAGGGGAAAGAACTAAAGGAAACGGTATAGGAATGGAAAGGAAGAAAAAAAGCTGTCATTATTGACTTAATTGTCTATATAGAAAATTCCCAGGACTCTACAACTGATTTTTTAAAATTAATTAGAGAGTTTAGCAAGGTTTTTGAATGCAAAGTCAATATAAGAAAGCCAGTTGCATTTTAGTAGACCAGCAGCAATAACAAAACTCAGTATGTAATTTTAAAGAGCATTTTATTTTGAAGTAATTAACATCCTACATAGCCATGTATATTTATGAAAACCAAGAAGTTAACATTGATACAATAATATTAACTGAACTACAGCCCCCCCCCCCTTTTTTTTTTTTTACCAGTTTTTCAACTGTTCTTTTTTTGTTTTAGGATCCAATCCAGGATACCGTATTACATTCAGTAGCCATATCTCTTCAGTCTGCTCCAATCTGTGGCAGTTTATTGGTCTTTTCTTGTCTTTCAGGGACTTGATACTTTTGAAGAATAGTGGTCAGGTCTTTGGGAAGATGGGCCTCAATTTCAGTTTGTCTGATATTTTCTTATAATGATATCACATCATATCAGGGAGTAAATGATGTCAACATGACTTATTAGTGATGATGTTAACTTGGTTAAGGTGGTGTTTGCCAGATTTCTCCACAGTAGAGTTACCATAGAAAATTTAATTTTTAAAAGAAACAATTTACATAGCAATACAATATAAATAATTTTGAATAAATATAACAAACAATGTCTAAGACCTTTATCGAAAAAGTTATAAACTTTTTTTGAAAGACATTAAGTACAATCCAGTTAAATGTAAAGAAATACCACATTAATGGATTGGAAAATTCAATGTTGCAAAGGTGTTTATTCCCTCTCAGTGCACATATAATAAAATCCCTGACAGATTTGGGGAGTTAAATTATTACTATTAATATTATTAGTTTGATGATACTTAACATTATAATTCTGAACTTAAAGAGCAATCATCCAAAATTTGCAAATATACTCCTAAAGAATAAAGTGATTTTCCTGCCCTATTTCAAGGAGGTGCTTTTCCTGTCTTTATATCATCAGTTAATATAAAACAATTATAATTAAGCCATTATATGGTATAAGGATATACAAATTGAAAAATGAAAAGAATAGAGAATTCAGAAACAGATCCATCTATAAGTGGAAACTTAATTGATGACAAAACTGGTACTGTACATAAGTGGGGGAAAGGATACCTAGAGTTTTCAATATATGGTGCTGAGGCAGTAGATTGTCCATATTAAAAAGAATGTAATTGAATTCTTACCTCATCTCATATGCAAGATGGGAAAAGGTTAAAATGTTATAAATTAGTAATTATAGTTAAATTTAATAATAAAACTAAATATTATAAATTTAGAAGCAGATCTCAGGAAAGAAGTTGAAGAAAAAACAGACTATCAAGGAAATGAAAACAAAATTGGAAAGACTACAAGAAAACAAATGATACAGAAAAAATAGTGAACTTATAGAGATTAGAAATGAGAGAAGTGAGCAAACTCAAATATACATTTAAAAGAGTGATATAGTTTTAAAATATCGGTGTTTACAATATCACAGAAATTGCATTCTTTATTAACTTTTCTCATCCTTCTGAGTTATATGCCAGAAATCATAAAGTGATCTATACATTAAATTATTTTAATGAGCTCTCTACTGACAATTATAACATCATTTGTAGAAAGCAAAGGACTGGAAATCACTTGACTTGCAAAGCGGTTTCTATTATTTTCTCAGTTTGGGTACATTTATCAAAAAGGCTTAACTAAGATTTATCAAATGACCATTATACTTTTTACTCTCTTACTTAGAGGCACCCTATTTAACCCAATATACTTAAAAAGCATTGTTTAAAATATTGTCAATTTTAATGTATATTTGCCAATATACAATTTTTAAAGAAAAGTTTTTCTTAATATGGTCTTAAATATATTTTTATCAAAACTTTCAGCTATAAATGTCAATCACTCAATTTTAGGAAAATCTTTACCATTTAATTGACAAAGCTAGTCTTTATTTTCAAACTTACCCTTTAAATCAGACATCCTTCTGTCAGTATGAATCCCACTTGATTTTTCAGCTAAGATAAATATGTTAATATATACTTCCATGACAACCATCACATGGCTGAATTCTAATTCTAATATAGATAAATAGATAAGGCACAGAGCTTTACCTTGTGTTGCCTGGATACAGTAAGGTACTGCTGCCTTCAGTGTATCTTTGCTGTGCACTTTCTAGAGTCTCCCAGAGAGATGCTTCTTTAACAGTAATAAGAGTATGGAAGAGGTAAGGTCTTCAGTAAAATATCCTCATTACTGCTTCTTTCTACAGTACATTTGATTTATAATATAATATGGACCAAATATTCTATTTATTAATAAAATATATATGAGACAGAAAAAGAATAAGGCCTTACTATAGTAAGACCTTTGATTAAAGGAGAACCCATAGAAAGCCATGTTGTAATTTGTCCCTTTCTTTGGCATGCTGGAAGTTTTTACACCCTAGGACATATGCACTTCTTTTATAAAGTGGGGAAAGAGGCTGGCATGATACCATAGCTGCTGGTGCACTCCCAGAAAGATCAGTATTAGGAAGGATGAAAGGTGAAGACCTGGAAATTGCTTGCCTTAAAACTCTGTTCCTGCATATCTCTTGGAAAGTCTTTGTGCAGCCCCAGATGTACCTCATCTTGAAGACCACTGATAGAAGGAAGGCATTGTAGATCCATCATATGTATAATTGTAGACCCAACAAAAAGCCCAAACTAATGAAATAAAGCCAATGTTTAAAGATTAAACTTTTCCAAAATAAAAGACAACTTGAATCTCAATATTAAAAAGGTATACTGTGTGCCTACGCCTAGTAAAGTTGCTGGACCTCAGAGATAAACAGTTGGGGGAGGAGCCAGACAAATAGGTCAAGACATTTATAAAAGGAGAAAGTATGTTAGACTCAGATTTCATTCAATGCAATAAAATGGAGCATAGTTAAGAGATTTTTAAGAAAAGAATAGGTAACTTACAGATTTTTATATCTGTCCAAACAGCCGTTCAATTAAAGTCAACAAGAAATAATTTTAAATTTAAAAGAATTTAAAAATTATTCCTTTGAGCCTCTATTGAGGGAACACTAGAGGACAGAAACTTTTTTTTAATCTAGCTTTGCAAGGAAATCTTTACTTGTCCCCATGCTAGAAGCTGTTTATTCTCTGTAGTGGACCTTGACAGATGTTCCGTGGGTTCTGCTAATACCATCTAATAGAGAACTGAGCTATTTCTCAGGCCTTTGTGATTTTCCAAAAAGTAGAAAAGAATTACGACTTTTCAGCAATCCTATCATTGATGGAAAGGATCTAGAACGAGCTTGAGAATCAACAACATAAATACACTTGTTTGCATCAGGTTTGACTTCTTCCACACAAAGATGAAGCAGTAAGTTTTTATGATATCAGTCCCCAAAGGTTACTTCATGATGAAGTAGATAGAATCCTAGGCGTGGACTTTGCTTGATATCATTAATACTGCTATCAAAAATCTTCCCAAGAAACATTAACTTTGCTTTTTCTCTAGGTAAGACAAATCAGACCTATGAGAGATCTTATATGCTTGTGTTGGAAAAGCCCTGAATGTGTTTGTGTTGGTGGGAAAAGTGAAATATAGCACCCCTGCCATTTTGCAACAAAACTACATAGTTTGTGAGCCATAGTAAAATATGTCTCATGTATTCCTTTTTGAGAAGCCATCTGAAGAAGAGTATTATATTTTTTCCAGTTGTAAAGAAATTCAGTGTCTAAACCAAATTTTCTACTGGCTACACCCTATTTCTATGGTTGATGGCAGCAGATGAGAAAAATGCAGTCTATAAGAAGTTAGGCTGTAAGAGAGCTGCAATATTCTTTGCTACTGATATTGCAGCCAGGGTGCTGCATACCGTGCGTGAATTGAGTTCTTCACTTTGATAGCCCAGAGGGTGCTAACACATAGTCACCAAGCAGATAGAACTGCCAATTAAAAAGAGAACTTTGCTTTTCTCAGAAGAAAAAAGGGTAGTGCAGCAACTTCTCAGGAAGAAAGTACCCATGAAAGAAAGAAAAAAATCAATCCAGAAAAACAGAGAAATCCAGAAAAAAATTGAAGTTGTTTTTATCCTGAAGTGAACCATTAAAAGAAAGACCTCAAAAGTGTGTCTTTTCCTATATATATTACTATATCTGATAAAAAATGGGTGTTTGGTTTGAACAAGTTACCTCTATCTGAATATACTGTGTCTAATGGTCTTGCTATGACACCTTGGATAAGATTTCTTCAGAAAATATAGAAACAACTGACCAAAGAATTATTAATGATCCTAGGGCTCTATCCCTCACCAGTGACTCAGTGGAGGAATCGAGAGCCTATTTCAATGAGAATATGTTCATCCTTCAGTAAGATGGAAAGATATCAGAAGTGGGAGAGGAAGAGAACAAGCTGGTCGATGGTATTAGTAATGACAAGGGGGAAAAAGAGGAGGAAGGAGGAGGCAGATGAGGAGGGGAAAATGGAAGAGAAAGTGGTAAAAACAAAGCCCTAAGAAGTGAGTATTTTAATTGAGATTATTAATAATTAACCTATTTTTTATTTTTAATAAAAGAACATTTAGGAATAAATTTAACAAAAGACATGTAAAATCTGTACGTTGAAAACAACAAAACAGTACTGAGAAAAATTAAAGAAGACCTAAATAAATGAACAGAGATGCCATGTTTATGGATCAGAAGGACTCAATTAAATGACATTTCTCTCCAAATTGGTCTATAGATTCAATGTAATCTCTACCATAATCTCATAGCCTTTTTGTAAAATTGGCAAGCCAATTCTAAAAATTATGTGGAAATGTAAAAGAATGAGAATATTCAAAACTATCTTAAAAATATAGTTGGAAGGCTTGACTTGGTACCATTACTGTAAAGCTGCAGTAACCAAGACAGCAGTGCTACCACAGGGATCAACAGGTAGATCCATGCATCTGAATGGAAACTAGAATACACCCACATTTACTTGATTTCTAGCACAAATCCAAAGCAACCCACTAGGGAGAGGAAGCTTTTCAATGAATGGTGCTGGAACAACTGGATATCCATATGGAAAAAATAAATAAATCTCAATTCCTACCTTGCACCATGCACATTAATCAATTTGAGATGGATCATATTACTGGTTGTAAAAGCTAAAACCATAGGATTTCAGAAGAAAACATCAGAGAATATCTTTATGACTTGAAGGTAGGCAAAGATTTCTTAAGATACAGAAGGCGATCACCATAAAAGAAAAGATTTACAAAGTAGACTTCATCAAAAACAAAAAACTGTTCATCAAAAGATACCATTAAGAACATGAAGAGATAAGCCACAGACTGGGAAAAATATTTGCAAAATATGTTTTTGTCAAAGGACTACATAGATAAAGAATTTATATAACTCTGTAACAGAAAGATGAATCAGAAACAAAATATGGGAGGAGGGGACAAATGATTTGAAAAGGTACTTTATAGCACAGACACTCCACAACAGAAGATCTTAAGGAACCATGTGCTCAGCATCAGTCATCTGGGAAATGCAAGTTAAAACAACAATAAGTAACCCACCAGAAGGGCTAAAATTAAATAGATTATTAGTTGGGATCATGAGCAACTGCAATTCTTATAAACTGTATGGGAGGGTTAAATGGTACAACTACTTTAGAAAAAAGGTCTGAAAGTTTCTTACAAAGTTAAACATACACTTACCCTCCTCCTCCCCCTTTCCATCCCCCAGTAACTCAGCAGTTCTTCTTAGGTATTTAGCCAAGAAAAATCAAAATATAAATCCACTGAAAATAAAACAAGATGCTATGTACATAGATAGTATGTGTACATAATAGCTTTATTCATGCTAGTCAGAAGTAGAACAGCCAGGTGTCCATCAGTACGGGAATGGCTAAACAGACTATGGTTATTCATAAAATGAAATACTAAGCAATAAAAGGAATAAATACTGATACCTGCAACAACATAGATGAACCTCATTATACTAACTGAAAGTCTTAGACAAAACAATGCATACTCCATTTTTATGGAGTTATAAAGCAAGCAGAATTTATCTGTGAGGGAAAAAGATCACAACAGTGATTTGGGACAGGGATTACCTGGCAAAGTTATGAAGGAACTAACTTTGGGGTGATGATAATGATTTGAGTTACAAGGTATATCCATTTGTAAAATCTCATGGAATGGTACACTTAATATTTGTGCATTTCTTTTTATGTAAATTTTACCTCAAGAAAGAATAAAAGCTTTAAGAAATGTCACAAGGAGGAAATATTTTATGTCCATTAGATTGGCAAATATTTTGACAAGAAAGTGGAGCCTCCTATACTGTCTTACCCTGTTAGTGGTTGTGTCAATTAGGTCAACCATACAAAATAATTTATTATCTAACACGTGCATATGTCAACCTAGCAGTTCTATTTTGAGGCATAGAAGCTCTTACAAATCTGCATGGAGAAACATATATAAGAATGTTCCAGAAAACTGGTAATAACTTAGATATCCATTAACAAGAGAAGACATAAATTGTGTTATATTCAAACATATCATTATGGATGAATCTTATGAACAGAATGTTGCATGATATAAGCAAGTAACAGAAGAATACTTCTAATGTGATTCAAACAAATATAATTCCATTCTAAAATCTTATCAAATTAAACCATATGTTGATTAGGGATACATGTGGTAATACTATAAAGACAGCAAAGAAAAAAAATTAAGATAGTTGGGGAGAAGGATTGGAATTGGAATGGGCAAGGCCATAAAGGGGACTTCAAAGTATTGAGTAATGTTCTATAAATTGGCTAATGGGAAAACAGGTGTTCATTTTATTTTTTTTCTTTATAAATTAACACAGATGTTGAAAATATTATTTGGTGTGTATTTAGTATTTGATAACTTCTAAAGAAAATGTACATTTTAAAATTAAATCTTTAAGCATACTTCAGTAGCAACAATAAGATATACAAAATATTAGAAGTAGGCTTTCTGATGTCCTTAAATCAGTCATTCGGTCAACTGTGTATGATATGCCTGTACATAGCCTAATATGGATGTGACATTATTTAACCCCTTATTTGGAGGCTACAGTTTTGGTAGCTGTATTTTAAAAATGAATTAGAAAAACTACCTAAATCCAAAATGATTACAATTTATATAGGTACAATATCAATCGTCTGAGACTTATTTCTCAGAAGTTGTTCTATTTGTTACATTGAGAGGAAAATTATAGATTTTCACTCACATGAAGGGTAAATGAAACCATCAGGAAAGACAGAAGCCCTTGGAATGAATCTCCTTCAATAGCATTCTTTTGAAATACGATGGTCCAGACAACCAAAGAGGGCCCAGCTCTGGCATCCCTCCCCTAATGCTGGTGCAGATGACTTGTGAAGGCACATTTATTTATGAGTTAAACTGATTTTTGGCCCATCATTGAAGTTACCTTACAACAAGGTTATGGAGAATGTATCCCATAATTCATTTTCTTGAAACTTAACTATGATAATTCTCCAGATGCTTTGGCTAATGCCTAGATCTTAACTGTTCTTCTCTTGAATCCTAAACATTTTCAAGGTATTTATAGATTTTTCATCTCAACATTTCCTGCAAAATCTGTAAATATTTTTCATTAAGTCTACTTGCCAGAGAATAAAGGTTGAACTCTGTAGTTACAGTGTAGTCCTAAATCTGTAGCTTAAAATTAAAAGGGCTTACCCTAAACTTTTACTCTTTGTAGTAAATTTGTAGGGCTAGATATCCAGCAAGATGACAGTTTGGTTGCTTACATGAAGTATTTAATTATACACAATTGCAATTTCAAAGCCTTGCTGCTTCATTTATCACAGGAAATGCAATATTCTGCAATATTTTGTAAGAAAAGCTACCCTACTTGCAGGAATTCTCATAGGAATGACCATAAATATTATGCCAATTTAATCCTAAGTATTGAAGTTAGGGTTCTAAATGACATTTAATAGTATGATTTATTTTCTAGCTTAAACTTTATAGGGCACAAAACAAGATCCTATCCTTTCATATAGCTTTTTGTTTTTAAAGAGTGTGAGTGATGATAAAAATCTAAGTTTAAGAACTGTCAAATGATTTATGATATTTAATTTCTTTTTCAAAGGATCTGGGTGTCACCAGTAAGCCTATTAGAATTGTAGGTTTAAAGTTCCCCAATTTTAAAAAAAGACCAGCTGCATAAACAAGTGTGTGAGCTTTGTAATTTAAATCTGTGGGTTTTTTAATGCTTCAAAGTACCAGAGGAGGCAGATTTTCTTAGGTCATAGATAGTTGTTTATGTAATTATGATCTCAAATTTTCAAGTACATTTAAAGATCTACATTTTAAACTACGACTTTTGTATTATGTTCATTACAACCTCAAGACATTTCTTTGTCTGCCTAAATCTCCCTTTCTTCATGGTCTGACACCAAGAAAGGTAGAATGTAGAGAAACTGGAGGAAGACTTCTTTTAAAAAATTGGAAATCTATAGTTAGGGGTAGGTAATATAATAACTATCTTTGAGAATATAGTAAAAGTACTTTAAAGCTACTTTTTAATTACTTTTAAGTTTGGGATAATTGTAAATTCACATGCAGTTATAAGAAATAATATATATGTATCACTTACACAATTTCCCTCTAAAGGTAACATCCAGGACATTAATGTTGATGCAATATGGATTATTCAGATTTCTGTGGTCTTTCTTGAATTCGTTGGTACGTATTAATATGTGTGTTTAGTCCTGTCCAATTTTTAGCACATGTGTAGCTTTCGTATCTACCACAGTCAAGATGAACATCTCCATCACAAAGGTACCCTCATGTTGGCCTTGTATAACCACACTCACCTACCTTCCCACCCCGCAACCTGGTCCCTAACGTCTGGCAATTGCTAATCTGTTCTCTATTTCCTTAATTTTTTAAATAATGTTATTTAAATGGAACCTTAGAGATGTAATGTTTTGGATTTTACTTTTTCATTCAGTATAATTTCCTTGAGATTCATCCAAGCTGTATGTATCAATAATTAGTTCCTTTTTATTGTTGAATATTATTTCATCAAAATCTATTTTGATTTTTAAAATATGAAAATTTCTGTTTGCTTGAACCACATTGCTCTAAGGTATTGATACTTTTTGTAGTGATTCTCCTGGATGTTTTCTATTCTAGAATACATAATATTTTAGTCTTAATTTTTGATAAAAAAGATACATTGAATATGATAGCTTTAATTTTAACTCTATTAGTTTGGAATTGGCCTAGGCTCAACAGAATGTTTACACAGCAATCTTGAAAAACATAATAAATATTTTTACCATTTTTATCAAGAATGCTCTAGATAAAAGGATAATATGTTTCTGTAGATATAAGTATTTTTGCCAATATACCAATAAAGAATCCGTTCAAATCAATAGTCCTCAAAAGGGAGTAGTATATCAGTAATAACTGATGAACTTGTTTTCTGCTCTCTTTGTAATATTATGTCTCCACCCTTCATGCTACCAAACCCTTGCTAAGATAAGAATATTTAATACTGAAAGATTTTTTGCTGCTCTCATCAGGTTTGGAACTGCCCATAGCCTTTTTCTACTATATCTTTGCCTCTTTGCCCACCTGTGGCCACAGGCCACTAATCCTGGGAGTGGAAGAAAACATATCCTGTCTTACCAGATCTTTCTGGACATAGACTGGAATACTACAGGAATCTAAACATTTGCTGAAGCATAGTGCTCTTTTCTTTTCCTGAGTAAGTACCCATCAGTTATTGCCTTTAAATATGAACTTTCCTCTTTCGTGTGCCTAACCCCTCAGATGACTCTTATTCCCCACTCCCACACATGGTAATTGTACTCTAGATCCCCAGGAAAGCCTTAAGTCTTTACGCATCCAGACTGCCCCAGACATGGGGCAGAATGCCAAGAGCTTCAGGACCTTGCTTCTCAAGAAGTGCCCAGTTGAACCTAGAGAGCTTCAGTCCTCAGGAACTAATGTAAAGGAAGATCTAGCCAGGCAAATGGCGCAAAGAATAAATTCCTGCCATGACTGTTACTTTGGTCATGAAGATAGTTAAAAGATCTCTTTGCATCTCTGAATGTACCATACTTGTGTGGATATTTTGTGATGCGGTTATCAAAATTGGAAGAAGGCATGACATGCCAGCTCGAAAGTATATTTTTAGATTCAAGCCTTTGCTCCATGGTGGTTACCATGATTGCATAAGCCATGGCTGCTTCTGAAATACCTTTGGCATACTTAACGTTTCTGACTTGTTTAGCTTACACAGTTAGTGTAATTAATTTGAGATGGAAGCACCCTTTTATCACTAACGTTGTTCCTTACAAGTTTGAAAATGATTCACCATGCAGTATTAAAAAATAAAATGTTTTTACTGCATTCAACATGGCACATAGGGTAGCTGTTTGGGATGAAGATGAAGAAGAGTGGGTTAGGAATGAGGACTAGTAAAATAAATTTAAAGTAAAAAGTTATTTTCTGAGATTTATTACTTCTGGTATTATATTTGGATTCTGGATTCTATTTTTTAGAAATATAAAGTCTCATCCTGGAATAAGGAGCTCTACATTTTATTCAGTTAGAAAGTTTTGATATATTTGGAGAGTTATGTAATTTTCTTGTTGCCCAAGTAAAAATGGCAATGATTTAGTACCAGGTCATAGAAACTATATGTGAAGGTGCTAAGTATTGATTCCATAATAATCAGAAACAAAATGTAAGTATTTCTTTGGATTTGTAACTTCATATAAATCAATAGTATGTAAGTCATATTCATGTATGTTTTAACACCTTTCGGACTGCTCATGAGTTTTTTGTGTTTCGCGCACCATCTACTATGGACCTTAGATGTCAACACACTGTCTTGTCCATGAGGGAGAGTAGAGGTTTACCACCAAATTTACAAATGAAAACATCAAGAATGAAGAAAGGTGACGTAATATTTTCCAGAAAAGGCGATATTCTCCTAGCATGGAAAGACAAGTGAGTTATCTGAATGATATCAACGATCCATGACACTTCTGTCTCAACAACAGGAAAAAAAAATAGAAAAACAGGAGAGAATATTGTAAAACTTACCTACGTCAAGGAACACAATGCCCACATGAAAGGCATTGACCGTGTGGATCAATTCCTTTCATGTTGTTCTATTCTAAGGAAAACAATGAAATGGACAAAAAAAGTACCTTATAAACTGTGGACTTTTCAATTCATTTAGAGTGTACAACGTCCTCAATCCACAAGCAAAAATGAAGTATAAACAGTTTCTGCTATCGGTGGCGAGACTGGATAACGGATGACAATAATGAAGGCTCTCCGGAACCAAAGGCAAATCTGTCCAGCCCTTCCCCTGGGGGTGCAAGGAGAGCACCTCGTAAAGATCCACCCGAAAGGTTGTCAGGTGATATGAAGCACCATGAAGCTACGTGTATTCCAGCAAATGGAAAGAAAAAATTTCCCACAAGATCCTGCAGAGTTTGTGCCGCCCATGGAAAAAGGAGCAAATCTAGACACTCATGTAAATTCTGTTTGGTCCCTCTTCATAGAGGAAAGTCCCTCTTCACAGTACCATACATTAAAAAAAGTACTAGGAACTTTAATTATTTAATTAGTTGTTTAATTGTTTTTGTAAATAAAAATGTTATAATTATTGAAAGACACCTAAAGTGCATGATGATCTATAGTTATGATGATTTAAATAACATGCAGTTTGCTCAAAAACGTGCAGTCCTTGGCGTTTGTCTTAGAGATTTCTATGAGGTCCGAAAGGTGTTTAAGAAATCTTAGTACTTTGGATTGTTAAAAATGGTGGACTAGGGATGACCTCCTTGCTCTCTGTTATTGGAGTGGGAGGTGAAGAAGGCAGCCTAAATCACTCGAGTGGGTAGTTCTCCCACAGGATCAGTTTCACGGAATTTCAGGGAAGCTTCAAGGGGCAGCAGTGCTGGGAAAAGGAATAAAGTGACTCAGTGGATTTACTGTGAAGTTCCGAGAATCCGAGTGGTACTGCGGAGATTGGAGTGTGTAAGCTGGCCACGCTCAGCGGCAGCCAAAAGGCTGTGTGATCTATCCCACAGGGGGTAACTTCACCAACCTTCATGCCCACACAAGCAGGAAAGTGCCTGGAGACAGCGTGAAGAGGTAACACGGACGGGCAGGCAGGTTGGAGAGGAGGCAGGAGGGGAAAGTAATTTGAAATCTCCAGGGCACGGTATAAGGTCTCCTTTCCTGGGAGATCTATAAACACCAGCGGCTTATGCCTTGCTTGTGAAGGGACAGGAAAGTGAGACACATTGCTCCTTTGACTGAGTTTCCCAGTGGACTCCGGTGGTGGCCCAAACCCTGTAAGGGAGGGAGTGGAAGAGGGGAGTGAGAGCCATCCTCCAGGACCCTCCCGGGGTCTCCAGTGGCACAAGCCCCGCAGCTACCGAGAACGCCCCAATAGTTTTCGCCCCTTGATGGAACTTGTCTGCAGTTACCAGCTGCTTGAACTCTCCCGGTGAAGGGACGGAAGGTGGGATGAGAGCCATCCTCTGCGGACCCTCCCCAAGGATCCCCAGAGTCCCACGCCCTGCCGCCGCCGCCACGGGGAGGCGTAGATAGTGTTCACCCCTCAGCGGAACTTGTCCGTGGTTCCCAGCCCCTTGAACTCTCCTGGTTAAGGGACAGAAGGTGGGGTGAGACCCAAACTCTGCGGACCCTCCACAGGGGTCTCCAGCGTCTCATGCCTCGCCATTGCGGGGACACACAGATAATTTTCGCCCCTTGGCAGAACTTGTCTGCGGTTCCCAGCCCCTTGAACTCTGCCGGTGAAGGGACAGAAGGTGAGGTGAGAGCCATCCTCTGCAGAACTTCCCCAGAGGTCTCCAGTGGCCCAAGCCCCGCCGCTGCCGGGACGCGCGGATAGTGTTCACCCCTCGGCGGATCTTGTCTGCGGTCCCGGTGAAGGGACAGAAGGTGGGGTAAGAGCCAAACTCTGTGGACCCTCCCCAGGGGTCTCCAGCGTCTCACGCCTCACTGCCACGGGGACACACAGATAGTTTTCACCTCTCTGCGGAACTTGTCCACGGTTCCCAGCCACTGAGCTCTGCCGGTGAAGGGACAGAAGGCGGGGTGAGAGCCATCCTCTGCCGACCCACCACAGGGGTCTCTAGCATCCCATGCCCCACAGCCGTGAGGACATACAGATAGTTTTTGCCCCTCCACGGAACTTGTCTGTGGTTCCCAGCCACTTGAACTCTCCCGGTGAAGGGACAGAAGGTGGGGTGAGAGCCATCCTCTGCGGACCCTCCCCAGAGGTCTCCAGCGTCCCACGCCCGCTGACACGGGGACACGTGGATAGTGTTCACTCCTCGGCAGATCTTATCCGTGGTTCCCAGCCGCTTGAACTCTCCCGGTGAAGGGACAGAAAGCGGGGTGAGAGCCATCCTCCGCGGACCCTCCCCAAGGGTTTCCAGCGGCCCAAGACCCACCACTGGGGCACAGAAAGTTTTCACCCCTCAGCGGAACTTGACTGTGGCCCCCAGCTGCTTGAGCTCTGCCCGAGAAGGGGCGTAAGAGGGGGCTAGTGCCATCCCCCATGGATCCTCCCTAGGAGTCTGCAGTGACTAAAGCTCCACTGGCGACAAACAGAAAAAGGACAGTCTTCACCCCTCAGTGGAGATTCTCAGTGGTCCCTGGCAGCTCAAGTACCACTGATTTTAGCTCATAATCCATTCCCTGCATCTCCAATCCTCAATAAAGCATCCAAATGAGAAAGAACCAGCGAAAGTTTACAGGAAACATGAAGGACCAGAGAGAAAAGTCACCTCCAAAGCAAAATACTCATTTTCCATCATCTGACACCAACTTACATGATATGAGTAAACTGACAGGAAGATTTCCGAATACGGATTGCTACAAAACTGAATGGAATTGAAGAGAAAATAGAATCACAACATAGAGAAACCACAAGAAAAATACAAAAAATGAATGAAAGATTCTCCAAAGAAATTGAGACTATCAAGAAAAACCAAACAGAAATTCTGGCAATGAAGGAAACTATCAAGGATCTCCATAATTCAGTGGAAAGCCTAAAGAACATGATGGCAGAAGAAAGAATCTCAGAACTTGAAGATTTTGCTTATGCTCTAAACAAATCAGAGGAAGAAAGGGAACACAGAAACAAGAAACAAGACCAAAGTTTATAGGAAGTGTGGAATTATGTTAAAAAAACAAATATCAGATTGATTGGGATTCCGGAAGGGGAAGAGGAACATTCTCAAGGGCTGGAAAACTTATTTCACGGAATACTGGAGAAAAATATGCCAGGCCTGGCCAGAAATCTTGATATCCAAATACAAGAAGCACACGGAACTGCTGGGAGACTCAATGTGAAAAGGCAATCACCTCGCCACGTGGTTTTTAGGCTGACCAAAGTAAATGTGAAAGAAACAATTCTCCGTGCAGTGTGACGAAAGCAGCAAATGACCTATAAAGGTAAGCCTATCAGACTACTAACACCAGACTTCTCATCTGAAACCTTACAAGCCAGGAGGGATTGGGTGCCTATCATTAACCTTCTAAAACAGAACAAAGCCCAACCTAGAATTCTTTATCTGGCAAAATTAAGTTTCATCTATGAGGGAGAAATAAAGTCCTTCTCAGACAAACAATCACTGAAGGAATTTGCAAAGACCAGACCATCCCTACAGGAAGTTCTTAGACCTGCATTTCTAAACGAACAGGGCAGTAGACACTTCTCAAAGTGAAATCATCAAAGAATTAAAGTTTAGATCCCAAACTAAATGATGGCCCAAGGAGTAAGACAAAGCAACAAGATTCCACCCAACAATATGAATGGTAATCTTCCTCCAATTTCAATCCTCTCAATAAATGTAAACGGCTTAAACTGTCCTCTTAAGAGACATAGACTGTCAGAGTGGATAAAAATTCACAAGCCTAGCATCTGCTATCTACAGGAAACACATCTAACCCACAAAGATGCCCACCAGCTGAAGGTCAAAGGTTGGAAAACTATCATCCAGTCAAACGGAAGTCAAAAGAAAGCTGGAGTAGCTATACTATTTGCAGATAATATAAGTTTTAAAATAGCAAAAGTAAAAAAGGATAAGGATGGCCATTATATAATGGTGAAAGGGAAGATCCAACAAGAAGATTTAACAATTCTTAATATCTACGCACCCAATACAGCAGCACCCAATTATTTAAAGCAAACCTTGTCTAATATAAACACCGTGTTACATAACACTACCATAGTAGCAGGGGACTTCAACACCCCATTGCATGATCTGGATACATCCTCCAAACAGAAAATAAGCAAAGAAATAATGGATTTAAATAAAGCCCTTGATCAAAAAGGTCTGACAGATCTCTATAGAGCATTCCATCCAAACAAACTTGAATTTACATTCTTTTCAGCAGCCCATGGATCCTACTCCAAAATTGATCACATCCTAGGCCACAAATCAGATCTCAAAAAATTCAAGAAAATAGAAATTATACCTTGTATCTTCTTTGACCATAATGGTATAAAATTACAGTTCAATTCCTATAGAAACACTCAACCCCTCACAAAATCATGGAAACTAAACAATCTATTATTGAAAAATTATTGGGTAAAGGAAGAAATTCAGAGGGAAATCGAGAATTTCTTCAAACAAAATGATAACGGTGATACCTCTTACCAAAACCTGTGGGATACAGCAGAAGCCTACCTGAGAGGAAAACTAATAGCAATTAACACTCACATCCAAAAAACAGAAAGCTTAGATACTGACAACCTAATGAATAAGCTCAAGGAATTGGAAAAAGAAGAGCAAACAATTTCTAGTCCAAATAGAAGAAAAGAAATAACAAAGATCAAAGCAGAACTGAATGAAATGGAGAACAAGAGAACTATACTAAAAATCAGCAAAACCAGAAGCTGATTTTTTGAAAAGATAAACAAAATCGATGGCTCTCTTGCTAGATTGACAAGGACCCAAAGGGAAAGGACTCTAATAAACTCAATAAGAAATGAAAAAGGAGAGATCACAACAGATACCAAAGAAATACAAAACATTATATTTGACTATTATAAAAAACTATATGCCCACAAACTACAGAACGAAGATGAAATGGACAAATTCTTGGATTCATACAACCTCCCTAAGATCATGCAGGAGGCAACAGAATTCCTAAACAGACCAATCTCAAGCTCAGAAATTGAAGCAGTAATTAAAAACCTGCCCAAACAGAAAAGTCCTGGGCCAGATGACTATACTTCAGAGTTCTACCAAACATACAAAGATGAACTCACACCTATACAACAGAAACTATTCCACACCATTGAGAAGGATGGTATCCTTCCTAACTCATTCTACGAAGCCAATATCACCTTGATACCAAAGCCAGGAAAGAACACAACAAAAAAAGAAAATTACAGAACAATATCCCTCATGAATACAGATGCAAAAATCCTAAATAAAATGTTAGTGAATAGAATTCAGCAGCGCATCAAAAAAACAATTCACCATGACCTGGTGGGCTTTATTCCAGAGATGCAAGGATGGTTCAACATACGCAAGTCTATAAATGCAATTCACTTCATAAATAAAATCAAGAACAAAGACCATATGATTCTGTCAATAGATGCATAAAAAGCATTTGACAAAGTCCAACACACCTTTATGATAAAAACTCTTAACAAAATAGGCATAGATGGCTCATACCTTAAACTTATTAAATCCACCTATGACAAACCCACTGCTAATATCATTCTAAATAGAGAAAAATTGAAATCTTTCCCCCTTCAATCCAGAACTAGACAAGGGTGCCCACTGTCTCCTCTCCTATTCAACATAGTATTTGAAGTCCTAGCGATAGCAATCAGGCAGGAGAGGGGTATTAAGGGCATTCAAGTGGGGGCAGATGAAATCAAACTCTCGCTCTTTGCCAATGATATGATATTATACCTAGAAAACCCCATGGACTCTTCCAAGAGACTCCTAGACTTGATAACCGAATTTGGTAAAGTTTCAGGTTATAAAATCAATATACACAAGTCAGAAGCATTCATATATGCCAAGAACCATCAAGCAGAAACTCAAATCAAAAACGCAATACTCTTTACTATAGCCCCAAAGAAAATTAAATATCTAGGAGTATACCTAACGAAAGATACAAAAGATTTATACAAGGAGAACTATGAAACACTAAAAAAAGAAATTGCAGAAGATTTAAACAGATGGAAAAATCTACCTTGTTCATGGATTGGTAGAATCAATATAGTTAAAATGTCAATATTACCTAAAGTGATCTGCAGAATCAACGCAATCCCCATCAAAATACCATCAGCATTCTTTACAGATCTAGAAAACATAATTCTTCTCTTTGTATGGAACCAGAAAAAACCTCGTACAGCCAAAGCAATCTGAAATAAAAAGCACAAACTGGGAGGCATCAGTCTTCCTGACTTCAAGCTGTACTGGAAATCAATAATACTTAAATCAGCCTGGTACTGGCACAAGAACAGAAGCATAGATATCTGGAATAGATCTGAGATACCAGAGATGAAACCATCAGTATACGGTAATCTAATCTTTGATAAAGCTGACAAAAATATACATTGCGGAAAAGAATCTCTCTTCAATAAATGGTGCTGGGAAAACTGGCTAGCTACATGCAGAAGAGCAAATCAGGATCCCTACCTCTCACCTCTCACAAAAATTCAATCGAGATGGATAACAGACTTAAACGTAAGGCATGAAACCTTAAGAATTCTAGAAGAAGATGTTGGGAAAACCCTATCAGACATTGGCCTAGGCAAAGAATTTTTGAGGGAGACCCCCAAGGCAATCACTGCAGCATCAAAAATAAACAAATGGGATCTGATCAAACTAAAAAGTTTCTGCACAGCCAAGGAAACCATCAGTAGAGCAAATAGACAACCCACAGAGTGGGAGAAAATATTTGCCCTCTATACCTTTGATAAAGGTCTAATAATAAGAATCTATCTAGAACTTAAGAGAATTAACAAGAAAAAATCAAATCAAATTAACAAGAAAAAAATCAAGAAAAGGGTGACAGAAATGAAAAGAAGCTTCTCCAAAGAAGACAGAATAATGGCATGCAAACATATAAAGAAATGCTCAACTTCTCTAATTATTAGAGAAATGCAAATCAGAACCAATGAGATACCACCTAACCCCAGTAAGAATGGCCTATATCAAGAAATCCCAAAACAACAAATGCTGGTGAGGATGCGGAGAGACAGGAACACTCCTACACTGCTGGTGGGACTGCAAATTAGTGCAACCTTTTGGGAAAAGAATTTGGAGATACCTCAAATAGCTAGAAATAGAAATACCATTCGACCCTGCAATAGCATTGTTGGGCATCTACCCAAAAGAGCATAAGACATTCTATTATAAAGACATCTGTACTTAAATGTTTATAGCAGCACAATTCACTATTGCACAGTCATGGAAACAACCCAAGAGCCCATCAATTCATGAGTGGATAATTAAAATGTGGTATATGCTCACAATGGAATATTACTCAATCCTAAGAAATGATTGTGAGCTAGCACCGTTTATGCTATCCTGGATTAAGCTTAAGCCCGTTATCCAAAGTGAGGCGACACAAGACATGGAAAATGGGCTCTACATCTACTCGCCATCAAATTGGTACTGACTGATTAAAACTATGGTTTTCAAATGGTGGCAGTGCTCACCAGGGATTCAGGAGAGGGGGGACCCAATCTTAGGGAGGTGGCGAGTATTTTCGAGGGGAAAGGCATAACTCTAACCCTTCTTAGGGAGAGGCAAAGATATACAATGTAACCAAAATGTCAAAAAAAACCAAACCAAAACAAAACTTTTTATCGGGCGGTGGGCAGGCAGGAGGGGGGAGGAGGAGAGGGGTGTATGCTTCATAACGTGTGTGGTGCACACCACCAGGGGTTTGACACATCGAGGGGGGGGGCAGGGGCAATATTTGTAACCCTAACAATATTTGTACCTCCACAATATGATGAAATAAATAAAAAAAAAAAAGAAATCTTAGTACTTTACTAAAGTGGTAAACTTTTATATTATACAGTAGGATAAGGCAAATACCTTTGTGGATTTGAAAAGATCAACACAATTAATGAACCTTTAGCTAGACTGACCAAGAAAAAAGAGAATACTCAAATTACTAAAATCAGTAATGAAAGAAGGGATATCACTACTGACTTTACAGAAATAAAAAAGGATTATAAAGGAATACTGGGAATAATTAAATATATGCTAAAATATTAGGTGACTTAGATGAAATGGACAAATTCCTAAAAGCTGAAAACTACCGAAACTGACTCAAGAAGAAATAGAAAATCTGAACCTGTAACAAGTAAAGCAATTGAATTATAATGTAAAAACAAAAAACTTTCTACACACAAAAACAAACAAAACAACCCAGATAGCTTCATGGTGAAATCTACCAAAAATTGAAAGAAGAATTAACACCAGTCCTTCACAAACTCTTCCAAAAAATTGTGAGAGAATACTTCCCAGTTCATTCCATGAGGTCAGTATTACCCTGATAAAACCAGATAAAGACAACACAAGAAAACAACAGATCAATATATTTTATGAGTATAGATGTAAAAATCCTCAAAAAAATACTGGAAAACCTAATCTAGTAACTTATAAAAAGGATTATAAACCATGACCAAATGGGATAAATCTCAGGAATGTAGGATTGGTTCAGTGCATGAAAATAAATCGATGTAATATGTCTTAATAGAATCACAAACAAAAGCCACATGATCATCTTAATAGACACAAAAAGCATTTGACAAATAATTCTAACTCTCTTTTATCATAAAAACACTGAAGAAACTCAGGATAGAAGGGAACTTCCTCACCCTGATAAAGAGAATCTATGAGAACCTCACAGCTAACATCATACTTAATAGTGAAAGACTGAAAGCTTTCCCACTAAGTTCAGGAAAAAGACAAGAATATGTTCTCTTACCATTTCTATTCAACATTGTGGGGGAGGTTCTAATCAGGACAAGTAGGCAAGAAAAAGAAATTAAAAAGCATTCAGATTGGAAAGGAAGAAGTAAAACTATATTTGTAGATGACATGATCTTTTATGAAAAATATTAAGGAATCCACTAAAAAGCTATTAGAACTAATACATGAGTTCAGCAAAGTTCAAAGATATAGAATCACTATAAATATTTATTGTATTTATATTCACTAGCAATGAACAACAATCTGAAAATGAAATTAAGGAAACAATTAAATTTACAGTAGCATCAAAAAGAATATCCAGGAATAAATTTAACAAAAGTGTAAGATTTGTACACCAAAAACTAAAAAACGTGAGAAATTAAAGACCTAAATAAATGGAAGGATATCTATGTTACTGAATTGGAAGATTTAACATTGTTAACATGATGGCAATACTTCCCAAATTGATCTACAGATCCAGTGCAATCTCTATGAAGATCCAAGATGCTTCTTTTTGTAGAAATTGATAAGCTGATGCTAAAATTTACATGGAAATGCAAGGAACCTATGATAGCCAAAATAGTATTAAAAAAGAAAAAGTTGGAAGACTCCCACTTCTCAATTTCAAGCCTTACTACAAAGCTGCAATAAACAAGATAGTGTGTGCTGGCGTAAGGATTGACAGATAGATCAGTGGAATAGAATTAAGGATCTAAAAACAAACTTACATTTATGATACACTGATTTTCAATATGGCTGCCAAGACAATTCGATGGAGGGAAAAATAGTCTTTTCAACCAGTAGTCTTGGGATAACTAGATATCCACATATCAAAGAGAAGAAAAGGACCTTTGCCTCATACAATAGATAAAAATTAAGTAAAAATGGATCAAATAACTAAATTTAAGAGATAAAACTCTTAGAGGAAAACAAGGGCCAAAATCTTTATGACCTTGCATTAAGCAATGGTTTCTTAGATGAATACCAAAAGCATGAAACAACTAAAGAAAAATAGATAAGTTGGACTTTACCAAAATTAAAAACTTTTGTGCTGAAGCACAAAAAGACACCATCAAGAAAGTAAAAATACAACCCACAGAATGGAAGAAAATATTGCAAATGGTATATCTGATAAGGTGCTTGAATCCAGAATATATAAAGACTCTTACAACTCAATCATAAAGAGAAAGATAACCCAATTAAAAACTGAGCAAGAGTTATTCAGATTTTGTTATACATAAAGTAGTGAGTTTAATTAAGTGGCATAAGAGAAGATTAAAATGAATAAATGATATGTTTCAATTATGGATTATTTTTAAAAGATGGAAATATTAGTGACTTTTATTTCAAAAAATTGAATTCTGAATAACTCTTACCTCACTGTTGCCACACATTTCTATTATATATCTGTAAGGAAAATATTAAGACCATTTCACAGCTACTTTTTTTTCCTGCATAAAACTGTGTCTGTGCTTTTCAGCTGTAGCTGCCGTCTTCCAGTAAGTTGCCAAAATGACAAACACAAAGGGAAAGAGGAGAGACACCTGATACATGTTCTCTAGGCGTTTTAGAAAACATGGAGTTGTTCCTTTGGCCACATACATGCGAGTCTATAAGAAAGGTGATATTATAGACATGAAGAGAATAGGTACTGTTCAAAAGGGCACTCCCCACAAATGTTACCATGGCAAAACTGGAAGAGTCTATAATGTTACCCAGCATGCTGTTGCAACTGTTGTAAACAAACAGGTTAACATGTGCGTATTGAGCATATTAAGCACTCTAAGAGCCAAGGTAGCTTCCTGAAATGTATGAAGGAAAATGATCAGATAAAGAAGGAAGCCAAAGAGAAAGGTACCTGGGTTCAACTGAAGCACCAGCCTGCTCCACCCAGAGAAGCACAATTTGTGAGAACCAATGGAAAGGAGCCCGAGCTGCTGGAACCTATTCCCTATGAGTTCATGGCATAATAGGTGTCTTACTTTGTGAGAAGCAACAGAAGGAGCCTGAGGTGCTAGGACCTGTTCCCTATGAATTCATGACATAGGAGATGAAACTAATAAAAGCTGCTGGACTCTAAACAAACAAACAGACAAAAACAAAAAAAGTGTGTTTTCTCTGGTCTGAGTAGACAAATGCAAGGAGGCAGGGATTATATGAATTTTAAAGATCAAAATTCAAGATAGTATGTAATACTATCTTGATATATAATACTAATACTTGATATCAAGATTCAAATAGTATATAATCATACTGATAGGAGTTGGAGTGAATAGTTTACAAAATCAAGATTTCTGTTATGAAGTTCACTGCTCTTATTCAGTACAACAAGGTGTTCTCTTAATTATTCATTTAGCAGCAGTTATTGGCATTAATATAATATATTCATTGTAACTACCTACATGTGATTTATTTAAAAACCCCAAATACATGGAAAAAAATACAACTGGGCAAAGGAATTTAATAGATAATTTTCCCAAGAAAATCTACAAATTGCCAATAAGCATATGAAAAGATACTCACATTATTAGTCATTAGGGAATAGCCTCAATGAGATACTATTTCATGCCTATTGGAATAGCTATAATTTAAAAATAGACAAAAATGAGTGTTAGGATATGTAAAAATTAGAAACTTCGTATGTTACTGATGGGAATGTAAATAGGAAGTTTCTTTGGAAAACAGTCTGGCAGTTCCTCAAGATTTCAAACATAGATTTATTCTATGACCCAGCCTATACTTATATGGAAAATCGATTCCATTCCTGGGCATAACACTTTAAAAGACGAATTTTATGGCAAGTGAATTATATCACAAATAGCTCTTCCTAGGTGGTCTGTTACTATGCTAGATCCTTACGGTACATATGAACACAAAGGGGCGTGAAACTTGCCCTTCTAGAGCTTCTTTTCTGTTCAGGGTACAGGCCATTACAATTGTGGTAAGTATTACGAGGGAAAAGTACAGGATCTACTGTGACTATTAACAGGGCTGTCTAAACCAGACTAGGTCAGGGACAGTTCTCCTAAGGATGTGATTTCGCTTTGAAATCCGAAGGGTGAATCCAAGTTATCAAGGCAAGAAGGCATAAGAAACATTACAGAGAGGTGGCCAACATGCATGAAGACTGTTGAGAGAGCCACAGTATAGTCAGGAAACTGAAGGAAAGCCAGTGTGGCTTAGATGCAGAAATTCAGGGGTGAGGGGTGCAGAGTGAAGCCAAGAAGCAGGTCCAGACTAGACTGTGCAAAGCCTCAGAAATGTGACATTGCTTCGAAGATTTTCAGTCTGGCATAATGGGTTCTAATGTGTGTTTTATAAACATTACCGTGACTGTGTTGGCTAGAAGGCGCAGGAGTAGAAGCTGGGGAGACCAGTTAAGAGGATTATGGTCTAGGCAGAGGATAATACAGCAACTTGCACCAGATAGTTGGCAGTGGAGACAAGGAAAAATGGACATATCCAAGGGCTTTTTAGGAGATAAAAGTGACACAATTTCGTGAAAGGCAAGATAGAAGAAGTGAGGGGGAGAGCTTTAAGGCATGGCTCTTAGACTGGACTTCTGTAAGTGAATAGGTTTGGAGGGCTATTTCTAAACATTTTTCTTCAAAATATACTTGTTATGAACAACTTCAAGTAACATGAATGGATTCTTGTTTCTGTTGAGAAATAGCTCCTTCTTACCAAGGCAGTCACATGTAATACAGAATTATGCGATTTACTGATAGCATACACTTGGAGAGAGTACAAATTTGAGACAATTAGACAAATTTTGTTATATTTGCCAGGTGAATTTTGCTCTGGGAGTCTTTTTTGTTCTAGGCTACATCCTTGGTGTCTTTTATAATATATTTGGCCTTGCTGGTTAATCCTAGTGCTGTAGAGATCATCTGTTGTTTAAATTTCCTCATTTTGATTTAAGTAATGAAAATAGACTCTGAGATAATTTTCTGGCAAGTAACCACCTTCCAATGAGGAATATATGGCATTAATTCATTTTTAGCAATTTCTTATTTTGTTGGCCAGCCAAAGTCTTAAAATGTCAAATTCTTTAGTGATGTTTTTATTCTGCAGTTAGAAGTGATAGCGTTTTCTTATAACTTCTAAAAGCCCCTCTGACAGTTCAACAATTCACTGGAATAAATTTTAATTTATACCCTAAAAAAATTCTTCAGATGACTCCTGAAGTGTTGTTTATTAGGCATACACTTATGTTTGGAATACTAGCACACAGAACCACCTGACAGGTAAAGACCCTGTGATGAAAACATTGTGCAAATGGGTTATGGTTTAAGTTATACTATAACTGTTACAAGAAAGGCATCTCCCTGGTTATTAGTGTTTTATTGCTAATGTGTCAATAATGGACAAACATTATAAACCTGTAAATGCCAAATGTAACAGGCAAATCTATATCAGGTGAATCAAGGAGTCATTTAGAGAAAAGCATAGTTATCTGCCTTTTGCAGCCCTCTCCTAGGGCATTTTCATTAACATTTGTTCTCATGAACCAGCACACTCAGTAAGGAGAAGTCAGGGACTGTTGTTCCTCATTTTTCTGTGATAACATTGAAATTCGCATCCATTTGAATCAAAATTCCATTTCTCAATATAGGATCAATCTAAAGACTAACTGTTATTGATGAGTATTTAACTATATCCCATTGTTTTCTGTATATACTTATTCTAGTGTGCATTTTAATTTGTGAGAATTGTTTGTCATTTGAAAGGCAAACTTTAAGAATGGGGAAATTTTTGAAGTTAGAGGATAGAACCCAGTACCTGCCTTCAAACCTCAGCTTCACATTTACTACATGTATGAGCTTAGATAAATTACTCAACCTCTCTGTACCTGAGTTTCCTTCTACGTGCAGTGGGGATCATAAAATAGTCATCCTAAAAACTAACTCTCTAATTGATGAGAATTAAATAAATTGGCATATACTTTAAGTACAAGTGTTGCTGTTGCTGTCATTATTCCAATAAAATAGCTAAGTCCTACCTGAAAATTTAGAGGTTAATTCAGTTATGGTTGTTGGTGGTGGTTTTCTTTGTTGTTCGGGCTATTTTGGGTGGAGTAAGGACAAAGTTACATAGCTAATAAGTGGTATAACCAAATCTACTAAACCATTGATTTAAGGCAGGAATTAGCAAACTATAATCTGCAGGCCAGATTGGGCCTGGGTTTGTATGCCCTGTGAGCTGAGAATGATTTTTATATTTCTAAATGGGGAAATTAAAAAAAAAGAAGATAATATTTTATGACACATGAAAATGATACAAAATTCCATTTTGGCATCCATAAATAAAGTTTTATTGGAACTTTATAAATATCACTTATATTGCCTATGGCTACTTTCTTGCTACACTAGTAGAATAGGATAGTTGTGACAGCCTGTAGGCCCCACAAAACTGAAAATACTTACTGTCTGGCACTTTATAAAAAAGAAAAAATTTTCCAATGTCTGCTTTGTGGGGTTATCAGTTATGTTGATTAAATGAATGAACTTCTGCCTTTTACACCGTCTTACTTTGACAAAAGATATATACTCATATAAGAAAGCATGTGACTTTATCCTTGTGGCAAGAAAACTTTTGATTTATGACAAGTATAACTTTCCACTTTAGTTAAAATTCTCTTGAAACCGACATACAACTTCATGAGTAGAGTTAATTCAAATCTAGTAGATTGTATAAGTGTGCCCAAAACTGTACATGTTCACTAAAGAGTATTAAGATTTGGATTACTCTGAAGACTCAAGCCTGACTGTGTGTGTATTAAGGATACTTGCCATCCCATAATTCTTTTTAAAAGATACTTGAAATATAATGAATTATGAAATAATCTGTTAATAAGATGAATTTTTCAATGATATATACATTGAGAATATAGTATTATAATCCCATCTCATAAGTTACTTGTGATTATTTATTTAAAGGCTTTGGCTTTGTGACACAGAGCCTAATATTTATAAGGTATCATAAAACTCTGGAGGCTTTTAGCAATTGTACTTGGAGAACATATGCTTTAATTTTCTCACACCAGTCATTTAGGCAAATAACCTTTTCTTCTAGCCTTATGCTATTTTTAAGTTCGATGTGGATCTTTTTTGCTTGGTTGGTTACATAATCTTTAATTAGGATCTGTTTTGCTCCTGAATATCTGTAAAATCTTGTAACTGCTTTTTTTCAAAATTTATATTTTCAAAGTAAATTCATCAATACTTTTGAAAGGCATCTCTCCAAGGCTCTGGGCCTAATAAAGACAGACTTGGACTCTGCCCTTGTAGAGTTTTGAGTTTGTTGAGGAAGGTAGACATTAAATTAATGTAAGTATGGTTAGTGTTGGAAAAGGATAATTAAATTATACAAAGAGAATATAGAATAACAAGACCTTACCTAAACTGGGGAAGGCAGAGAATATTGTTTCTATGGAAAAGTTGTTTTTTAATTTGTGATAATTTTTGAAAACCTATCGTTAACTAAAGGCTGGTTACTAAGTTGAAATTATTTTGAGTTTAGAAAAAGTATTGAAACAATAATTTTAAGAAATAGCATAAAATATCCCCTTTATTCATGCAGGCACAATCTACTAAGTGGTTGATGGATGGACACTGTGCATTGGATTTTGCCAGGAAATTATTTATTCATTGTAATGGTCACTGTCAGATTGGAATGAGGAAAATATAAAAAGTGAAAAAGGACTAGCATTTAGTTTGTTAGTTACTACTTGAATATCAAAATATCTGTTTGTTCTTGAATAGAAATGTATTTTTTAAGTGGATTCTAACTAGCATTTTTTCCCTTTTAGAACTGTTATTTATTTTTAGTAAAATAATAGGGGTAGTCCCATATCTGAGGGATGTGGTGAGCATTGTGGAGGGAAAGGGCATACCTTTAACCCTTGCTAGGGAGAGGCAAAGATATAAAATGTAACCAAAATGTTAAGGAAACAAACAAACAAACAAACATTTGTCGGGTATGGGGCAGGTGGGAGAGGGAGGAGGGGACAGGTATATACAAACATAGTGAGTGTGATGCACACATATACAAACATAGTGAGTGTGATGCGCACCGTCTGGCGGATGGACACGCTTGAAGCTCTGACTCAAGGGGTGAGGGGAGACAAGGGCAACGTTTGTACCCCCATAATATGCTGAAGTAAAAAAATAATAGATGGTTATTACATATATAATATGTATAGTTAAATATATATAATATTGTTATGTGTGTGTATACATGTATATACATGTGTATATTAAACGATAAAAGAGAAGTGCCACCAACCCAAGCCCTCAAACCATTTGATGTTTCTCTTTTCTTTTAAAGACAGATGGGATCAGAATATACCTACTGTCCCACAACTTGTTTCACTTAAGATTATTTCATGGACATATTTCCCTCACCTGTTTCTAGATCTACTTCATTCTTCTTCTTAATAATGTTGTTTTAAGTTGTACATCCATAAGTAAACCAGAAAAAGGGTTTACAAAAAGGTATACAGTGGAAAGTCATTTTTCTTCCCAAATGTACTTCCCAGTTCTCCTCTTTCTAGAGACTACCACCCTTAGCAGTTCCTTGTCTTTTGAAATAATCCTGTTATTTTTATAAGCTTTTACTTAGACTAAAATAACCCCCGACCCAGTCATTCACAGGAAAACCAAATGCTTAGTGAATTTATAGTAGCAACCTATTTATTTTGTAATGTTGGTGTTTAAGATTGTATATCAAAATAAGAAAAGATTTCCATTAGCTGTATTTCAAGTTCTGGTTTCATGCTGTGTGATGAATACAATCTGTAGGTAAACAATCTTTGCCAGCACTTTAGATCCTTTAAGTGTAACTGAATGTTTCAAGACAGGCCCCACAAGGCTCTGTGAGCCCCAGAGCACTGCATTTCACCTGCCCTTGTTCACGCCTGCTTGTCTCACTGTCCTTGTGAGTATAGACCCAGGTCGAGGGGAGCCCAGGAGGAAATGGCCTTGCTTTAATCTCACAGCTAATTTAGGAGTTTACAGCTAATCTCTGTGATGCCACATTTTAATGTGGAACCACTTGGGTTAACTTGGTTTCCTCAACTCAACTCTGATAGTGCTAGAGTCTGGTGAGTAGGGTGGTGGCTGGGGTGGGTGCCTTGAAGGGGGATAGGGACCATCCCAAAGCTAAGGAGATGTTATTCATTGAAGCACTTTCTCTGTAACACTGGGTTTTTGTCAGCTGCTATTATTAAGGTAGCCCTATGAATAAGATTACTTAGAAACCCCCTTCCTTTCCGATAAACTCATCAGAAAACAAAGAGTGATAAATACTTGAAGAATATAAAAATAAATTTAATCAGATTGAATCTGCAGGGTGGCTATGTTGATAGCCTACATGGCCTGAAGAGCCCTAGGCTAGTACTTCCTGTTTGTAGGCAGTATTTACTTATTATAAAATATGTTCTTCAAAAAAATACACAAATACAGTGCATAAAAGACAAAAAATGGACACATGCTTTTAGGGCATTAAATATGAAATGTCCGATTTCAAATCAAATGTGTAGTTTATACCTCAGACAAGAAGCAAATTAATCAAAACATGAGCCTAAATTGTTGACACACTTTAGCCATCTTAACGGTAGCTTCTTTATGCTAACAGTGAAGAAGCCTGAAGAGTGAGTGGCAGTGAAATCACAAAAGGCATTTTCCGCAGCTTGTTGAGAATTGAATATTTTTTCCATGCAAGAAGTAGTCCAAAGCCTGGAAGAAGTGGTAGTCAGTTGGTGCAAGGTCTGGTGAATACATTGGATGATAGAGTTTCGAAGTCCAGCCTCTGTAGTTTGTGTGACATGTGGTCAGAAGTGTTGTCTGGCAAGAGCATTGGCCTGTGTCTGTTAATCAATCTCGGCTGCTTATTGGTTGACCAAGTTTCATGAAGCTGTAGTGGATAATACCAGCACTAGACCACCAAACACACCATTAGCTTTTTTTGATGAATATTTGGTTTTGGATTGTGTTTCTGTACTTTATCTTTATCCAACTGTGTCCAAACACTCATAATTGTCAAAAGCAATCCATTTTTCATCGCATGTAACAATATTGTGTAGAAATGGTTTGCCTTTATGTAATGGGAGCAATAAAAGGCAAGCTGCAAGACAATTTATCTTCTGATGCTCACTTAATTCATGTGGTAAGCATCTATCCAGCTTCTTGACCTTGCTGATTTATTTTAGATGATCCAGTATTGTTGGAATAGTAATGTCAAACCTTGCCTCTAATTCACATGTAGGTTGAGATGGATTTGCTTCCACTGCGGCTTTCAGCTCATCATTATCTACCTTGGTCTCAGGTCACCCACGTGACTAATTTTCAAGATTAAAATCACCAGGATAGAACTTCTAAAACCATTGACGTACTGTGTGTTCATTAGCCACATCCTTCCCAATCACTTCGTTGATATTTCTGGCAGTCTGTGTGGTACTGGTTCCACAACAGAAACTCATATTTGAAAATAACACAAATTTTTTACTTATCCATGGTTTCACAAAAATTGCTCTAAAAAAATTTTGGAAGATAATCACAAGCCAAACAATGCATTTGAAAGAATAAGGATGTACCTTCAAAATAAAAATAAAAGAAATGTCAAAGTGAAATGTCAAAGATATCAACTGTCAAACTTAGTATTAAATATTTAAGGAAATTAGACATTTCAATACTTAATATCCTATTATATAAGATGTTCTATTACCAGAGAACTAATAAAACAATTTTTTACTAGCTCAATTCAGAAAGACATGTCATTCTTTATGACATAGATATATGCCTAGTATAAATACTTTGTAAATATTCTTTAATCTTATCATTTTGCTTCACAATCAAGCACATAATGCCTGGCTTAAGTCAAGTGTGCTTCCAATAAAGGTTAAAGATTTGTTGCCTAAACATTCTGAATGATTGTCATTTTTGCTTAAATTAATGTCATTTATAAGACCTATGCTACTTACAACTAGAATAATCACATTTACTTCTTTTATCCTGGTAAAAACATGTAATATAAAGTCTACCATCTTGGCCGAGTGCAGTGGCTCACGCCTGTAATGCTACCACTCTGGCAGGCCAAGGAAGGAGGATCACTCAAGGCCAGGAGTTCAAAACCAGCCTGAGGAGCGAGACCCCGTCTCTACTAAAAAATAGAAATAAATTAATTGGCCAACTAAAAATATATAGAAAAAATTAGCCGGGCATGGTGGTGCATGCCTGTAGTCCCAGCTACTCAGGAGGCTGAGGCAGTATGATCACTTGAACCCAGGAGTTTGAGGTTTCTGTGAGCTAGGCTGACGCCACAGCACTCTAGCCCAGGTAACAGAGTGAGACTCTGTCTCAAAAAAAATAAACAAATAAAATAAATAAAATCTACCATCTTAACCATTTTAAGTGTACTGTCCAGTAGTGTTAAGTATATTCCCACTGCTGTGCAACCAAACTCTACAATTTTTTCATCTTGTAAAACTAAAACTCTGTACCCATCAAACAAGAACTCTCTCTTTCCCTCTGCCCCAAGTCCCTGCCAACCACCATTCTACTTTCTGTTTCTATTAATTTGATTACTCTAGACATATCATATAAGTAGAATCATACAAAATTTGTCCTTTTGTGACTGGCTTATTTCACTTAATATAATATCCTCAAGATTCATCCATGTTATAGCTTGTGTCCCAATTTCCTTTCTTTTTAAAGCTGAATAAAATTCTATTGTATGTATATATCACATTTTGTTTAACCATACATTTGTCAGTGAACACTTGGGTTGCCTTACCTCTTGGCTCTTGTCAATAATGCTATGAACATGGATGTGCATATATCTCTTCGAGATCTTGCTTTCAGTTATTTTGGATATATACCCACATTTGGAATTGCTAGATAATGTGGTAAATGTATTTTTAATTTTTTGAAGAATTGCCACACTGTTTTCCATAGTAGCTGTGCACCATTTTATATTTCTGTCAACAGTGAATAAGAGTTCCAGTTTCTCTAATATCCTCACCAACACTTGCTATTTTCTGGTTTTTGTTGTGTTTTTTTGTTATAATACCCATACTAATGAGTGTGAGGCAATATCTCATTGTGCTTTTGATTTGCATTTTCCTAATTAGTGATATTGAACATCTTTTAATATGCTTTTTGGCCATTTGTATTTCATCTTTGGAGAAATGTCTATGCAAGTCCTTTGCTCATTTTAAAGTGAGGTTATTTTTGTTGTTGAGTCATAGGAGTTCTTTATATATTCCAGATATTAATCCCTTATCAGATAAGTGATTTACAAATATTTTCTTTTCCATAGGTTTCCTTTTCACCCTCTTTATTGTATCCTTTGATGCATAGAAATTTTAAATTTTGATATAGTCCAATTTATCTATTTTCACTTTTGGTACCTATATTTTTGGTCACATTTATTTTAATCTTTTTATATCCACTCATTTTTATAAAATAATATAATGAAATATTTGATTTTAAAACAACTGTTGCATAGACAGAGATGGCTACCTCTTGAAAGTGGACTCTTGGCCAGCAAGGCTGTGCTACCATGCATGAGCTTAAAATGTTGCTTCATCAGCTAATGTGAAAATATACACATTGGCAGTATGAAATGCAGCTTGATATGTGGCTCTATAAAAAAATAGATTGTGGGAAATGTAATCAAATATATGAAAATAAAGGATCAGGAAAGGACTCCTAGTCATATCCTTTTAATCAGAATCCCTGTGTATCCATAATAAACCATTGTAGAAATACTTGGGGAAAAAAATGGTCCTCTGTTGCCTTCGGCATTCTTATTTTTCTCATCTTTCCTATGTGGTAATGCCTCACAGTCAGGCATTACCTGACTTCTATACAAACTTCTATACAAGTCTTTTACCAAACTTCTATACAAGGAGAGACAACTAGAAATTTTTATATTAAGGCTAATTTTAAATTTAGACACATATAAGATGCTCTTGAAGTATTTAACTTTATCTCAACTCGAATTGTGATTTTTTTTGCATTTGATCAGCAACATGACCATTTATACCAATTAGTAGTTATTGACTATCAAGACTATCAGCAGTATACAAAGACTATCAGCAGTATACAAAAAGTACAGTAAGCATCTTCTCTAAGTGCAGTAGAGTACATGAAGAATTTGCTTGAATGGTTTTTCTGTATCTTCTGAGGTGTTTAAAACAATTGGAATTTAAGTGATTTTTTTCCCTTCACATGCTATTAGACAAATATGAAATGTCCAACTATATTAAATATGAAATGTCACAATATAAATGCCTTTATGTCATGACAGCAAAGAAAGGAAAGCTTTGAGATGATTTCTCTTCTGATGCTCGTTTAATTCATGTGGTACCCATCTGTCTATTAATAGCTTCTTTAGGCCAGGCGCGGTGGCTCACACCTGTAATCTTAGCATTCTGGGAGGCCAAGGTGGGAAGATCGTTCTAGGTCAGGAGTTCAGGACCAGCCTGATGAAGAGCAAGACCCCATGTCTACTAAAAATAGAAATAAATTAGCCAGACAACTAAAAATATATAGAAAAAATTAGCCGGGCACAGTGGTGCATGCCTGTAGTCCCAGCTACTCAGGAGGCTAAAGCAGGAGGATCACTTGAGCCCAGGAGTTTGAGGTTTCTGTGAGCTAGGCTGACGCCACGGCACTCCAGCCCAGGCAACAGAGCGAGACTCTGTCTCAAAAAAAAAAAAAAAAAATAGCTTCTTTACCTTGCCCAGTTGTTTCAAATGGTCCAATATTGTTGGAATAGTAATGTCAAATCTTGATGCTTATTCATGTGTAGGTTGAGACGGATTTTTCACTACAGCTTTCAGCTCTTTACAGCTTTACAGCTTTCATCATTATCCACCTTGGTCTCAGGTCACCCATGTGGTTCATTTTCAAGATTAAAATCACCAGGATAGAACTTCTAAAACCATTGACATACTGTGTGTTCATTAGCCACATCCTTCCCAAACACTTTGTTGAAATTTCAAGCTGTCTGTGCTGCACTGGTTTTGTAACAGAACTCAAATTCAGAAATAACACACATTTTTGACTTATCCATGGTTTCACAAAAATTGCTCTAAAAAAATATTTGGGGGGGAAATGGGCATTTATTGAAACCTTAAAATCTGTACCCCCATAATATGCCAAAATAAAAAAAAAAAAAAAAAGGAAAAAAAAAAATATTTGAAAGATAATCACAAGCCAAAATGTTCATTTGAAAGAATGAGGATGTACCTTCACAATAAAAATAAAAGAAATGTCAAAGTGAAATGTCAAAGATATCAACTGTTAAACTTAGTACTGAAGGAAATTGGACATTCCATACTTAATAACCTAGTATTTCTCCTTTTAAAATAATCTTACCATTGTTTCTTTTTTCCTCCCACTCCTTTTTTCTTTCTTTTGTAATTGCTCTTTACTCATCCTTCCCCTGCTCATTAGTGCTACACAGATGTTGATAGTATTTCTCCTTGCCTAATTTTCCTTCCCCATCCACTCAGACTCGTCATTCATTGCCCTCAGTCCCCATTTCTGTCTCCCAGCATTTATAAGGATTAAAATGAACCCATCAGAGTCCTTGTGGGTATGATTCGGTTTCAGGACACTATAGAGAACAAACACAGCAAATACTTCCCACATGGTAGATCAGGCAGCTTCCTCTTCCACCTGGTGCTCAGGCCAGGTGTTGGTAAGGAGGCAGAGGAACCTGAACCAGCAGGAAATCATTAGGCTTAGATGCTGCCTCTGGACCTTCTTGTCCTCCAAACACCCGAAGCAGTTTGATTCTTAAAAACTTATGCAGAAAAAGAAGCTACTGAGATATATTTCCCCTTTATTTTCTTTTAGGTTTAAATAAATAGTAATGGTTATTCTACTTATGTTAATTTTTTACTTCTTAAATAAAGCTTTGTAACAAATACAACATTTTCTTCCAAAAGAATTAATGGATGCTTATTAATACATTAAACTTTCCAGTTAAACTTTAGGTTAATGAAAATTCATATTTATCAGTGGTTACTTCTACTAGTGTTTTGATGAACCATTTTGCTCTGTGCAAGAGTGCAGTATTCTTGAGTAGTTTTACTCATTAACAAAAGGTACTAAAATAAATTTAGGGTCACGGTGTTTAATTTAGGAGTATTATGATAATAACTACCATAATTAGCTTCAGATCTGCCTTCCTTCCCAGAGGATAAGATTTTTCTAGATTGTATGCCTTCTTAAGGCATGAAAATGACAGCAAAATTAATGTTATGACCTTTATAGCCTGTTTACGGTTTTTTTTCCATGTTGTACTCTAAAGGATTTAGGGAGTAGTATACATCTAAAATAAACCACTTAGTATGGACAAGTTAAAAATTGGGTTAATTGGGTTTACCTGATCCTCAGCTGGTAGTACCTCAGTCAAGACATCATTTTATATAGACAAAGGAGCACGATTTTTACACTATAAAATTATCCTAAAACCTTACTTGTAATGTCTTAAAAAGAAAAAAAAATACAGTCTACTTTTTCAAATATGTAGAATTTCTTTCCTCTTATTATTGTAACTAGTTTGTCTTGTTCAATTAGGAAATCTATTTGTGTTTTCATTTTCATAGCAAGAATGTATTGATCACAACCAATGGGTCCTGCTCTATGAACACAATACCCGCTTTTGGTGATGTTGGTCAGCAGCACTGTCTCTTAAGACTGACTCCTTTTCTTTTTTCTAGTTTGTCAGCGGGACTGCCCATAAACAATCACTCTTGTAAGTCCTTGAGATGTGAAGCTCGCTTTTCATTTTATTGTCAGTGTTCATATATTTCAACAAAATGCAATATTTGCGTATTCAGCTAAAGTTGAGAAAAATATGTAGACCATGTTAGAATCCTTAAAGCTTTGGGGTAGTTGATTGAAAAATTCCTGTGGCAGTTTTTGCAAGTAGTGGTTTTGAGGGACTTTCATACATTATTGGACAAATTGGTACAACTTCTTTGAAGGAGAATTTAGTAATATACATAAAAATTTTAAATAGACACATAAATTTCTTACTATGACTTTATCCTGCAGATAGACTTCCACATGTTAGCAAAGATGTATAAGGATGCACGCCATACCTCTGTAAGAACAAAAGGCTGAGAATGATCTAATTGTCAGTGAGTTAATAAATTGTTCCATGCATTAAAATACTATGCAACCTTTAAAAAGAATGAAGATGTTTGATAAGTGCTGATATGGAAAACTCTGAAAAATATATTAAGTGAAAAAAGAGCAGCATGTATAATCTGCTTCAGTTTGGAGAGGAGAGGTGGGGCACAGAGCATATTTCTACACATTAGCTTAGATACATACACACAACGTGTTTCCAAAAGGGGCTTCACAATGGTGCAAACAGTTGTTGCTTCTGAGGAGGGGAATTGGATTAGAATGAGATCAGGCTTATTTTTCAATATACTCTTTTATTTTTTACTGTTTGAACTTTTTCTTTTTGCTTGTACTTATATTTTTAAATTAAAATATTAATATGGTATTATAAAAATACTTTTAGAAGACTGTATCAATGGAAGCAAATGTTTAATATATAAATACAGTAGTCCTGCCTTGTCCATGGTTTCTCTGCTCCCACCCCATTTTCAGTCACCCGATATACAGTACAATAAGATATTTTTACAGAAAGAGAGATACCACATTCACATAACTTTTATTATAGTATTGTTGTAATTATTCTATTATTAGTTGTTGTTAATGTCTTACTGTGCCTAATTTATAAATTAAACTTTATCGTAGGTATGTATGTATGGGATATATAGGGTTTGGTACTACTGTGGTTTCAGACATCCATGGGTGGTCTTGGAATGTATTCCCCCATGAATAAGGGGGACTAATGTACATTTTTAAAGCAGAGTAAAAAAATGATATATGCCCTACAATTACAGGTATTACAAAAAGCAAAGCAGAAAAGCATAGAAAGAAATTAGGAGTCAGTACACTAAAATATTAATAGTATTTGTGTTAGACTGTTAAAATTGTGGATTTTGTTTGTTGCAAATTCAGTAATAAGGTAATATTTTATTAGTGGAAAATATAAAGTGCCGGGCTTCTCTAGTTCTGAGTGCCATGACATACATGTGTTTTAAATAATATGTATTAGTTATCTAAATATTCCCACAGTTATATAAAAGTGTTCTTTTTTTGAGAAATGTTTTGATATTATTATAATGTACAATAAGAGCTGTTTTTTGGAAAATGAAAGCAGAGATAATTCCAGAATGTGTCTTTCTAACCTGACAGCTGTTTGTCCTCTGTTTGTTTCTTGTGCTTGTTCATTTTATTTAGCTTTTTTCCATGTTGGAAATAATTATTTTATAATAATCTAAGTGTCAAACAAAAGCCTTTGGGATCAGGGAGTGAAAAATGTTTAGGTAATGCTGAAAAGGTAAATCTATGATTATAGTACTCCAGAGAAGATAGAAATTTAAATTATTATTTTAAAAGAAAAATTCACCAGAATAATTTAGTAGGTAGCAGTTAACACACCCACAAGAACAGGAGAAAATATAAAGCATGGCTGAAGTTAGCCAGAAATGGAGCACAGACGCAGGTTTTTTTAATTGAATAGTCATTGTAAAGCTAATTGATGGGATTTTAATTTAAGGCAGAAACTGTAAAGAAGGAAAAAGCTTAGAGGTGGCAACAGCTGAGAGAAATGAGTGGAACCAGCAACGTTGTGAGTCAGGATGGAAGAGCGGCAAGAGGTGGAAATGCAGTTTCTTGAAAATACACTGATTGGTCTATGGTGATGAAGCCAAAATTCACATCGTCCTTGGCAAAAGGTAAGATTTTAGAGAGCAAAGGAATAGGAGAAATCCAAAATTATCAATTTTCTGTAAATTTGTTCAGTTTAAAGATGATTTTGGCACTGAATATAGACAAGAAAAGAGCAAAAATGGTGGAAATGTGATCATTTCAAAAGTAATGAATTAAATCCAAAAACTGAAACACTACCAGCCAGACTGCTTGAGGGGAACAAAATAATGAACAATTTCACAGTATGTATCTATCTCACAGAAGTGTAAATGACAGCCTCTTTACTTTATGGAGTTTATTTTGCTGCTGAGTATCTCTTATTACCAAATGATGCAAATCCTTTTTGAAATGCTTCCATCTTAATCATGAAGGCAACCTCACTGGCCTGAAAGACGTCTTTCTTTTAGCGCTGGGATCCAGGCTGGAAATTCCAAGGATGTTGTGCTTGATGTGGAATGAATCGAATATTTTTTTTGTATCTATATCCCAGACATTTAAACAAATACAAAACACAAGGACTCCCATTTGTTAAAACTCCCATCTTTTTAGACTTAACCAAAATGCACTAAGACCTCCAGCAAGAGAACAGCATTATCAGTGTATTGCATTCATAGATAATGTTGGAAATCTTTGTTTCCTAGGACTTGTTATTTATAGGTGATGAAACCTAAAACAATATTGATATATCTGAAAAGTCCCCAAACCTGACAGTAGAGAAATTAAAAAAAAACTAGGACATTTTTACTTTTACATAAAGTAATTTTTAAATCATTTTAGGAGTGCTACAGTTCTTCTAAAAACCAGGCAATCCATACAAATCAAAATAAATTTAAACTTCAAATTATCTGCCACTTTTAATTATGGAAAAGCATATTAATTGCAAAATTAGTAAAACATTGCTTCAAATTTTAAAAATCACAGATTGAACACAAACACTGGAAGGTAAAGTTAAGAAATTTTTTCAGAAAGAGCAAAAAAAAAACAAACAACAAAAAAAACAGAGATAAAACATAGTAAAGGAAAAATAGTATAACCATCCAGGGAAGTTAATCATCTCAATAATAGAGTTCAAGGGGAGAAAAATGAGAGCAAAGTAAATGAGGAAATCTCAGAAAAATAATTGAAGAAACTATCACAGGAGCTGAAATGAACAAATTTCCAGATTTAAAGTCCCCACCAAACTCTTGGCAGATGGACTAAAATAGGCTAAGACACTTCTTTGTGAAATTTATAAGCATCATTTCCATAGAGAAAAATAATAAAAGCAAATTGCCTACAAAGTACCACAAATCACAGTGGTTTTGAATTTCTTCACACCGACATCGGAAACCAGAAGACAGTAAAGCAGTGCCTTTAAATTTCAGTATGGAATTCTATACTCACAAAAATTATTAATCAACATTTTTGTTGATGTGAGATAGAGGAATAGTAAATCTTCATTCATTCTCCATAGTGCAATATCAATAGATAATGTCTAAAACTAAATAGTCAACAAGTGATGGCCTGGCATGGTGGCTCATGCCTATAATCCCAGCTACTCTGGAGGCTGAGATGGAAAGATCAGTTGAGGCCAGGAATTCACGTCCAGCCTGGGCAACATAGTGAGACCCCATCTCTAACCCCTCAAAAATACATATAAGATTATAAGCAGTTTTTGACAGTAATAGAGGTATACAGACTAGAAGAATCTGCTCGAAGAATAGAGAGTGCATATCTCTGAGGGAAAGAACTTGATGACTGCTTTTTTAAAGCAATAAACTGTGCAGACATATTTAATGTAACTTTTGTTTAAATGTTGTTAATTACAAAAAAGGGGAAAATAATTCTAGCTGTGTCAGAGAGAATAGATTGCAAGGATGTAAGACTGGAGGCAGGAGGACAATTTAGGAGGCTACTGTAGTACAGGCAAAAACAGTGAGGACCTGCCCCAAGGCAGTAATGATGGGAATAGGACAGAGGAAACGTTTTGAAAAATACTTCAGAGGACGAGCATGTTGGAGGCAGGAGCAGTTTGGTGATAGCCAATTGGAGAATAGGTAGTGAGCAGAGAACATGTCATCCTAGATCCTGGGCACTAAAAATATAAATCTGCAGTTGTATTTAGAGCCACGAGAGTTAGAAGAAAATTTATAGAAAATATGTAAAGGGAAAGTATATAGGTGTCTAGGCTAGAACAATGTTTTTCTGAATAGATTTTTATTGAGGCATACAAATGCCCTCCCAAACATTATTAACCTACCTACTTCAGTGTATGCATCACATGTTAATGACACAGGTACCTTTATGTGCATGCATTTTATAGGGGTAAATGGTCATACAATTGAAAATAATGTTTGTACTTTTAAGTATATTCTAGTATATTCCATTTTTTTGGAAATGCCAAAGATGGTAATAAACTTTTTTTTAAAGAATCTGGAGAACTTTATTAACATAAATGTTAGCATTTATATTAAAGAAAATATTTTATGTTATTATATATTATAAAATATTTTCAACATATAATATCCAGTTTAATCCTTGTTCAGTCAAATGGGTTAAGTATTATCTCTCCCTTTCTAAGTTGTGGAAACTGAAACAAACAAACACAAAGATTAAATGACTTGTCCCAGGTCATACAGTAAGAGTTTCAGTTAAAAATATACATCTTTCTACTTGGTTCATTAATGCTTCCACAAGTTTTTAACTCATTGCATACTTGAAATTGGACTGGAACATGATCTTGAAAATTAAAGGTCAGTCTATCAGAGTTTTTAGTTTGGGGAACAGCCATGAGCATCCAGAGAGACCACCTTAACAGCAGGTCTAAGAAATTAGATAAAACAGAACTACTTTCAAGGTTTTCCTCACTTTAACCACTTTGGTACAAGCATCAACTGTAGTCGATAGTCACAGATGAACGCGCATAGCCGAGTGTGGACTATAGTCGATAGCCACAGATGAACCGAGTGTCGACTTTAGCCGACAGCTGTGCTATGTCTTTTCTAATGTTTCATTTATCAAAATAAAATTGTGAACATTTAAAAATAACATAATAAAAACATATATGTATATGTTACCTATTCTGATTCACATGACAAGTAAAGCTGCCTGTAAAGTAAAACAAGCTTTCAGTGCTTTAAAGCTTTCCTCATCATACAAGAGCAAAACAGATTCGTCGTCAATGCACAGCACAAATTATCGTGCAGACTGTGAGTGCCGGCTGTGGGCAAGGTTTCACGGCCAGTGAGCGCCATACCGAAGTGGTTAACTAGAACTGGAATTTACTTGAAAGAGTCTTAAACTACTCTCCCAGAGTAACTCTATAAAGCATTTTACTCTGTCAGTGACTGACATTTAGAAATATCTGAATTTTTTAGAGGTATTTTTTATCAAACTCATTAGCAGTATGCAGGGAAGGAGTAAGATTGTCACACATTAATACATTATATTAATTCAAATATTAATGTAAGCATTAAGAATTTGCTAAGCAGATCAAAATTTATTCTATAGATTAAGTTTTAGCTTCTCTAATGCTTAGTACCAATTTGAGAATTTTGTTTTTATTTGTTTCCCAAATAGGACAGATTGAAATAGGAATGAGCATTTATTACAATTGAGCAAATAATGAATATTATTAATCAGTATTTATGTATTTTATTTTAACAAAATTGAGCCTTAAGATACTTGGATCGGCCGGGCACTGTGGCTCACACCTGTAATCCTAGCTCTCTGGGAGGCCGAGGCGGGTGTATCGTTGGAGCTCAGAAGTTCAAGACCAGCCTGAGCAAGAGCCGAGACCCCGTCTCTACTAAAAACAAACAAACAAAAAAAAACGTTAATTGGCCAACTGAAAATGGAAAAAATAAATAAATAAAGGAATAAAAAAAAATTAAAAAAAAAAAAAAAAAAGATACTTGGATCCTGTTGACCTTAACCCTTTGCACTCGCTTGCTTTTTTCTCAATTACTTTATTCTACCTAACTGTGTCAAGTCACACTCGACATTCGAGTGCAAAGGGTTAAGAAACATGAATTCCATCATTGCTCAGAAGAGGTAGAATTTTTAAATCAGTGAAATATAGTACAAACATTTTAGAGAACAGGCAATTGCCTATAAAGTTAAACATGTATTTGATATACCAGCTAGCAATTCTATATTTTTACCCATGAGATGTAAAAACATTTATATAGAGTAAAACTTAGACACAAATATTTATGTTTATTCATGATAATCAAAAACTGGCAACAACTCGAATGTCCATCATTGGGTGAATGGATAAAAAAAGTAGTGTTATATTCAGATGATGAAATACTATCCAGCAACAGAAACGAATGATCTGCTGATTACACATAGTAAAAGAATATTTACTGTTAGATTTATATGAAATGAGACAAAATTCTAGAACAAGCAAAACTAATTTATAGGGACAAAAAGCATCAGTGATTGCCTGCAGCCAGGGGCGAGGGATGAGGATTGAGTAGAGAAGGACATAAGGGAACTTTTTGAGGAGATACATATTTTCTTTAGGGTGATTGTTTTGAAATGTACTTAGATGTGTTTTAATCAGGTATGGTAAGGTGACAGACATGGAGACAGCTGCCTTTGAGAAAAGAGTTTATTACTTAAAATTCCCAAGATGAGGAGACACACCAGGCCTCACAGGGCCACATGGGGAAGCACCTGGGTTAATCGGGCAGAGAGAACAAGAAAACATGGCCCAGAACCTTCATTGTAGTTTCCTGGGAAAAACAAGAGAGCACAGGACAGGGTAAACAGTTTACGATTGGCTAGGTTGAATGATTTCATTGGGCTCTGGGATATAGGATAGTGCTTAGTGATACCTGGCTCTGGGGTGATGTAGGCCAGGGGAAATATTGGCTTAGTGTGTAATCAAGGAGGTGGTTGACAATATGGGCTTCAAATTGGTTTTTTGCATGTCAAAGACATGCTCACTGGGTAGTCATTTGCAATCTCTAGGAATTAGCTATCTCTGAGAAGGGACAGTCTCTTCCTAGCTGGCAAGGCCCCCAAAATGTCAAAGCATCATAAAATATGAAAAAAATAAAATAAAAAAAACATTTAATACAGTGATCACTACACAGGTATGTACATCTGTCAAAACTCATCTAACTGTACACTTAAAATAGGATGCAGGGTACATTTTGTTGTGTGTAAATTATACTTCAATAAAGTTAATTTGAAAAGTTAAAAAATTTACATGTATCGACAGTCCCTGACTTATTGTGGTTCAACTTACAATTTTTCGACTTTATGATGGTGCAAAAGCCACATGCATTCAATAGAAATCTTAGTTTGAGTACCCATACAACCATTCTGTTTTTCACTTTCAGTATTCAATAAATTATAAGATATTCAACACTTTATTATAAAATAAGGTTTGTGTTATATGATTTTGTCGAACTTTAGGCTAATATAAGTGTTTGTTTAAGGTCGGCTAGGCTAAGCTATGATGTTCAGTAAGTTAGGCATATTAAAAGCATTTTTGAATTATAATATTTCCAACTTATGATAAATTTATCAGGATGTGACCCCAGCATAAGTCAAGGAGCACCTATAATGGGCACATGAAATTACTTAAAAACACAAGCCTGGAAAAGCCAGCATTCATCCTCAAATGCATTACAATTTTTCAAACAATACCTACATATAGAAAAGGCAAAGAACAGCATTGAATACTTTAGAATTACAAGTTCATCTGGCCAGTTCTTATTTTTCCTTTTCTGTGCCATGACCATTTTCTTTCTTCTTTTCTTTTTTTTTTTTTTTTTGAGACAGAGTCTCGCTTTGTTGCCCAGGCTAGAGTGAGTGCCGTGGTGTCAGCCCAGCTCACAGCAACCTCAAACTCCTGGGCTCAAGCAATCCTGCTGCCTCAGCCTCCCAATTAGCTGGGACTACAGGCATGCGCCACCATGCCTGGCTAATTTTTTCTATATATATTAGTTGGCCAATTAATTTCTTTGTATTTATAGTAGAGATGGGGTCTTGCTCTTGCTCAGGCTGGTTTCGAACTCCTGACCTCGAGCAATCTGCCCGCCTCGGCCTCCCAGAGTGCTAGGATTACAGGGGTGAGCCACCACGCCTGGCCAATTTTCATTTCCTTAATACAGCAATAGAAAGGTGGCAAAAGAAAAGAACAGTGGCTTTTTCAGTTATATGATGTCTGAGGTTATACAATATTTTGGAGTTTTTTCCTGCCATGCCCTTAAGGTATATTAATGTGTGTTTGTTCTTAGGTATGAAAATAAAAAGCTTCAATCAGCTCTGCTTCAACATCTTCAGTGATGTAGTTCATATATAACCCATAGTAGAATATCAGTAATCATTAGACAGTTTTTTCTTATATCCAGTTTAATTCACCTCTTCATAATTTTTTCTTCCTCACTGGTAGTACTATCCTCTGGAGCTATTCAGAATTCCTCTAATCCTGCTTCCAAGTAACAGCTCTTCAGCTATTTAAAAGTGGCTATAATTTTCCCCTGAATTTATTTCCCAGGATCACTCCTTTCACAGCTTTTTGAAATCACTTTTTCCTATTACTTTGCTCTTCCCATTCTTTGTTTCACTGACTTCCATTTAATTCTAGTATTCAGCACATAGGCATTCTGTATAGATTTCCATTGATTTGGTACATACTTCTATATGTGTACACATATGCATGAGAAAGAAAAAGAGAAGGATAGTGGGAAAGAAAGAGTCTACATGCAGGAGAGCATGAGCATATTTGGGGGCTTTGAATTCACACACACCTGGGATGAATTCTGGCTCATCTGAGTGACCTTGAGCAACTTAATTTTTTTGAGCCTCAATTCCTTAACATGATGATAATGCATATCCTCATGTGAGGATAGGAAGTGTGTTTAAATTACCTAGTAGTGGGCTGAGCATGTAGTAGAATTCATTGCAATAGAGCTACTATAGTGTAGAATTCAATCTAGGTGAAGCTGTCATCTATGGATTCATTTACTGGTTCTAACCTCATACCTAAAATCTTGTAGAACTATCAACATCTTTAAAATCAAGAAACACAAGATCACAGTAGAATCAAAAGTAGAGGAAGGCCTGTCAAAAGAGCAGCTGCCCAATCAGTGTAGGTTACTAGCATTATATCAATGTATAAAGAAGAACCTGTTTTAAATTACCAGTTGAAAAACACCAAAAGACTCATTAACTTTTTTTAGTCTATTAGTATTTCAAGTATTTCTGGCGAAATTTGTTATGATATTTATCTGAAAGTATGTCAGGTGATATATGACATGTTTATTTCTTAGGAATTAGTTTCCTAGAAATAATAATCTAGATCAACACCTACGTTGCAACTGTGTGATTGTTAACCTGGATACACACACAGAGCATGTACTTACACACATATTCACAACATGAGTTAATTTTAATTAGCTTGTTGAACATGGGGCAAATGACTTTCTTTTGTTCTCTAAGTTTCTTTGTCTAAATTTATGTTTATTCACCACATAAACAATTAAAAACAAAAAGCATAAAATCATTTCAATAGATGCAGAAAAAGCATTTGATAAAATCTGGCACCCCTTTCTGATAGAACCCACCAACAAACTAGGCATAGAAGGAAAATACCTCAAAATAATAAAAGCCATGTATGACAAACCCACAACATCATACTGAATGAGGAACAGTTGAAAGCATTCCCTCAAAGAACTAGAACAAGTGGGATATGCCCACTTTCAGCACTTCTATACTGGAAGTCCTAGCCAGAGCAATCAGGCAAGAGAAAGAAATAAAGGGCATCCAAATCAGAAAAGAGGAGGTCAAACTATCACTGTGTGCCAAGGATTTGATCTTATATCTAAAAACCCAAAAGACTCCTAGAATTGATAAATATATTCAGTAAAGTTTCAAGTTAATAAAATTAATGAACATAAATCAGTAGCATTTCTATATACTACCAACAGAAAAGGTGAGAATCAAATCAAGAATTCAGTACCATTTACAATATCTACAAAAAAAAAAAAAAAACAAACTTAGAAATACACTTAACCAAGGAGGTGAAAGATCTCTACAAGGAGAACTACACAACACTGATGAAAGAAATTACAGATGACACAAACAAATGGAAAACATCTCATGCTTATGGACTGGAAGAATCAATATTGTTAAAATGTCCATACTAGGTGATTTAAAAACTCAATGCAATTCCCATCAAAATGCCAATGTCATTTTTCACAGAATTGGAAAAAAATATTAAATTTCATATGGAATCAAAAAAGAGCTTGAATAGCCAAAGCAATCCTAAGCAAAAAGAACAAATCTGGAGGCATCACATTACCTGGCTTCAAATTATACTACAAGTCTATAGTGAACAAAATATCATGGTATTCCTATAAAATGGAGACACAGAGATCAATGGAACAGAATAGAGAACCCAGAAATAAAACCATATACCTACAACCAACTGATCCTCAATAAAGCAGACCAAAACATACTCTGGGGAAACAATGCTCTAATAAACGGTGTCAGGAAAATTGGATAGCCACATGCAAAAGAGTGAAACTAGATCCCTATGTCTCTCTCACCATATACAAAAATCAAATCAACACAGATTAAAGACTTAAATGTAAGACCTGAAATCATAAAAATTCTAAAAGGAAACTTAGGAAAAACTCTTCTGAACATTACCCTAGGCAAAGATTTTATAACTAAGACCCCAAAAGCAAATGCAGCAACAATAAAAATAAATAAATGGGACTTAATTAAACTAAAACGTTTCTGTACATCAAAGGAAATAATCAACAAATAATCATATGACCTACAGAATGGGAGAAAATATTTATAAACTATACATCTGACAAAGGGCTAATATTCAGAATCTGCAAAGACAAATCACCAAAAATAAATAAATAAAAATAACCCCATCAAAAAGTAGGCAAGGCCGGGCGTGGTGGCTCATGCCTGTAATCCTAGCACTCTGGGAGGCCGAGGCGGGCGGATTGCTCGACGTCAGGAGTTCAAAACCAGCCTGAGCGAGACCCTGTCTCTTCCAAAAATAGAAATTAATTGACTAACTAAAAAATATATATACAAAAAATTAGCCTGGCATGGTGGCGCATGCCTGTAGTCCCAGCTACTTGGGAGGCTGAGGCAGGAGGATCGCTTGAGCCCAGGAGTTTGAGGTTGCTATGAGCTGGGCTGACACCACGGCACTCACTCTAGCCTGGGCAACAAAGTGAGACTCTGTCTCAAAAAAAAAAGTAGGCAAAAGACATGAACAGAATTTTTTCAAAAGAAGATAGACAAATGGCCAACAAACGTATGAAAATATGCTCAACATCACTAATCAACAGGGAAATGCAAATTAAAACCACATTGAGAATCACTTTACCCCTGTCAGAATAGCTGGCCATCATTAAAAAGTCAAAAAACAATAAATGTTGGTGCAGCTGAGGTGACAATAGAATGCTTATATACAGTTGGTGGGAATGTAAGCTAGCACTACCTCTATAGAAAACAGTATGGAGATTCCTCAAAGGTAGACCTACCCTTTGATCCACCAATCCTTCTACTAGGTGTTTACCCAAAGGAAAAGAAGTCCTTCTATCAAAAAGACACCTGTACTTATTTGTTTATAGCAGCACAATTCATAGTTCCAAAGGTATGGAATCAAACTAAGTACTCATCAACCAATGAGTGGATAAAGAAAATGTGGTATATAAAAATATACCATGGAATATTACTGAGCCATAAAAAGAAAATAATGTCTTTTTGCAACAGTTGGATGGTACTAGAGGCCATTATCCTAAGTGATGTATCTTCAGGAATGGAAAAACAAATACCACATGTTTTCACTTATAAGTGGGAGCTAAACAGTGGGTATAATGGACATTGGAGACTCAGAAGGGGATGAGTGGGAGGAGGCAAGGAATGAAAAATTACTTCTCGAGTACAATGTATGTTATTCAGGTGATGGGTACATAAAAGCCCTACATCCACCACAGTGTGATTCATCCATGTAACGACACACTTGTACCCCCTAAATGTATTGAAATTTAAAAAATCAATTAATTTATGTTTAGGAATCTTAGCAAGGCAGCATAACAATGACAAGGCAATGTCTGCCTTAGTTTTCCTAAACAGGGAATAAGTACAAAATTTCCACTTTCTGGCACCATCAGGCTGTCATTTTCTCAAGTAACCAATTCACCTCATTTTCATTTTTAATCAAGTCTATTTAAATATGGCCTATTAACTTAAATGAAAAGTAATCACATATGAGTGGTTTATAAAACACATTGTGTTAAGTCTTCCACAATTGATGGCATTCACTGTTTGTGTTCTTTAAATTTTGTTTCTTCCTGATAGATGTTACTGCTTAATATACTTTTCTGCAATTCATGGAAGAAAAGTCAGGTTATAATATTCAGAGATTCTTATATACTATGAAGGACACAATGGCTGATAATGCTGTACCATGGTACCTTGAGTAAAAATGCACATTGGCTTTCCTTATGTGAAGTTTGTAAAATAATGTTAGATTTTATGTGACCATTTAATGCATCTTTTCCTCTAGCATATTTATATAATACACTATTATGCAGTCTAGTCAGAAGATGCAATATTGTGACTATTCAAATATTTTTAAATAAGTGTTAGGTGTATTTATTACACGATTTATTCATTTTTCATAATTACAATAAATACAGCAGTACTCTGTGTGGCAGCAAAAGACAGTACTACGCTGAGTGAGTTTTCTACTTTAAAAGACCAAGCTTGGGGAGTATGGTTAAAATTATTTTTATGGCACTCCATTTCTAACATAGTATTTCAAAGCGAAACTTGTGTTATATTTTTTTTTTCTGATTGCAAAGGTAGTATTTATTCATTAGGGAAGCTTTGCAATATCCATAAGATTTGTAATATATCCATAAGCATGAAGAAAAATGTAAGTAGCAATTTAATGCCCCACTCAGAGGTAGTCATTTTAATATTTGATAGTTTTTCTTATGAATTTATGAAAAAAATACTCCTCTTTAACCAACCCTATGAAATATAAAAACATAAGCATTTTTCATATTTTTAAATATTTTTAAACTTTTTAAAATAAATTTTATAATTTTCAATATATTTTTAAAAACATTTTTAAATTATAAATTTATATAATTATAATTATATAATTTGTAATTATAATTTACATGAATTTTAAATTTTATAATTTATAAAAATTATTAAAATGCACCCTAATTTACTTAGGAGTTGTACATTTATTGTATATTTTAATAGCATCCTGAAAAATTTTTTAAAAGTAATAAGGATGGTGAGAATGACAATGCTGATGTAAATCTTTACACATTATCATGATGATTTTCTGAGATGAATTCCTAGAAGTGGTAGAAAAGTCTGGACACAAAGGAGCACAGAATTTTAAGGCTCAGGATGCACGTTGCCAAAGCACTTCCCAAAGACTTGGTACCAATTATATTACACAGAGTAAATGAGCATGCCTCTTCCCTCAAACCTTCTGGAAGTTTGTATTACTTTATTTATTTTTTTGCCAATTCATAGGCAAACAACAGTTAGTAGTATTTTAGAAATTTGCAATTCTTGGTTTTTAGTAAGGCTTAATGCTCTAATGATTACTAGTTTAATGTCTTCTTTCAGTCCTCACTAATTTTTATACTGGAATATTTTCTCATCCTTATTATAATAATTTCGACCATGTCTAGTTTATCTTTCCAGAGTGCATAGTAGCACCTCAAACACCATTTTGTTATTAATAAATGAATAAATGTATGTCTATATGTTTATTTTAAGTTTTTAATTTTTCCCAATATTTGCCTTTTAATTTTTAACAGCTACATTGCAATGTAATTGGCATATAATAAATTATATATATTTAAAGTACAATGTGATGAATTTTGATATATGTATACATCCTTGAAACCTTTACCACAGTCAAGATAATGAATATGTCCTTCAGCTCAGTTGATGGATATATGTTCCTCCTGCCCACTTGTAGGCTCTTGTCCCAACCCTCCCTGTTTCCTCTTTCCCCAAGCAACCATTGATCTGCTTTCTGTCATGATAGTTTGTTTTTTCCAAAATCCGATGTAAGTGGAATCATACAATATGTACTCTTTTTTGTCTATCTGCTTTCGTATAGCATAATGTTTTTGCAGATTCACTTCTTTTATAATGTGCATCAGTGGTTTATTCCTTGTTTATATGCTCCACCTGTTGATAAACAATTGGCTTCTTTCTAGTTTGGAGCTACTACAAATAAAGCTGCTGACAACAGTCTACAAATCTTCATATGAACATAAGCTTTCTTTTCTCTTGGGTCAGTAGGTCAGAATTAGCTGGATCCTTTGGTAGGCATATCATCAAACTTTTGAAGAAAATACCAAACTATTTCTCAGAATTACTACCATTTTACATTATCACCAGCAATGTATAAGACTTCCATGTCTTCTATTATCCTTGCCAATACTTGGTGCAGTCAATTTTTTTAATTTTTTAGCCATTCTAATAGGTGTGTGGTATTACCTCATTATATAGTTTTAATTTGTGTTTCCTTAATAACTAATGATGTTGAGCATCTTTTCATGTCCTTATTTGCAAGCCACATGTCTTTCTTGGTAAAGTATACATTCACATCTTTTGCCCGTTTTGTAAATTGAGGAGTTTATTTTCTTATTGCATTTTGAGAGTTTTTTTATTTTGGATACATTTTTTATCATAGTGATTATTTACAGATGTTTTCACACATTGTATGGCTTGTCTTTTCATTCTCTTAATAACATCTTTTGAAGAGACTTGATGAAGCCCAGTATATTAGTTTGTTATTCTATGGATTGTGCTTCAGATGCTATGTCTAAGATTTCTTTGCCTGAGCCAAGATCACGGTGCTTTCTTTTAGAAGTTTTATAGTTTTAGGTTTTACATTTAGGTATACTGTGTTTCAGATTTTGTGTATGGTGTGAGATATGGCTCAGGGTTCTTTTTTTTTTTTTTTTCTCTTTCATTTCCATATGAATTTTTTTTCTTTCTTTTTTTTTTTATTTTGGAATATTATGGGGGTACAGATTTTAAGGTTTCAATAAATGCCCTTTCCCTCCCTCCCCCCACAAGTCTGAGTTTCCAGCATGACCATCCCTCAGATGGTGCACATGTCACTCATTATGTATGTATATACCCACCCCCCTCTCTCTTCCCCCCTCCCCAATACCCTATTACTGTAGTACCTATGTGTCCACTTAGGTGCTACTCAGTTAATACCAGTTTGCTGGTGAGTACATGTGGTGCTTGTTTTTCCATTCTTGGGATACTTCATTTAGTAGTATGGGTTCCAGCTCTAACCAGGAAAATATAAGATGTGCTATATCACCATTGTTTCTTAGAGCTGAATAGTACTCCATGGTATACATATACCACATTTTATTAATCCATTATTGGATTGATGGGCACTTGGGCTGTTTCCACAGCCTTGCAATTATGAATTGTGCTGCTATAAACATTCGAGTGCAGCTGTCTTTTTTGTAGAGTGTCACTGGATCATTTGGGTAGATGCCCAGCAATGGGATTGCTGGATCAAATGGTAGACTCACTTGTATCGCTTTAAGGTATCTCCATATTGCTTTCCACAGAGGTTGAACTAGTTTGTAGTTCCACCAGCAGTGTAGGAGTGTTCCTCTCCACATCCACGTCAGCATTTGTTATTTGGAGACTTTTTGATAAAGGCCATTCTCACTGGAGTTAAGTGATATCTCATTGTAGTTTTGATTTGCATTTCCCTGATGATTAGAGATGATGAGCATTTTTTCATATGTTTGTTGGCCATTCTTCTGTCTTCTTTAGAGAAGTTTCTGTTCAAGTCCTTTGCCCACTTTTTGATAGGGTTATTTGATTTTTTTCTTACTGATTTTCGTGAGTTCTAAGTATATTCTAGTTATCAGCCCTTTATCGGATACGTAGGATGCAAAAATTTTCTCCCATTCTGTAGGTTGTCTGTTTACTTTCATGACTGTTTCTTTGGGTGTGCAGAAGCTTTTTAGTTTGATCATGTCTCATTTATTTATTTTTATTGCTGCTTTGATTGCCTTTGGGGACTTCTTCATAAACTCTTTGCCTAGGCCAACGTCTAGGAGAGTGTTTCTAACATTTTCCTCTAGAATTCTAATAGCTTCATAACTTAGGTTTAAGTCTGTTATCCAGCGTGAGTTGATTTTTGTGAGAGGTGAAAGGTGTGGGTCCTGCTTTAGCCTTCTACAAGTGGCTATCCAGTTTTCCCAGCACCATTTATTGAAAAGGGATTCTGTTCTCTAGCATATGTTTTTGTCTGCTTTGTCAAAGATTAGATGGCTATATGAGGATGGTTTTATATCAGGATTCTCAGATCTGTTCCACTGGTCAATATTCCTATTTTTGTGCCAATACAAGATTGTTTTAATTACTACAGCTTTGTAGTATAGTTTGATATCTGGCATATTAATACCTCCCATTTTGTTTTTGTTGCCTAGAATTGCTCTTGATATTCGGGGTCTTTTTTGATTCCATACAAAGCGTAAAATTATTTTTTCTATATCTGTGAAGAATGCTGATGGGATTTTAATAGGTATTGCATTGAATATGTAGATCAGTTTGGGTAGTATAGACATTTTAATGATGTTGAGTCTGCCGATCCAGGAGCATGGAATGGATTTCCATCTGTTTACATCCTCTGCTATTTCCTTCCTCAGTGTTTCATAGTTCTTCCTGTAGAGGTCTTTTACCTCCTTGGTTAAGTATATTCCTAGGTACTTTAATTTCTTTGTTGCTATTGTGAAGGGTATTGAGTCTTTAATTTGGTTCTCAATTTGATTTTTGTTGGCATATACGAATGCCTCTGATTTCTGTGTATTGATTTTGTATCCTGAGACTTTACTAAATTCATTTATCAGTTCCAGGAGTTTCCTGGTTGAATCTTTGGGGTTTTCTAAATATAATATCATATCATCAGCAAACAGTGAAAGTTTGATCTCTTTCTTTTTTATTGTTGTCCTTGCATGTGGATATCCAATGGTCCTGTCACTATTTGTTGAAGTAACTATCAGTATTCCACTGATTTCCCTTTGGCCTTTCATGAAAAATCAGTCAGCCATATATGGATTTATTTCTGGATTTTCTATTCCATTGCATTGATCTATTTGTCTATCTTTCTTGAAACTAAAGTAGTATTAGTCCTTCAACTTCTTTCTTCTTTTTAAAAACAATTTTGGTTATTCTAAGTTCTTTCCATTTTCATGTGAATTTTAGAATAAGTTGGCTATTTTCTATAAAAAGTCTACAGAGATTTTGATTAGTATTTTTTGGTATTCTAATCTATAGATCTAGTTGGGAGAGAATTGCCATCTTAACGATATTGAGTCTTATGACCTTTGAACATGGTATATTTCTCTATTTAAATATTTTTAAATTTCTTTCATGAGTGACTTTTGTTTTCGTGTGTAGGTCTTTCACATTTTTTCCAGGTTTATCCTTAATTATTTCATTTTTTTGTTGTTGTTACAAACGGTATTTTAAATTTTGATTTTCTGACTTATTATCTCAGATTCTGATTGTTGTAAGTATATAGAAATATAACTTATTTTTGTATATCTGTTGTATTCTGTTGTATATTGATCTTGTATTCTATAATTGTTAACTTATAACTTGCTAAACTCAGTTATTAGTTCAAGGAGCTTTTCTGTAGATTCTGTTGAATTTTCCACATAGACAATCATGTCATCTGCAAATAAAGACAATTTTATGTCTTGCTTCCTAATCTGGATACATTTTATGTATTTGCTTTATTTCGCTGACTAGAAATTCCAATACAATTTTGAATAGAAGTAGTGGGAGGGGATATTATTCTCATGTTCGTGAACTTAGAGAGAAAGCATTCAGCTTTAGCATGACATTAGCTTCAGGTTTCTCAAAGATGTCCTTTACCAGAGTGAAGTAGTTCCCTTCTAGTTTTAGTTTTCTAAAAGTTTTTATCAGGAATGGATGTTGGAATTTTTAAAATATATTTTCTGTAGCTGTTAAAATAGGCAGGCAGGCCAGGTGCAGTGGCTCACGCCTGTAATCCTAGCACTCTGGGAGGCCGAGGCGGGCAGATTGCTCGAGGTCAGGAGTTCGAAACCAGCCTGAGCAAGAGCGAGACCCCGTCTCTACTATAGATACAAAGAAATTAATTGGCCAACTAATATATATAGAAAATAATTAGCCGGACATGGTGGCATATGCCTGTAGTCCTAGCTACTCGGGAGGCTGAGGCAGCAGGATTGCTTGAGCCCAGGAGTTTGAGGTTGCTGTGAGCTAGGCTGACGCCATGGCACTCACTCTAGCCTGGGCAACAAAGCAAGACTCTGTCTCAAAAAAATAAATTAATAAAAAATTTAAAAAATAGGCATGCAGTTTTCTTTTTTAATTAGTTTTATAGTATAATGGTGAATTATATTGATTTTGAGTGTTAAACCTAGTGTGTATGTATTATACTATTATTGAATTTGATTTTCTAGAATTTTGTTTATAACTTTTGTACCTATGCTTATGAAACACATTGAGCTATAGGTTTCTTTTCATATAATACCTTTCTCTGGTTTTGATATCTAGATAATGCTGACTTCTTAGATAGTAAGGATTCCTTCCTTTTCAATTTTCTGAAATTGGTGATATATCTTCCTTAAATATTCAGTAGAAGTCACCAGGGAAGCCAGCTGGGCCTAGAGTTTTCTCTGAGGAACATAAAATTCTAGATTGCAGGGTGGTGGTTGTTGTTTTTCAGTACTTTAAAGATGTTGATTACTCTCTTCTCACTTGCATTGTTTCCAGGAAGAAATCTGCTGTCATTTATATCATTGTTCCCCTATAGGCAGTCTTCTTTTCTGACACCCTTTAAAATTTTCTTTTTATCACTAGTTTCAAGCAATTTGATAATGACGTACCTTGGTATGGCTTTCATGTTTCTTGTGCATCAGTTTTTTGAGATGTTAGGATCTGCATGTTTATAGCTTTATCAAATTTGGAAAATTTTCTGCCATTATTTATTAAAATAATTTTTCTGTCCTTCCATCTCTCTCCTTTCCAATTACTGGTATATCAAGCTTCTTGGTTGTCCTGTTCACTGATGTTCTGTTTTTGTTTTTGTTTAGCTCTCTTCTCCCTGAGTTTCATTCTGGATAATCTCTTTTGCTATGCCTTCAATTCGGGTTTGCTACATTTTCTTCTGATATGTCTAATATGCCATTAATCCCATCCAGTGTTTTTTCATCTTATATATTGTAGTTTTCATCTCTATTTCTAAAATTTCTACTTTATATGGGTCTTTCTTATATCTATTCTGCCTGTACTTTTTGAACATATGAAATATACATATACACTTAATGTCCTTGTCTGCTAATTCTAACATCTGTGTCAGTCCTGGGCCAGTTTTGATTATTTTCTGCATTATGGACCATATTTTTATGCAGCTTTGCATGCTTGATAATTTTTTATTAGATGTCAATTATTAAGAATTTTACTTTGTTGGGTGATACATATTTTTGTATTTCTATAAATACTTGTGAGCTGTGTTCTGATACATAGTTCAAATACTTGGAAACAGCTTTATCCTTTTATGTCTTACTTTAAGATTTGTTATGTGAAACTAGAGAAATGCAGTCTAGGGCTAATTATTGCCCGCTGATAAGGCAAGGCCCTTCTGTGTACTCTACCCAATGTTCTGTGTACCCTACCCAATGGCCAGTGAATTAGGAATATTTTTTCAGTCTAGCTAGTGGGAATAGGCAATATTCCTGTCCCTCTGTGAGTGTTGATCACCTTGAACCTTTCTTTCCCTTGGCCTTAAGGAGTTCCCTCACTTGCATGCGCCTGATCTTTGCAAAGGTAAATTCTAGACAGAGATTCTTTCTATGCAGCTTTCTTTTTTCCAGTACTCTGGGAATCTCTACCAGGATGTTTCCTCCCCTTGGGCTCATTGTTTTTGTCTCTCAGGGATCAGTTTTTCATGACCTGATGTCCAATGTTTTGAAAACATTGTTTCATATGTTTTGTCTATGTTTTGGTTGTTCAGGCAGAAGGGTGAATCTGGTCTCACTGTTACTCTATCTTGGCTAGAAGCAGAAGTCATGCCTTTTAATTTTGCTCAATTTTTTATTGTTTAAAGCATATTTAAAATTTTAAAAGTAAAAATATCAATCTTTACATTAATGATTTCTGTGTTTGGTATCATGCTTAGAAATACTTCTATACTTGAAATCTTATCAAAATATTAACCTGTAGTTTTCAGGATTTTAATTGTCTTATTTTTATATTCAAATATTTTATTAATATGGAGCCCTACATTATAGACAATTTGGAAAATAGCTAGAATTGTGGAAAAACACTTATAATTCTATCACCGGACACAATGCAAATATACATATTGACATATTGACATATTTTCTGCCATGTGTTTTTCTATGCCTTTATTTTTTATATAGCTGTAATACTAGTGTATGCCATTTCCTATGTTCATTGTGTCATCAGCATTTTTTATGTTGCTACATAATCTTCACAGTTGCATTTTAATGACTGAATTATATTTCATCAAATGAATATGTTGCAATTACATTACTTTTATATTATTAAGCATTTTAGTTATTTATTTTCTTCAACAGAATATATGAAACAATTATCAGGTAGGGTGTTTTCTTAGAATATTAACTTTGCCCACTTGCACATGACTCCATAAGAGCAAGATGTAGGTGAGGCCTCTGATTCAACGCGACATTGCATCTCTCTCTCCAAGCTCACTCTAGTACATTCAGTAAAATCCTACCTGTAAAAAAATAGAATATCAGTTCTTAGTAGCTCAGTTCATTTCTTACTACTCATGTAGGTATAAAGAGAAAGACTTTTAAAAATAACTTATTTATATTTTTTGGTGTGCATCAGCAAGACATCTCAATTATTTTCTAATTGTTATTTTTGCTTGTTTATTTTTAGGAAAGTTACTATTCAAGTAAAATACATCATAATGCAGAATTCTTTATCAGTACCACCAAAAGATCAAGGTAAGATAAGCTATCTGAGGAAAATGGTAATGTGTATGATAGATATAATTTTAATTGATACATTCCATGTCACTGTCCTCTAATCAGAAGGTGACTTATTTCCTAGAATTAAAAAAAAGTTATATATGAAATTTCATTTCCTTTGGTAAATTACTTGATTGTACATGGATTCCTAAGTTATAAGGACATCTCCTTTACTAGGCTAATAGCTCCTTGAGGGCAGGGCCATCACATCCCACCTAAAACTCACAGAGGCCAGACTATTATTACCTGTCAATTAGCTAGTACTAATATATGTCAGTGGAATTACAAAGTATTGCCTCTATTGAAGCAAAATGACACAGATACTTTAATAAGTACAAGAATATATACATTTATATATATACATGCATATGTACACATCTGTGTAGAAAGAGAGGATACATACAATATTTGCTTATACATTTCTTTGACCTGTTTTTTCCCATAACCAGTTAAAAAGAAACAGAAAAATCATTTCTCCTCTCTACAATTTATACAAAATAAAATCATGAGTTCTTTAGCAAGAACTTCTGGAGCTTCCAGAAAAGCAGTTTACAGGTAGAGGTAGAGTTCTTTATTAATAAAGAATAATTAAATTGTCCTCACTATAAAGGATACACTCTAACCCTTAGGAGAAATACAAATTTTTCCCTGCCCCTACCTAGTCTCTTCTACATGGAAGAGAAGTTTTGACATGTGTGAGAAAAATTATATCTTTAATGGTGCAAAATTGGGCTGCCTTAGTGGAGGATGTAGGTGTTAGTGAAAGAAGGGAACTGACTTTATATAAAGATCCCTTAAATACAGCAAACACTCTGATATCTCTACCAATGAGAAAGGTAGGTTTGAAACTGAATTCTGCCACTTAATTGTATAACCTTAGGTACATCACTTGACTCAGCTTCCTCATCTGTAAATCTACAGAATGACGATAGTAAGTCTTACCCTATAGGATATGTGGAGTCTAAAGGAGACAATATATGTAAATCATTGATCATACTGTCAATTGCATAGTAGGTACTTATAAGATGATAGTAACTATTGCTCTTAATGGTTGTTATTAATTTCTTGGTTCTCTCCATCTTTGGAAGCTGGCCAGTGAGATAGGCATGAGGCCACCTCTTGCTCGGGATGCCTAATAGCCTTAGAAGGCCAAGCATGATCCCAGAGGTCCCATGGGAAGTAAGCAGGGAACAGACCCCTTGGTTTGTTCTCACCCAGGCATAGGGCAAGAGGAGAGTAAGAGTACTTGAGACGCACACAGAATGCAGTCTGGAACACTAGGGCAAGAAAGGAGATGGGAATGGAGGGAGGTGGGCAAACCCCGAAATATAGAGTCTGGCTCTCCTGTGAATGCTCTCTGGTATATGTGCTTTGGAAGGTTAGTACAGTAGTAGGTAGCTGATCAAGTGTTTGGAAATTCGGTGTCCTATCTGGTGTCACCTTCTTTTATCCGACCAAGAAAGGAGAGGCACAATTGCTTGGAAGAAAGAATAATAGCCCGAGTGTCAGGAAAGCTAGACTCCTTTTCCAGACCTGCCTCCAACTAGCTGTGGAACTTCAGACAAGTTATTTTGCCACTAAGCTTCAGTTTCCCTATTGAAAAATGCAGAATCAACTAGATATTCCTTTCAAGTTCTAAGAGGTTATGAGTCTGTGAATAAGCAATGATGCTTGGCTCTGGCTCAGAGAGGAAAATAAAGCTTCTCATCAGGTTTTGTTCTGTTTTGTTTTTATGTCTACCTCTCTCAGCTATTGTATAAGCTTAGTACCTCCATTGACTTGGCCAGAAAAGAAGAACATGTTGAGCCTACTAGAACTCTAGCAAACTTTCTCATCAGTCTTTTCTAGGGCCAAATGCTTAAGCCCCAAACCTGGAATTTGACAGAGAAAGAGATATAATAGCTAAAAACTCAATTAGTCAAGTGCCTCCAGTGTGATAGCCACTCTACTACAACTTTACATCATTTATTTTATTTGATCCTCACAATAAATTGGATTCAATCTTTATTTTAAAGATTCAGGAAGATTAGCTACTTTTGCGAAGGTCACCAACCAGTGACTGACAGAAGATTTGAATCCAGATCCATCAAATTCAAAGCTCAGTATTTGTCCCTAGTATCACACTGTAAATTTATAAAGAATATTCTAATAATTTTTTTTTTTTTTTTTTTTTTTTTTTGAGACAGAGTCTCGCTTTGTTGCCCAGGCTAGAGTGAGTGCCGTGGCGTCAGCCTAGCTCACAGCAACCTCAAACTCCTGGGCTCGAGTGATCCTTCTGCCTCAGCCTCCCGGGTAGCTGGGACTACAGGCATGCGCCACCATGCCCGGCTAATTTTTTTTATATATATATCAGTTGGCCAATTAATTTCTTTCTATTTATAGTAGAGACGGGGTCTCGCTCTTGCTCAGGCTGGTTTTGAACTCCTGACCTTGAGCAATCCGCCCGCCTCGGCCTCCCAAGAGCTAGGATTACAGGCGTGAGCCACAGCGCCCGGCCGTAATAATTTTTTATCATCCTTCTTTGTCTTATCTGATCAAATATATTTTGCTTAATTACATATCTGAATGTTTAAAGCCATTTTAAACCAAAGTAGGCAGAAATTATAATTTATAGTATGAGAAATTATATCATTAAGGAAAAATAATATTCACAAGTGTGCATGAGGCCTAAAAATTGCCTGGTTATACATCAATTTTCTCATTAATTTATTCAAATGCTTTCTATGGGTCCTGGATTACTACTAATATTTTTTAGCAAACAAAAATATCATTCATTAATTGATTTTGTTTATATTTGTCATCAAGTATCATTTCTGTGACATAAGTTTGCTGGACACATGTCATTTATTAATTAAATGCTGATTGATTTATTTAACAAATCATTGATGACTATAAATTATGGTACTTTTGAATTTCTGATTTATAAACACACAAACATATTATATACATTTACGTATGAAATTCAGGTTAAGACATCACCAACAGAGTTATGGGGCTTAAGGAAAATCTGCTGCCCCAGCATACTGCCCCTAACAGAATTTCATACAGTAGAAGCAGATTCAGTGATCACCAAGGTGATTCATATCAGGAACTATGTCAGATGCTATGAGGAGCCCAAAGATAAATCAGACAGAGCCTAAGCTTGTAGGAAACACAAAATCCTATTGGGACACCATATATGTGAGTAATTAACTGGAATAAAGCATGACAAATGCTATACTAGAAGTGAGTTTGATATACTTTGAAAACCAGAATGAAAGAACAGTTGAGTAAGACAGATTTTGAGACTGGTCAGGAAACACAATGGAAAAAATGACATTTGCTTAGGATTTGAACATATGTGTAGAAGTGAACGAGGTGGAATTAGGGACCAAGGGATGTGGGTTTAAACTAGGAAGAACTGGTAGCATTACAAACAAAAAACTAATGAGAAATTCTAGTTTCTTCTATTTAAATGTTTTCTAATTTCAGGTAGAGATATTTAACATTGTAATATCACTCTAAAATGATAATTTATGTTGTATTTTAGGTTGTTATAATTTAGTTTCATCATTATTCCTTTCTGTGTGAGAATATCAGTTATAGAATCTCCATAAATTCATGAGACTTATTTTGGTATAATTTTCTATCTCATTCATTCCAGATTTGGAGATAGGATTTACCATGTTCCCATAACTTTCTTTTTTTCTTGTATATTTTTATGATTAACTAAGTTGTATTTTTCAAAGAAAAAAAAAAAAGCATGAAGACAACATAAGGCCAACTATAGTTGTAACTTCCACTTTAGATCTGTTGAAGAAAAGACAAAACCACAACAGTGATTAAAAATTCAGTGAATTTATGTGCTTGCCAGATAAGAAAATTGCCACAGGTGAGCACCATTGCCAAATGGTTCTCTGATAGAGACAATTCATGTTTTCTGTGTACTAAGAAGAAAATTGTCACTGTGGTTATGCCATTCGATTAGTAAAGTTTATATCTTGGGTAGGGCAGGATGAATTTTAAGTTCCTATACAGTTCATTAAAACAAGTCACACTGTTCATTAGTCAGGAAGTAGTCTTTAGTCAAGTGAGGGTCTGTTTTACTAGAGTCACTCATAATTCTTAGTCATTTGCCAGCTCTACAGTTCAGTCTTGCCATTTCACAGGCAAGTCTGCTGCAGGTAGAAAGAAAGATCTTATACAAGTCTTCTACCACTTTTCTCAACTTTGTCATACATTTGCATTGTTTAAACGTGGTTTTCAAATTGTGAGTGCTATTTATATGTAATAATGAAAGTAATGAGAAGTGGCGGTGAGGAAGGAGTAAATGCTTTGAGGCAAAGACACACAAATGGCCCCTCCAGAACCATTGCAGTAGCTACATGTGAGCTGTACGGCTACCTAGTAATTTTCCAATCTGTGCATTATTTGACTGCAGAACCACAGCAATTACTATCATGTGAATTATGTGAATTCATATTTGGATCTTTAAAAAAAACATGTATTTTCTGATTTTAAAAAATACTTTAAAAATAAATAGTATGGTACTGTCTAAAAATATATTCTTATGTCTTACAGACATATAAGTACATACTTCTTACAGACACAAGCATTTTGGTATTAGTGAATATAGTACTTCAGAGCTCAAGTAAGGAACACTTGGGAGTAGCTAGTTAATATGCTTATCTTTTTAAAAGTTTAGAAGAAAGATCTTACTTATTTTGGATTCTTACTGTCAGTTAGGTGTTTCATAAAGTTCTTGATGAATGTTCTACCTTTAGCAGGGATTAAAGCACCCTGGCATATAGTAGGCTCTCAAATATATATTAAACTATGTCAAAAATGTTTTGAACTCTCAAACATTTTTTATAAACACATCTGATGCTGTGAAAACATTTTAATCTTTTTTTTTGTTTTTTCATGTAACACCAACCTGGATGAAATTCTAAGGTCAATGAAAGCAAATGCTTTTTTAACAAATATTTATTGCCTTTTAATAAGTGATGAACAAGGAGCAAAGGGGGGCAAAGTAAAACCAAACTAAGCTCTGTTCTCTTGCAGCTGTTTTAATTAATAACACTGGGCTGCCTATCCAAGCAGGAGTTTCCTTTTATGGGGATTTAACCTAAAAGTGGTTTATTATCTTGTTATCTAACCACAGTTTCACTCTTTCAAACATGGTATGAAAGCTATTAAGCTCCCTTCCTATTTTTTCTTTTCCCCCTCCCCCACCATCCCCCTCTCCTCTCCATCTGATGAAAGAACACTAAGCTGGACAGCTGACTCATTTTTATGTCCTTTTTAGGCTCTGTGATCTTGGCTAAATCCGTAAACCCCAGTCCCTTCAACTGTGCAATAGGGATAATAATTCTTGCCCTGTAACAGTCAAATGAGATAAGGTACCATGAATCTTTGTTATTTGCAGCAATTGTGTTCTATAAAGTCACTGGGAGCACTGAATTAGTAAATACTGAACCATAGCTCCTAGGAGACATGCAAGGTTAGGTTCCTGTGGGCCTCTGGTCGCTACATTTTTGTCAATGATTATTTCTGTTTAAAGATACCTTATCAAATATATATTACTAACTCTTTAACATTGAACTCAAAGACATAGCACTATAATTTATGCCTGAACAAAACTTACCTAACACAAATATTTTCTCCATAAAGCACATCACAGTCTTTTTGTACTTAGAACACTGGCGAACACTTCAGCACTATGCTTGAGGGCTATGCTAAACAGTGAAATCACCTAGAAAAAGCTCAAAAATGCAAAAAACAAGGCACAAAATAGACTATGAAAAGGGCACATATTTAAATTATGAGAGCTGAAACAAGAGAACAGAGCATCACCTTGTTCAACCTCAGTTGGGAATGTGCATGTCAGGTGGGTCAAATTCTCTCCACATGTCTCTCTGCACATGTCAATGAATGGCCATAAAAGCACTGAGTATTGACTTTGAGGCTACAAATTTAAGTTTAAGCAAGTAGGCAAATTTGCAAATATAGAACCTGCAAACAATGAGAATCTACTGTATATGAATGTAAAACTCTTTGCAAACACAGTAGAAGTCTCAGTATAATTTGCAGAATAGAAGTTATTCAGGATGGCATTTAACTCAAATATAATGACATTGTGAATAGTTGATATAACTAATTTCAAGTTAATAAAGTAATAAATACATTATTTGAAAGTAACCATAAGTTCCTAGCTCAATAAAGCTACAAAGAAAACTACTATACACAGTAGCAAGGAGAACCACTGTAATATGATGCTTTGCCTTTAGTGGTTAACATTGCTTTGTGACCTCATTATTGGGGGGGAAAATCACTTCCTATGTATTACCAAAATGTTATGTTTCCAAATATGTGAAATTCATATGGAAACATTTTGATCTTAACAAGTGGTATAAATGCAATTCTTAGACTTTTGGTACCGTTTTATGCTGCAGACTAAGTACAGATTGACATTTTCAAGCTGGTTTTGGTTAACTTCTTAATGTTGGAAATTGGAACTTTCCAATGTAATAACTTCTGCAAAATACCATTGTATGTTATTAGTATGTTATGCTGTTGACAGAAGGACATATGTAAAACACACCCTTGTAGGATGAAATGGAAATGACCTGGGTCACCTAAGACTTATTAAGTAAACCTTATATGGAAGTTGTTTTCTTATTTTGGGATAAAATATTAGAGTTCAAAGTATTCTTATTAGTAAATTCAGATTATGAGTATTTTTGTTGCTTGAAATGGCCATATTTCTACTGCTTAAAAATCAGTCTGGTAATCACATAATTTATTTGGGTATATATCAATGTCAGTGTGGCCGTTTGGCAGCAGAGTCTCTCAGAAATTCCAATTAACCGTGTAAATATATTTCATAGCCTCACATCTCACATTGTCAGAACCCCTGCTGTCTTTATATCATTAACATAAATGCAGGTGCAAATAGCATTTATGTACTTTGACAGAAAGCAGTTGGAGACATTTCACTGTGGGACACAAGACTTTCAGATTGTGTACATCTGTTCAAATAATGTATCCAGCCCCAGTGACATGAACACGAGGATGGAAACATCTGCCCTTGAGACCATTTGCAGTAGAGCAGATGCTTACATCTTTATTTATGCAGATGGTTGGCGTGATGAGTTGAGCAGGGATAAAAGCAAAGTTGTTTGACAGGTGTTTAGTATGTTATGCAAGCGAAAAATATAGGCCAAGCATTTTTATGTTTCTAAAAGTCTAATAGTAATAGTGAAATTCATAAATCTAGTAACACTTTTAATAGGGTAGAGATAATGTTCCTGTCTTTAAATTGATTGGAATCAAAATCCTAAAAACATTAGAAAACATAGAAATTAAAAACATAGAAATTCCAGCATCCAACTTATATTAATTAGAAAGAGCAACTTATGATTATTTTAGTTTTGATAAAATACTTTTAAATTATTTTGAATGCTTTTTGTTAAAATCCTTTATAAACAATGCTCTGTTTTTTTAAAAAGATTATAAAATACCAAAAGAATCTTGTGTTGGTAGTTCTTAAAATTGGAGAAAAATGTAAATGTCATCAGTTCACATTTATGGGATATTCCATAAATATAAACTCAATTTATGTAAAATAAGCTTCTAAAACATTATGTATTTGTAAGATTTTTGTTAAGCATTTTATTATTTAATATGTATTCTAACATTGTCAACTAGTGATATTTTAAAAACAATTAATATTTTTATTAGACTGAGTTACCATTTAACACTTTATTATCAAAACTCTCTCCTATTGCTCTGCCATATTATTCTCAAAGAAACAAAGGTGAAGGGAATAAAAACCTAACAACAAAAAGCAAAACGTTTCTGAATTTGATTTTCTATTCTCATTCTCTCTCTCACATACACACACATAATCTTAGAATCTCAAAAGAGATGGGAAGTTAGATTTCATCTAGTTCAGCAGTTCTCAAACTTTTTAGGTTCAGGATTCCATTATACTCTCAAAAATTATTGAGGACTCTAAAGAGCATGCATTTATATGGGTTATATCTACCAATAGTTACCATATCTAGTGTTTATAAGCATTTAAAGTCTGGCTTCATTGAAGACAGTTTGAGTCTCATACCTGGTCCTGCATTCAGTCCATTGTGATATTGTTTATGTTGAAGTATTTGAAGAAAATCCAGCTTTACAGTAGCTAGAAAGGGAGGGAGTGTTTCAAATAATTGTGGATATGTTTCTTTGATACTACACCAAACCTTGTCTGATGGTAGCTTCTTAAAGTTTAGTTGTAATGTGAAATTTAAGACCATATCAATGTACTTTTTGTATTCTGTTACATTTTGGTCTGTCTTAAACTTGAATGAGTCTTTTATGCATGCATGTGTCATCATGCATTAGTCATTTAGAAAACATTAATTCACGGAGTTATCCCCATCTTCCATTTACTTCATTGTACGATGTTTTAAGAATCGCATTTATTAACATAACCACCAGTCTCATCTGAAAACTCATTAAGCAATGGGAAATTTCAAGTTCTTGGTGGTAAATTCAAATTTTCCAAAATTCTAATTGCTACTGGAAATAATAATTTTTATCAACAACAAATACTGTTAGAAGTTTTTTCTTGTAATGACAAGTTCTGTTCTTTGACTTTTGAGAAAATGTCTGCCAGATACCCAAGTCTAAATATGTTTTTTCAACATATTTCAACATACATCTGTCAGATGTTCTTTCAATTGAAAATGAAAAAAGCAAGTAGTTTTCATTCCATGAAAAAAGCAAGTAGTTCAGCTTCGCAACTGAATTGAATGCTTTTTTCTCAAGATAACAGTCATAATTCCATATGCAGCAGAAGTTTACTTAGCAGAAGTGTGAGCCATTTTATCACACTGAATATTAAAAAGGCATGTCCTCAAGGGTAAAGATTTCATAAAACTAAAATTTTGCACTGGTTTTTTGTTTTTCTTCTGAAAGTGTAATGGTGAAGAATATGGCTGCTTGGACAGTTTGCTGTCATTGCCTTCATTCAGGCTACCATGCCAGAATTTTACCCGTAATCTCATTTGCCCTGTGCAAATGTTAACACAATGGAAAAGAAGAATGAAAGCTTAATATCAGTATGAAAAGAGAATGATGGGACCCTCCCCAAGGTTCTGCAGACCAGTCTTTGAGAAACTGTGATCTAGTTTAATCCTCTCTTGCTAAAGGAAAGAAACTAAGGCCAGTAAGGATAAAGGATTATTATTTTGCTCAAATTCATTTCAGTAGTAAATAGAAGAACCAAAGCCAGACCTCTGCTCCCTGCCTTACATGTAATGCAATTTGTCTTGTTTTCTCTGAGAAACTCCTCTCTCACTCTCCCCAAAAAAAGAAAATTCCTCAGATCCAAACCATATACCACAGCACTGATTTTTTTAATCCAGTTTACTAACGGAGCAGGACTTGCCACATGAGGAATATAGAAATTCCCTTTTGGCATTTTTAGACTTTTCTTTCAGTCCCAATGTTCTTTAGTGACCTCAATTTTAAAAGTAGGTGGTATGGAATTGAGAAATATTTAAGAAATTTTCATTGTTTTTAAAATGATAAAAGACCTGAGTAATTATTTTTCCCTTCACTTTTGCTCATCAAAAAACTACTTTGTCAGTGTTTTTAAAAGTGTCATTAAATTTATTGTGTAATTGTTGCTTTTAAAAAGTTACATTCTGGGGGTAAGCGTCATTTGGTCACCATAAGTTCTGTAAAAGGCCGCTGATACAAGAAGCTGGCTTTTAAGTGCCAGGGCATTGCTACCTGCTCTGTGCACATTCCATTAACTGCCTCTCTGGCAACCGTGCTGCAGATTTCTGTTAGAAGGAAGCACTCTCTCTCCTAATGGTTACACTTCTTGATTAGAAAAGGGTTAGTCAAAAAAATCTTTATTTTCTCAACATTGAGATGGATTATGTGGCACTCACTAGCCAGTGGAAGAGACTGACATGTAAACAGATAAATTGCTAAGCACCTCAGTTAAGTTCACTGTGTTGGAATGGAGGGAGAACAACTTTAGTCCCAGACAGACCTGGGTTCAAATCTAGTTCTCACCAGCTTTGTGAGATGTTCATATCAAGATTTGGTGGAGGATTAAGTGAGATAATTGATTTAAGCATTCAGTCTGACTTGAATGAGGGCATTTCATTGCTTGAATGAGGCCTTCATAATAGAATGTGAGGATTCTACAGGTTTGGGGAAGAATAGAAATTGATGAGTAGAGACAGGGAATATATACACATCTATAGTAAATTTTCTCATGAAGAAAAGAAACGAGATAGGGCTCAAGGACTCTTTATTGCTGACATTACTCTTTTTACATTTTTGTGTTCAGGAAAAGCATAGGAGAGAACAAGTCAATATGGTTAAGAGTAAATAGTTCGCTCATTTGGTTTAAAAAAATGTTATATGCCAGATCTAGAGACTGAGGTCCTGACAGTGAACAAACAAGCCCCTGCTTTCTTGGAGCTTACATTCTACTGGGAAGAGATGCATAATAATATATGTTATAAAGATAAGTACCACAAAGGACACTTAAAGCAGAAAAAGAAAACAGCAAGTGATCACATGGGGCTGAGCAGCTCCTCTTAGATATAATGGCCAGGGATGGCCTTCCTAGGAGCATGGGAGCCACTGATGGTACAGGATCCCTGATGCAGCTCCAGGGGCCTGGAGACAAGTGTGGGGTCCAGAGCAGGCTGGGGAATACTCCGTTTCCTTATTCTAAAATGTACCCTTTTTTGCATTTTGATGTTTTGAGACTTGAAGTGGATGAGTCATATATTGAGAGTGACAGTGCTTCTCCCTCCATTCTCCTCACCCCAGAAAAGGTTTTTAATAAAATTTGTGTGGTATAATCAAAGTCAAAAGGAGAGTTTAGAAGTAGCAAGAAGGGACAGTGAATGAGTTTCCACATCATGGCCTCTCTTTTCCATGAAATCAATGTCAAAAATCATTGGAAAGAGAAAGATGGCCCCGGGATTAAGCAGGGGTGGGGGAGAGGGAGAGGGCCTCGAAAGACAGGGAGAAACCTAGGCCACTCCCGTGAGGATCTGAAGGGGTCTGTTAGGCACAAGTAAATGGAATGTGGAATAGGTTTTGAGACTGGAAACCTTAAACTTATAACGTTGTCCATTGTTCTCAGTGGTTCTCAGCACTAGGCTTCAGGCACAGGCGTGGGGAAGGTTCTGGAGGAAAATGGCCAGGGGTGAACCTCCAACAGCCTTGAGGCTGGTTCTGGAACCTGGAGTGTCTGCCTAAGGACACAGACATAAGCACACATAGCCTCCAGGCAAGGAGCGCAGGCGGGCTGTGTAATCACTCCGCCTCTTCAGGGAAAATGGAGCCTTGACTTCCACACATTCCTAACCCATAGATGAGAGTAGATATTGCCTTCAGGTTGTATAGTTATCGTCAAAGGACAATAAAGATGGTGATGGAGAAGTCCAGCAAAATTCAAAGGTAGAAGAATCCACAGTGGTACGCAGCTTTCAAAGGCTAATGGCTTTGCCTCTTATGCTAGCTCAGGTCAGGGTTGATTACCTTAGCCATACCTCAGAATCTGCAGATGCTGGTTAATCCACATGCAGCCAGTCTGGCGAGCTCCATAAAGGTAACTACTGCAAACCAGCTATCTCAGCACCAGTCAGTGCCCAGGACATCATGTTCTCTCTTTTTAAATTCTTCAGAGTATCAGTGTTGCAGAGGCTCTCTCTATGTTGAGGAAAGACATGCCTTGATTAAAGAAATAAGTAATAGTCAAGAATTACCAGAAGTGTTAAGGAGTGATTATCCACATAAGAAGGGAATATTTTACTTCTTAGAGATCCACGGCTGTCCAACCTTTGCGTTTGTACTTACAAATCATGTACTATTTGACATAAAAGCTGAGATATAGAAAAACTTACAGCAAAAAAATATTCTAAATCACTGTGAGTTGAAGATAAATCAGATGTGAAGATAAAGTATCTGTAGAATATATTATAAAGCAATGGAACAATTCATTTTTTACAATGAAGTTTGCACACTCCTCAAAAATGCCTCTTCTATATAAAGTAAACCTACTTTTGAAATTACAGTATAAAAATAATATCTTTGTGATTCCAGCCCCTTACTTTTAACTGTATTATTGTTGAAATGTTATGATCTTTACCATGTTAGTTTCATAATCATGGTGTTTTGACCAAAGGCAAGAAACTTCCAACCTTCTGCATGTGTCCTAGTTTAATTGTTCCAACTGACTGCACATTCTGATGTTGAAACCTTATCTTTCTGTTTATCCCACTAAGGAAAAGGTTTTCTTCACCAACTGTCATCTTGTTAGTTATTCCAGATACTTAAGTGTTCCAACTGCTATTGAAAAACAAAATTTAAAAAGAAGAAGGGGCCCATTTTTAATTTGTTAGGGGAAGACTTCTTGCTATGAGACATTTGTGCAGCTCACTAAAGCTCTTTTGCAGGAGATGTCTCCGTGTTCACCAGTCCTGTCAAGATACACCTGACGCAGGAAATGTCGGAGACTCCCAGAAAGACAGTGTGCACAGGTATTTGTTATGGGGATAAGCCCTCAGGGAAACAATCTGCTGCTTTTCCCATGTTGAAGTTAGTTATCAGGGTCTAAATTTCAACTATGTGACTCAACTGAATGTTAACGATTCTAGTAATATGAACAAAAAAAAGAATGAGAGAATGAGGTTAATAAAGCTTTCAGAAATTTCCATTTCTCTTGATTAGTGTCCTAGGGAAGTCATTAGCTCTTTAGTTAACGCTATGTGCTACTAAGTCACTCTTAGATTTGGGTAAAGAGACTGACTTGAATGTTTTGTAATAATGAATAAAGTCTTATGCATGGGACAGATCATTTTTGCCAAAGAGGTAAACAACTTAACTTTATCTTTCTAAATGTATTTAAAACAAAAAAGGATTTCTTACAGTTTTCAACTGTTTTTCATCAGAAGCACTTTAAATCACAATTTCTTCCAGAATAAGAACTAATAAAAGAATAATTAAAATGAAGAAAAAATTCATTGAAATTGAGAGTTATTAAAATATATTTTAAATAATAAAGTTTTTAAAATGTATCTTTCATTTGGGATATTATATGGCTCCAAAAGAATAATTAGTTACTTGAATTTAACAAACCACATTGTGTTATTTTTTTCTTTTACTGCCATTAATATTTTAGGTAATTGGCTTTTAAATTCTTTCATAAAGAATGCTTCTTTCCTCTTCCTTCATGATATACAGTCAGCCCTCTGTATCCATGGGTTCAGACAACCGTGGACTGAAAATATTTTTTAAAAATTGCATCTGTACTGAACATGCACAGACTTTTTTTCTTGTCATTATCCCCTGAACAATGCAGTATAACAACTATTTACATAGCATTTACATTGTATAAGGTGTTCTAAGCAATCTAGAGCTGCTTCAAAGTATAAGGGAGGATATACATAGGTTATATGCAAATACTAGGGCATTTTCTATCAGGGATTTGAGCATCTGTGGATTCTGATATCTGGGAGAGGTCCTGGAACCAACCCCCATGGATACTAAAGGACTACTGCTTTTATATATCTAATTTATTCAATTTTATGGACTATAGTTTTCCTTTTGGTTCCCATTTTTTTTTCTGTAAGTAAGCTACCTTAAACTTATTTCTTAATGATTTACTCAGCAAAATACTAAAATCTACAAGGAAGTACCTTCAAAGTTCTGGTTGCCCAGCCCCTGCCTACTATGAGAGCCCACATATTTTCCTTCAAATTGAGAAATCACATAGCCATTGCTCTCACTGCCCTTCAGAGATGTGGCAAGTGTCCCTAGCTCCACTCTAGGCCCCATCCCTCCTCATAGGGCCACTGAGAGCTGCACTCTGAAAATCTAGTAGGGTAGTCACCTTTCTTGCTAGGTTTAGAACAACAATTGGCCTCACTACTCAGTATAAACAACAGTGAGAAGGAGTTTCCCCATAGAACAGCTCTTTAGAATGCACATGTGTTAACTCCTGTTCACATTGAATTGTTAATCCAGGTAGCACTTTGACAACTGGGATACAGAAGTAAAAGAACCTGAAAAGATTGATCCAGTGTTAGGAAAGGTCAAGCTGCCAAAGTAGGTGTCAGGATAGAGGCACAAGAGAAAAAAATACAGTTTTACTGGGACCATTATTTACAAGAGTAGGAGCAAAGGAAAACTTCCCCTTCACTATCTGAAGGTTCACTGAAAATCAGTGGACAAAAGACAGATTAATAGGAGAAAAGGCATATAACTTCATCTAATTAATTGTTTTGCAAATGACACAAGAGCCTTCAGAATGAACACCCAAATATACAGGAGAAACTGTTTTTATGCTTAGGGTCAACAAAGTATCAACAGTCATGTAGAAATATGATTGGACAAAAAGGGTATGATCTGATGCTAATAGACTGAGTAGGGAAACCCAGCAAGGCCTTTCTATTTGGATTCCTTTGGCCTCTCTGTGCAGCATCCTTCCTTCTGAGTGTGGGGCAGGACCCTCTCTGGAATGGGGTCTTAGGACCTACAGTCAAATAAGGTAGATCAGATGATTTCTTTATGGCCAGTTTTTACACAGAAAGGGGTGGGGCAAGTATTATGTTAAGGATTTATAGTTGGCTTTAGGGGAAAGGGGTTTTGGTTTCTGTGACTTACCTTGGGGAAGAGGGATTCTATTTCTATGCCTAGCCTCAAGAGATTGAGTGGTCAGAGACAGGAGTGCAGAAGAATGACAGAGAGAAACTTTTGCTTCAGAGGCCTTCATTTTGTGGTAGTGTTTTCTGAGCTCCAGCACAAGTAATAGCCATTTCTTCTCCCTTTCCTTTCCTGGCCTCTCAGAGTAGAAACACCTGTTTAAGGATTCAGAACTAGGTGCTCTGGAGTTACTGCAGCCGTGGATGGTCGCGGGCGGTATGTCTTAGCGCCTGGCCTCGGGGCCCACTGGGTGTGTGGCTCTTGTCCCAAGAGAAACCAACAATGGAAATGCACTTCGGGTTTGAGACTGTATCGGAGGAAGAGAAGGGGGGAAAATTCTATCATGTCTTTGAAAGTGTGGCCAAGATGTATGATGTGATGAGTGACATGATAAGTTAAGTCTTGATATCCATCGTGTTGGGAAGGACTCGCTGCTCTGGAGATGTGTCCAGTTCCTGGGACCCAGCTGCTCGATGGTGCTGGAGGCACAGGCGCAGCATCAGAGAAAGCAGAAGAGGCAGTTAAGGGTTCAGCAAAATTTATCCTGGGAAGAAATTGCCAAAAAATACCAGAATGAAGAGGATTCCTTGGGCGGTTCCCATGTCATGGTCTGCAACATCAACAAGGAGATGCTAAAGGTGGGACTGCAGAGAACCTTTGCTCAAGGACACAAAGTTGGACTTACATGGGTATTGGGAGATGCTGAAGAACTGCCCTTTAATGATGACAAGTTTGATATTTACACCATAGCCTTTGGGATCCAGAATGTTACACACATTGATCCGGCACTGCAGGAAGCCCATCAGGTCCTGAAACCAGGAGGACGGTTTCTCTGCCTGGAGTTTAGCCAAGTGAACAATCCCCTCATACCCAGGCTTTATCATCTATATAGCTTCCAGGTCATTCCTGTCCTGGGAGAGGTCATTGCAGGAGACTGGAAGTCCTATCAGTACCTCAGAGAGAGTATCCGAAGGTTCCCATCGCAGGAAGAGTTCAAGGAGATGATAGAAGATGCGGGTTTCCACAAGGTGACTTATGAAAGTCTAACATCAGGCATTGTGGCCATTCATTCTGGCTTCAAACTTTAATGCCTTCCCTATGTTGGAGTGTAAACCAGTCACATCCTGTTGAAAGCCTGGAACTGAAGGATAATCTTGCAAATGAGACATCAGTCGAGTGTCTCCTCTTAAGGATATGTGCCTTGGACTCATGTTCTGAAGTGACCAATCTCAAAGTGGGAAGAAACAAATGCCTGTCAGTTTTTGCAGCTTACATTAGTTGCTGCATCAGGCTCTCTGCCAGAGGTATTTGGTCTGTTTATTTGCTCAACTCCTGCTAAATTTCTCTTGGCTGTGCAGTATGTGGTTAGGATAAAACCAGCACTAAAGCATAGTTTGGAAGTGTATTTGTAGCTTCTTTACTTGTGCTGCCTTTCAGAAGGACAATGGATCATTGAACCCAATGATGATTTTAACCAGAAAACTTAACTGTACCTGAATCAACCTTTCAGCCTAGGACTGAGTCTAGGGCCAAAAGCCAAGACCCAAGTCAGAGGGCTAACAGTCACTACTGAAATTGTGTGCTGAATCAGTAAATGAGTTTACAATTTGGTGGTATTTGCCATTTTTTTTCTTGAGGGTGGGTAAAGGAAATACATTTTTTCATCATTCTTTTAGTCATCTTCTACCAAAAGCTGCTATGTGACCTCAGTCTTATCATAAAGAAAACCACTCGCTAAATCCTTGTTCAAAGAATAAATGTACCAGCAAAAAATAAATAAATAAAAATAAAAAGGATTCAGAACTATTTCCATGTGATGAACATTCAAGATCTGGGCCTTTTTCCCGCACCAAAAATAAATATCAGGAACCTCATACTTTCTGACAAGAGAAAGTGGAAAACTAGTAACTGTTGTAACATGTGGTAGGAACTACCCCAGCACTATCATGGGTATTTTTCTCATTTGGTCCTGCCAGTGATCTTTGCCAGACACTGTTATGCCCATTTCATAGATGATAACACTTAGGCACAGAGAGTGATTTGCCATAGCCATAAGGATATGACAGAGCCAGAAGTTGAAAGCAAATCTATCTAAATTCCAAAGCCATGATCTTTCTACCAGAGACTCTGGTATTTGCCATAACCAGAGTTGATAGCTTATGGTCAGCATGCAGAGGTGGGAAGAGCCCTTGCAGTCAACTGGGCCAGGATTTGAGTCCAGCACTGTTACTTAGCAGCTTAGAAACCTTTATCTATAAAACAGATATAATGGTAATTCCTAACTCGGGTTGTTGTGGGGATTAAATGAGATAATGCATGTACAGTATTTTGTACAGTATCTGACACATAAAATACTATGTATCATTAGGATAATGTTAAAAGAAACAATACTGATAAAGAAGTTCAGCTCCTCAGAAAATGAGAATTCTTGTTGACTCTGCTACAGACCCTGGACAGTAGCTTGGGGAGACGATAGGCAATGGCTAAAATGTGTTTATAGGTTTATCAACAAAATTAAGTTGAGCTCCCTTGTGTTATGATACATTTCTTTTATCCTAGACTTCCCCAGGGTTTTACCATATTTATTTTAACAAGAGACCATCTTGGGAAACAGTTTGAACCCCAACTGGAATTTATTATTTGAAAGCCAAGTAGGAAGGAGAACAGGGATGCCAACAAATAAAATTGAAAATAGGGTTTTTCAGTTTAATAAAGTTAAAACCTAAACAACACCTAAAAGTTTTGGCTCTTAGTGGCTAAGATTTGGCAGCTATTATGAGCCTGGATCCAGGGGGCCTGTTTCAAGAACAGGGACACTCCTCTCTTTCTCTGCCTGCTTCCTCCTGCACGCTTAGCAGCAGGCCTGTAGGTCCCAATGGCCAGAATAATGGAACTTTGCCCAAACCAACTACCAGATAAGCAGGAACAACTCTGTTCAGAAGGAACAAAGCAGGCCTTGGTTCTACCAGTGGAAATCAGGAAGTGAGTTGTTTGTAGCCATCTAGAGAATTGTCTCATGTACTTGTCTCTTAATACTGTTTATGCTGGCTGCACCGTGAAAGAGTTTGATAACACTGAGTTAGACAGTGACACCTAGTGCCACTGAGCCCTGTTCTTCCCTCTGCTGCCTCTAACTTGCAAACGATGTCCATCAGATCCAATCCTTTGGTGGGAATGGAGGAGCAGGAGGAGGAGAACACACATTGCACATTCTCCAAACAAGTGTCCAGCAGCCTTTCTGGATTTGTCAGAATCCTATGGATAGTAAGTGGCAAATTCAAATATAAAAATCTGCTTTTGCTTTCAAATGACTATTAATTTTCCATGAATTCTCTCTAACAAGTGGGCTGAAAGAATCATTTAAATGGTAATAGAAATTTTAGGATATGACAAGCCATTTCTATTCCAAGTTTTATTTTCTTTTTATTTTCTCCTTAAGACTCAGAGATGGTATTATAATTTGAAATTAATTAGGGCAACTTTGTATATAATTCTCCCCACCCCCACTTTGAGAGGAGAATGAAGGAGAGGAAGGTCATGGCTTCAAATTGTAATGAACAGATCTGGGCTGTGTAGACTTCCACATATTTTTTAACTTCCTCAAGCCTAATCTGTAAAAGAGGATCAGTAATACTTGCAGAGTTTGGGTGAGGATTTAATAAAAGACCTAACACATATTCTAGACGTAACAAGGACTCAACACCTCCTAGTTTCCCTTTTAATCACAGTTAGATCAATTTTTCACTAACAATAGAATGTCTCTTTTCAAAATAGTTATTTTAACATGCTTAACATATTAAAAAACAGCCCACATTTAAAATCTAATATTGAGTATTCTTGTTGAATAATTGTACAAAATTAATTTTACTGAGTGAGCTTTTTATGTCTTCAGTTAATAAAAGTCCATGCTTAGTGCCTTAGAGTCCTATGAGCCTCTGTAACTGTGTTATGGGTAATTTTGCAGGATTTCCAGAAATTATGAATGTCAGTGGAAATTTCTACTTCTCATTATTTAGTGCACAGTTCTATAAGGTCTGTAATTTAGTAGGTGCAGGTCCTCACGCCATCTGTGAAAGGCCTTGTAATGTGTAGTGCAGTAAACCATTGTTGCAACTATATTTCCAGGAAAGACTTTCCACAATAACACTATCTTAGTATTTTAGAGTTTTAAAAAACTTAATGGCATTTTCAACTTTTCTAAGGACTCCTATGGTTCAGTCTACTTAAAAAAAAAAAAAAAAAACTGTAGTTATTCTAGCATAACTGACCTTTACTGCAAATTGCCTTGTTTTATCCTAAAGAGCCCAATGTTTGTAGGAACAATTCTCAGGACTCCCATTGTCCTTGGGAGGTAATGAGCTCTAATACTTCTCAGCGCTTCCCCACTTTGGGGCAGTTGTGCACTGCCTGTCAAGTTACTAGACTGCTTCCCTGATCATTAGCAGTTCTTATCATTAAGGGGTCAAGAAAAATAAAAGATAGGAGCCATTCTCCATGTGTATATCTAGATAATCATGTACGTATAGACACATAGTCATCACTAATATCCCGAAAGATACAGCTTTTAAAAACTGATCCAAACAGGGAAACTTTCATTTTCCTTTCATTCATTTAACAGATATTTATGAGCACTTCCTGTGTGCTGGGCACAGAAGGTGTTCAGTGGGAAATAAGCACCTATCCCATTCCCAACTTACTAATTCCCCCAGCTCCCTCCACCCAACAAAGGCCACCACTAACACTGGTTTGTTACTTCCTCTCAGAGATATTCTATATATATGCAGGAATATATTTGTGTATGTATCTTCCCGTTTTTTAAAATCTAAGTGAGAGTATACTATAAATCTCACATTTTGGCAAGTAGTCCATATCATTCCAATTCATTCGTCTTTCCTACTGCTGCATACTATTGCATCAAATGGTTAATTATTTTATTAGCACCCTGTTGATGGACATTTTTAAGTAAATACTAGGGTTTTTTCCCTTCTGTCTTTTGCAGCCTTGCTCTCTTTCTCCTGCCATGGATTTCTTCTAATTCATTGGTTTCATTTTCTATACTTCATGATTCTTGGAAATTAGACTCAATACCACCTTTACGGAGACCCTCACCCTTGTATGAAATTTCTGATAGATCCAGGCAAGCATAAGTAAGTTAAATATACTCAATAAGACCTTATCTTTTTATGCTACAGATTCGTGATTAGCTTCTGATATTGATCAAAAGCCAACTTTTCTACCCAACACCCACGTCTTTAAATTGCCAGCAGCGGCCGGGCATGGTGGCTCATGCCTATATTCCTAGCACTTTGGGAGGCCAGGGAGGGAGGGTTGCTTGAGGCCATGAGTTCAAGACCAGACTGGGCAACATATCGAGACTTTATCTCTGCAAAGAAACTTTAAAAATTGTTTTTAAAAATTAGTTGGGCACAGTGGCATGCACCTATAGTCCCAGCTACTAAGGAGGCTGAAGCAGAAGGAGCATTTGAGCCTGGGAACATGAGGCTGCAGTGAGCTGTGATCACGCCACTGCACTCTAGAATGGGCGACAAAGCAAGACTCTATCTCTAATAAATAAATTACAGGGAACTTGAGGAGAAGACTCAGTTTGGCAGATGCCATCCCTGTCATCCAGGCCTCTGTCATTTCAGGTTGCCAGATTGCTCACACTCATCTTCTGGGACAGAGCTTGTTGCCCTCAGGAGTGTCCTGTGCTCCCAGACCGCAGTTAGCCTCTTTCCCTTTGAATGACATTGCTCTTCCTGTGTGATTGTATTTCCACTGTACTATAGAGGCTTTTGAAGACCAGCCAAGCACATTAACTTTAAATGTATCCTAATTAGCTCACTCCCTTTTGGTATGGCTCCATAAGGTATATATCTGGTTTCGTTTCTGCAAACCTGAACTGTCAGAAGGTTGCCTTCTCACACTTGGTCATAAATGATAGGAAACTCCTTCCCAGCTTAAGTCTTTGGAGACTTTGAGGTGACCTTGACCACTGCTATTGCTCCAGCGTGTTGTCTGCTCTGTGTTATTTCTAGTCTTCGTGTTGACATTACCGTGCTCCGCCTCTGTGGTTCGGTTTTCCATTCCCAGGTATTCCTCCTGTCTTCACTCTAATCCCCCCACTCTTCCCTCTGTGCACATGTCTGTTTGCTGTAAAGCAGTTTCTTCTTCAGAGCTTACTTGTTTCTTTGACTATTTCAGTCTATACCCCAGCAGCATAATTTACTCTTCTTTTTTGTTGCTTCCTCAGATGGTTATCAGTTGGCCTCACCTATCCCCTTTATTTTAAAGGATTGTCTCATGATGCTAACCTATTTCCTTATTCTGGCAGTGAATAAAATTAAATTGAGAAAAAATAATATTCCCCAGATATGGCCTCTATTTCCTTTTTAATTTTTAAAATTTTGAAGTGTTAAAGACCATTTTTAAATTCTATTCTTTTTTTTCTCCCATATTTTAGAAAATCTCCTAGGCTCAATCTGTAAATTTTTTATTTCTCTCATTGATCACTTGATTACCACTTAACAAATATTCAGCAAATATTTACTGAATCCTTGCCACATCCTGGACACTGTTGTAGACCCTGAAAACATAGACAAATTCCCTGCCCTGTAGGAATTTATTCCAGTGAGGAGAGGCAGACCACGAGTATAATACATTAGATGGAGCAAGTGTTCTAGAGAAAATTACAGCAGGAAAGGGGAGTAGGGAGTTCAGAATGGGGGGTATAGTTTTAAATAAGGTAGTCAGAGGAGACACTTACTGGGAAGAGGCCATCTGAGCAAACCTTGAAGGAAGTCACACAAGTACTGGTGGTTCATGGGAGGAGGAGTGGTCTGGGTGGCGGGTGCGGAGGCTCTGAGGAGGTGCCCATCTGCCACCTGTAAGGAGCAGCAACGAGGCCCATGGCCAGAGGGGCATTGAGTAGAGGAATAAGTCAGAGAGGCTCCCAGAATCCTGATGGCATGAGACCTTTTAGGCTATTGCGAGGATTTTGGCTTTTCTCTGAAAGAGATGAAAGGCCATTGGATAGTCACTGTTGAGAAGACAAAGGAGGTAATAGGTCTTGTGCTGTGATATAGTGTTGTCACAGTATTTCAGGAGGGTTTGTGACTGATAAAGGGCAAAATAGCCTTTGTTCTAGCTCTTCTTACAGTAAATATTTTCTGCTCAATCAGTCAGGAGCAAGAACTAGGTATAAAATGACCCAATGTTGTTCTTTCTTCTCTCCCTCCCTACCCCAGCCCCATTGTGTCAATGTAAAGACCATTATCATTGTTAATGCAATTATTCACTAAACCTTGTCTCTAGGTAATCAAAAGCCATCAATAATTTTAGGCTTGCTTAAAAGTCTCTCCCTCCAATTTAATGTATTTCTTTACAACTTACTTCAGTACTTCTTCCAGAAAAAAATCAGAAAGTGAGATTTGAAATGGAAAACATTTAAATTTAAAGGCTCTGAAAGTAGAACGTAAAAATTAAAATTATGTAGGAGGAAGAAGCAAATGTAGCAATCCATTTAGGTGACTACTGTGGAGTAATTGGCCACTCAGTTTCCCCATGGGATTCATGGTGGCAAAACTAAGAAGGAAAACAAGAAAATTATCCTTCTCTGACTTTTCCAGGCCACGGCATTAGTTCTTTTACTTCTTACTCTAATCCAAGCTACCTTAGGAGATAGTTTCATGACATCCCAAACACTGATTACCTTTTAAAGTTAGTTGGTCAGTACACATTTCAACTTATTTCTATTATACTATGGTACTTATTTATTTGAGGAGTGTCATTTTTGCTGAAAGAATCAACTTCCTGCTAAAATTGTTAATCCTGTCACCATAGGCATTAAAATCGAAATAATTTTAAATGTTTAATTGCCTATTTCACTAGATTGTTAGCTGCCTGCCTTTGTATCCCTTGTGTCCCCTAAACAAGTAGGTCTTCAGCCCGTTACCCACAACTCCAAAATCTAAAAAGCTCTGAAAACAGAAAAGTTTATCAAAAGTTGAGTACCAAACTCATGCAGAGGCAAAAACCCGAACTGAACTAAAGCTATTCAAAAATCTTCATTTGCCCTATCTGATATGAATACTTACATATTTTGCTATAGAAGTGGTAATAGGTTTAATTATGATTGCCCTACGATTTGGCTGGGTGTTATGTGACACTTGGTATACGTATCTTACTACGTTTCTAAAATTTGAAAGTATTAATTTCAAAACACATCTTGCCCCAAAAGTTTCAGAAAAGGGATCGTAGGCTTGCAACAGCCAATCCCTGGAGTAATGTAGGTGCCTGGTAAATGTGAGGTGAAGTGAGGTTTGATTAATATGAGATACTAAGAAATGAGAAACTTTTCTACATCCAGGCCTTGTGACCTAGAGGCCTCAGGGAATAAAACAGATGATTCAGTCCTTAGAAACAGGGCCCTGAAATGTTTCCCTAATTGCTCTCTTAAGGTAGTGGTAATTGTTCTTAGGTCAGGCTAATAAATCCAAGAATGAAGTATTACTATTCTGTCAGAATTGTTCCTATTAGTACCCTTGAAGGTGCTCTTTATGTGGTTCGCATATTTTTAATGTCTTTGTATCTTTACTTATCACTTGGTATTGTTTTGGTTTTGTTCAAATTTTTTAAAGGTGTCACATCAGCTTTTTTAATAGTGGTGATTTAATTGCAAAAGTATACATAAACAGTTTGAAAGGTGTGAGGAGAAATTCTCAAGTCACATGGGGAAATAGCAACAAAGCTAGCATTCAGTCTGGAATTCATCCACTGTGCAAAACAAATTGCACTGCCAGTGGGTCAAATGGTGTATCCTGAAATTGAGTGAAAAATGGGTTTGATACAAGAAACATTTGTTTCATACCACGGATACAGTGGGAAATATCAAAATGAATTAAATGCAGGCTTTACTGTCACAAAACTTGAGTTTAATAGGGAAGGCAGGACATATATATAAATAAAATATACAGCCAAACATACCAGAGGACAAACCTTGCAGCTCAGGAGATCAGTAAAGATGGGGTTTCCCTGGCCTGTGACAATGAGTCAGAATCAGGAAGTGGAGAGGAAGACTTGTGGGGTACAGGGTGAGAAGGACAGAGTCCTCACTCTCTAGAAACTGTATTTAGTAGCAGAGACACATAAATACCTGAATTATTATAAAAATGGTAAATATTGTAACAGGGGCTATGGAACCATAGAGGAAAACAGGAATCTTTGGGGAAGGTGGGCAGGAATTGACCTTCAAGCTCATCTGGAAGGGCACATAAGTTTGCCAAGGAGGGTAGGGATAGGCCAAGGAATCTGTTCTAGGCAGAATAAATAAGGTACTTATTTGAACTCTCCAAAACATGACAGTTACTCTTCAGTGATTTTTTTTTTATGTTGTGTTATCTTTGCAGGTGAATCAAACATTCCTTCTGGAAAAATACAAAGTGGGAAAGGTTTAAAGAGTAAGAGTCAGTTTAGGACCATTGCACCAAAAATTGTGCCCAGAGTCCTAACATCCAGAATGCTGCCATGTCATTCACCATCACTCTCTGATCAGGTGAATCTGGGACCTTCCTTCAGCGCTAAGCCACTGGGGATGTCCACCCAGAACTATGCTCTGATGCAGGTTGCTGGCCAAGAGGGGACATTTTCTCTTGTCGCTTTGCCAAATGTTGCCTCAGCTCAGGCAATTCAGAAACCCAGAATGCCCCTGCCTGAAAACCTTAAACTGCCTATTCCTCGATATCAACCCCCAAGAAATAACAAAGAATCAAGAAAGAAACCCATCCTGAGCCCTCCTGAGAGTGGCTGTAGCAAACCTCCTGCCCAAACCCAAGGGTTTCCTCAGATGTCCCTTACCTCAACTGACCAGCCTGAACTCCCACACAAACCCAGTCCCTTTGAACAAGTGCCGTCACTAGAGCAAACCCCAGCCAGCATCAGCACAGCCACCCTGACCAATGGCTGTGACCATGGAGACTCGAGACCTCCAGAGACCAAGAGCTGTGGTCATCTGAACCCTGCTGCCACCTCAATTTCATCCACCCCGGAGGGGCCCTCTGCCAAGCAGGGCCCCATAGAGATTTCAGGGAGAGCAAACTTTACGAGCAAGAACACATCCAGCAAACCTGCTGCCGTCACCAGTGAAAACCTTAAAGAACAAATTGACCTCGCAAAAGCCATGACCAAGTTATCACCAGGTGTTTTGGGCAGTGCAGTCCAGTGGATCTCCGCAGTCCCCAGAGGGAAAGTGCCAATCTTACCCTACTCAAGAATGAAAGCAGCGGAGGCTTACAAAATGGAATCAAGTGCTAACACTGCAGGTTTCTCTCTACTGGGGCACGGGGCAGATGGTGATAAGACATCCACCGTCACAGAATGCTTTGATGCAGCCACCAAAATGGCCAGCAAGATGCCTGCTTCACAGGTGTCACAGCAGAGCCCCTGTGAAAATGCCTGTTGTATAGCCACCAAGCTAGATCTCAACCACAAAACAAAACTGAATAGTGGGGCAGCAAAGAGAAATGGAAGAAAACGAAAGGTACCAGATGAAATTTTGGCACTTCAGGGGAAAAGGAGAAAATGCATCATTAACAAGTTTAGAGATGGTAAAGAAAGAGTAAAAACTGATTCCCAAGAATCCAGAGACCAAAAACCTGGAGCTGTGAAAAAATATCGTAGCATTATGCCCAAACCTGTAATTGTCATTCCCACCTTGGCTCCCCTGGCTTCTCCTGCAGCTACACTACAATCACAAACACTCAGGGGCCTAGGACAGGACACCCTGTTAAATAATTCACTCACTGCTAAGTGTCTTGGCCCTAAGCAGGACAACAGCCCTTCCCCTAAGCCCAGTTCTGTGTTCAGAAGTGGATTCTCTGGCACTAAGAAGCCTTGGCACCGATGTCACGTCTGTAACCACCACTTCCAGTTCAAGCAGCACCTTCAAGACCACATGAACACACACACCAACAGACGGCCTTACAGTTGTCGGATTTGTCGCAAGGCCTATGTACGTTCTGGCAGCCTGAGTACACACATGAAACTTCACCATGGAGAGAACCGTCTGAAGAAACTCATGTGCTGTGAGTTTTGTGCAAAAGTGTTCGGTCACGTTCGAGTCTATTTTGGCCATCTGAAAGAAGTGCATAGGGTTGTGATCAGCACCGAGCCCTCCCCTGGTGAAGTGCAGCCAGGAGACATGCCAAAGAACAGAGACACTAGTGTGCAAGGGACAGAAGGATCGCTGGAGAGGTGAGTGCTAATGGAATGGAAACCTGGCAAGAAAGTCTATTTTGATTTGGTGGAGAGGGTAGGATTGCATATTCAGAAAGAAGAGTTTATAAAAACATTCATTGGATTAAGATTCCTAAGGTAGCTACCTATGCCTCCTATTTTGTGAAGAATGATCTCATGCCTCTTGGGTTTGTGATCAGTCATCATTGTTACTTACACTGACCTATGTAAGCCAAAGCATAAATGCCGGTCTAACTTGTGCTGGGGACAGGTGGGTAAGAGAAGATTATTTTTGCTTCTGAAAATGAAATAGTAAATTATTGTATGTAGTCCTGATAGTCTTTACACTAATTTCCCCCAAAAAATCATGTCCACTGAATTTATATCTAAATAGCATCATTAGCCCCAGAACATGGCGTGACTTGTGGTGGGGACTCAGAGGGCGCCAGCTGTGTGGACCTACCCTCAAGCTCCCAGACCTCACCCTCTACATCTGCCCTGTTTTTCCCATCAGGTTCGGTTAACTTTTTCCTTTGTCATTCCTTTTTGCAGGTACTGCTTCCTAATATTATAAACAAATAAGCTAAGTAATTGGAAAGCAGACAGGCATTAGGGCAGTAGTTCACCAAGGAAACACCTCAGTCTGGGCTGTGCATCCACTTCCCACTGAGGTGGCTTGCGGGCATTTCACTGCCATCAGTTCTCCTCAGCAGTGGAAGAAGTGAACCTTTTGCAGCGCTTCAGATGCTCTGCACTTTGTTGTTCATAATTGTCCCAGTTACTCTAAATGCTTTCCATTTAATTTTGGCTTACTCCGTTATATCTGATAAAAATAAGGGATGCCTATCCTGTTTCTTCCTTGCTTTTCTATAATATCTCTCTTTTTCTTAGGCATTTCTGTCCTCTTTCAGACATCTGTGCTTTCTGCTAATGGACAAAGAAACCTCAATTCTTACTTGTTTTCTTATAGTTAGATTTGGAATTTTAGGCATAATGTCCATGCCACATTCTGTGCTCAAGGTTAGGGAGAGCCACAGGGGGTCGTGGGACAGTTACTTCGCCTGAACCAAGTGTGTTCCTACAGTGCCGCATTTGGTATTACCTGATTCTCCATGTTGATTACACCGTCCCTGTGGGACCAGAGGTGAGTTCGCTCACCTGGGGGAGGTGTATAAAGGTAAAGACTCTTTTACCAAATGGACCCTTGTAGCTTAAGAAATGTGTGGCCCCAAGCAGAAGTGATAGTTAGTGTTCACTCTGGCCTTTGCGGAATGTCTTCCCAGGGTCTCTCTGTCCACGCCATCCTTCGTACTTGTCATCAGTGAGTGCGTTTAGATCCCTGAAGACTAAGAGCTGAAAGAATAAGTTCCAATTATGTTTTTCCATGCAATCTTACATGTACAATTTTTGGCCTTTTCAGGGAAAATAAGTCAAGCTTGGAAGAAGACTTCCTTCTAAACCAGGCAGACGAAGTCAAATTACAAATCAAATGTGGCCGTTGTCAGATCACTGCTCAGTCTTTCGCTGAAATAAAGTTTCATTTACTTTATGTTCACGGAGAGGAAATTCAGGGTAGGCTACAACAGGGGATCTTAACAGGAAGCAAGGTAGCTCAGGAAGCACTGGTCAAACACGCCACTCCTGACTGGAAACCACATCCCGAAAGAAGAAAGCTAGTGAAGCACAGTCCCTCTGAGGAGGAATTACATGCACTCCCTAAATTAAAAAGGCAGCTCTACCTTCATCATCAGAACGGTGTGGAAATACTTGTGGAAAACGAAGGAGCCCAACCAGGAACCGATGAGCCCAGGGAAAGCCCCCGGGGCCCCGAGGGCCCCGGCCTCCACACTGTTCTCCTGTGGTCCCACTCTGGCTTTAACTGCCTCCTGTGTCCGCAGGTGCTGGGGAGGAGAGAGGACCTCCTCCTCCACTGGGAACGCCAGCATAGCTGCCAGGACCCTTCGCGACTGTGGGCTATTCTAGATGCCTTCTCTAACCAGGGGGTGATTGAGCTTTCCAGTGAAACTGAAAAATGAGACACCAAGACAAGCTTTCGTGAGAGCTTGTGCTTTATGGTGGTGTTTAATTAGAAAGATCAAACTAGTTAGGATCAGCATTAATGAACAGAAGTGATTTTTGTGCATAGTTTTATTTTCTTATGAGATAAAATATATGTTTGTGATGCATATTTTTCTAGCCATATGTAGTCTTATTTTAAAATTCTATGTATTGACTCTTAATATTTAGACTTTATTTCAGAATAAATAAAAAGACCAAAATTTGAGAGTGAAATATAAAGGATTCTAGGGTGTTCTTCAAATATAGTTTTCAGTAAAAAATGTGTGTGTGTGTCCCCTTTTGTTCTGATGTTTCCTGCTTATGTAGATCAACAAATGTGAAAATTTTCCAGGTGGCAAAACCATTTTAGTCTCAACCTTAGTGTTAAGTTAGATGCTAAGTATTGATATTCATTAAATACCATGGTTATTTGAATGTGCTGTAGAGTAGTATTTTAATAAGGTTGTCATTTACAGTAATTTAAAATCCATGTTTTCAGGACTTAGGTGTTTTTTGTTTTGTTTTGTAATTTTGCTACTTTTTTAAATGTGCATTGTCTTGAAGATTAGTTGTTGGCAAGTCTTATGGCTATGGTGTTCCATACAAAATAATAAAAAAAAATTAGTACTTCAGCTAATAAAAAATCTTCTTTCTTTGTAAAAAGTTATTTTCAAATAGTCTTAGGGGCCAGAAAATTTACAACCTGGAAAGTGAACTAGATCAGTCCAGATGTGTAAGTGTCTGGGCTGCATTCCTGCTCTCCCAAGGACTTCAGAGGGTTGTTGCCAGTTGATCAATTTTGGATGCAACTTTGCCTTTCAAGCCCAGATTCTCTTTGACAGTCAAGAGTAAATGATTGCCTCTTAAATTCCTGGGAAATTACCTTGAATCAGTAAAGCTGCCATTTGAGGCTCTTGGCCATCCTGACTACAAAATCATTTTCTTAGAAGGGGGAGTTTGAGCACCCACCCTACTAAAACCTTGGACTGGATGAAGCCTCCATGCATGTGGCCAGCCCTGTTTGCCGAAGGCCCAGGCATCTCATAGCTTTGTGCTGTGCTCAAGGAAGTTACCTAAAACAAAAGTAAGTTCTGATTGATAAGCTAGTAGGCCTTAACTTTTTTAATGTCTAGTTTTAAAAGAAAGTATTCATAGGCATAATTTGGCTCAAATAGTACAAAAAGGGAAAACTTAATCCATGCCGTTTTGCAAATAGTTTTATAAGTTTGAGAATAAGAGGGCGGGGTTGGAAATCTCTGACAGATTGTGCCATGATTTATCAATTGATCAGCCAGTTTCAAAAAGAGAATATTGGACCTCCACTGGTCCAGAGAATATTGGACCTCCATTGGATAGTTTTAGAACTTTCTGGGTTAATAATGAAACATTACATTTAATGCAGTTCCTAGTTTTTGTTTTGGAATGTTGGTCCTGAAGACATTACCAAATGAGTTCTCAGAGTATTACCTGAATTCAAACCATGAAATTTTAATTCTGACTGTGAAATAATTTATAGACTGCCCAGTCCTCAGATGCTAAAGAGTATTTTGGAAATGCTGGTGACAGGCAGAGTAGTGGGTCTGGAGTGTGTGTGGAGACGAAGGTGTGAGAACCGAGGGTGTCCACTCAGCACTTACCAGAAGTCTGAAGTCCTGGGTCGTGGAGCACCAGCCTGCGGCCAGTGTTCAACCGCAGGTTCTTACGGCCAGAGCATAGGCGGTCTCTGGGAAGAAATACGGGTAAGAGTGGGGAAGAGAGCAAAGGTAGGGAGAACACATGCTTGGCTCGTAAGAGTCTGTCTGGAGCCCCTTCCAGAATGCATTTCAGAGCAGCAGCCCCACTGTCCCAACTAAATAAGGGCAACTCATCAGCGTGCTGATCCGTGGAGGTGGGGGGATGCAACACTCATCTTTAAGACAACATTTGAGGGAGAAGGAAGCTTGGGGTGCACAGGGTCCTTGCTCAATGCCCATGCTTGCGGGTTCATTCGTGAGACAGCGTTACAGTTCTCAGCTTCTGGAAACGCTGCCCTGCACTACAACGAGAACAGTCCCAATGCCAACCAAAGCAAAAGTTTCTGCTCCTTAATAGTAGTACTTCAGTGTGAATGGTCGGAGGAGGGAATACTATGGGGGAGGTAGGAAGACAAGAGGGAGTAATTTAGCTGTAACTTTGGGAACAGCCCAGAGCCTTCCTTGTGTGTAGAGTGTTATTCGCACAGTCCTGACCTGTACACTTAACCCAGAGCCCGTGTGGTACAGACAAAGTGCCGTAATACTGTGTGACCTCAAGAGAGTTCCCTCTCTAACCTCGGTTCCCTTAGAGCAGGTGTCCTCAAACTGCAGCCCGCGGGCCACACGCGGGTGTTTTTGCCTGTTTGTTTTTTACTTCAAAATAACATATGTGCAGTGTGCATAGGAATTTGTTCATAGTTTTTTTTAAACTATAGTCCGGCTCGCCAACAGTCTGAGGGACAGTGAACTGGCCCCTGTTTAAAAACTTTGAGGACCCCTGCCTTAGAGGGGGGGAATGGTCCCGCCTCAAGGCGTCATTGTGAAGAGTCAAAAAGACATTACATGTCTGGCGTGCTGGGCCATGTGGCACCCCCGGTGGCTGGTGTGCATCATGCTTTTGGCCAGACTTGGAAGAAGAGGTATGTTATACCATATAAAGATGACGCAGAACAGCTCGGGTAGATCTTACAACAGAATTCAAGGATGAAAACTCTACTGAGAACCACAGAAATTTGCATCTTTTCATACAAAGTGTATTTTAATTTTCAACTAATAAAACTGGGATTTGGATTGCACAGAGATTTGCTAAGTATCTATTCCATCAGTATAAAAAACAAAATTCACTAAATTCTTTCACTTCCAGGCTCCACTTTGGGCTTATATTCCTCGGGTCTCAGCCCAGGCAGTGTGTCCTCCTGGCGACCACCCCCGGCCCTTCCCGAGCCCCTGCTCTGCTGTGGTCATGGCAGTCACCCTGCTGCCCAGATGCTGGCAGTGAACTTTCTGATTCCTACACTGGACTATCAGCCTCTTGAGGGCAGAGACTGTGAACAGAGGTTCAGCACAGAGCCCTAGAGGATCCAGTACCTGATGTGGAATAGCACACAGCAGAATTTGTTGAAAATAATGGGTATGTCAGCTAAAATTTGCCACTTTCTTTTTGGTGAATAAACCAGACTTGGAGGCAACCAAACTTGTAGCTAGAAAGACACTGAGGCAAATTCGGTCTTAAATTCAGCACATTCATTCTGCTTGATGTCTTTTGCTTCTTGGAAAATTGTCCCAATGCCAGCAAAACTAGATTTTTTTCTTGTCTTTTGGCCCTAAATTATTTCTGAAAGTTACAGCATTTTAGATTTGTATTGTTTTATTACCTGTCATTTTTATTCACGTCCCCTTTTGTTGCTCTCTCTTCTCACTTGGACGTCTTCCTAGTTTAGCTTGACTGTTCCTGTGTTAAGCTGTTCCTCATATGGAAAGTTGTCTCTTCATCAGCACACCATAAATAATCCCACCTGGGCGCGTCCTTCGCCTTCTCTGGCTGCAGACGCCCTCGCCAGCTGCACGGCTCCAGCGCTCCACGGCCCCGTGATAGGGCTGTGCGCAGTAAATGCTCAGCTGCATTTATTGCTTAGAACTCTCAGATCAGGACTGGTTTACTCTGTTCAAGCCGCTGACATGCTTTGTTAGGGACATATTTCATAGAGTCTCCCCTTTTCACCGAGTTCTTGAGAGGAATGTCCTGGTAAGGATGAACTGGGATTTAACAGGCCAGCTTTTTAGCTTCAGCTTCATACTGACTTCTGTGATGTTAGACAATCAGCAGCTTATCTGGGCTTGTGGTTCAATCTAACAAATATTTTAACCATATCCACCTCTTTAGGAGTGTTAACTTTTGGAGTGAAATGTTTGTTGTATCCCATATTTGGTCATGGTCATAATTATCCCTATAGTAAAACCGTAGCCACAATTTTTCGAGCATATTTTAAATTTGTGTTTAATATACAGATATTGGCTTAGGAGTACACATTTTTCATACCCTGAAGTGTGAAAATATTTCAGTGTGTTGCTTAGCCATAGGAAAAATGCTATTCATTGAAGGAAACCAAATGTGACAACTAAAAGAAATGTAGAGATTACGTGTTCTAATTTTGATGTGAAGCTAAACCAGTTTTTTTAAATTAAATTTGTTCCTGTTTTCAAAATTGCCCCACTCCTTGTTAGCTTAGCAGTGAAGAATTCACTTACAAGATGACAATATATGCCTTTTTTAGTATGTCCCCAAAACAAAATTGCAAGTTATTAGAATTATAATAGATCATATTTTTGATAAATAACCACTAAGCTCCAAAAAAGGATTTTGTCTTCTTTCATGAAATATGAATTTATTCTCTGTGTGGAGTTGCACGGAGACCAGCAGGTGTTCTACTGGCATTTTCAGAGGCAGAGCAGTGGGCTCGGTGCGACTATTGCCTGAGTTGTAATGCGTATCTTACTACAAAAATTTGGCCATGGAAGAGATCCAGGTGACTCAAACACATGAGCTGAAAACCATCCCAAAGTCCTGACTATCTCTAAAAGTAATATTTAAGAGTATGTTCTTAGGAAACTAACACACTACCTTTCCCCAGTCTAATCCAAATTAAAGCACAATTAGATTTTTCATAAGACATTCACTGAACCAAACCTTTTTGATAATGGTTATACCCGAGGGAAGTTATTTTAAAATGCCCAAGAAGACTTAGTTTTTCAGTCTTTATTGTTTCTGGAAGTTAAGGGTGGGGAGGCAGAAGCAAGAGGGATACCATGTCAAGAAGTGACACAAGGAGCTTGCTGGTGACAGAAGGCCCAGTGGGGCACTGTCATGAGTGGGGGACCCTGGCCCCAGTGTTCAGGTAGCACAGTGCCGTGATGTTTTTGTGCAACCTCAATGGAGAGAAATCGACAGAATCTATCAAAATCTAAAATGCACATTTTGACCCAAGAACTCCACTTCTAGGAATTTGCCCTACAGATATTACTGCACAGATACATAGATCTGTGAGGATGTTCACTGTAGCACTGTTTATGATCAAAAGACTGGACACAAATGTCCATCAGAGCTGGTCACAAAAAATTAGAGTATGCCATATAATGGAATGCCATGCTGCAGTATAAAAGGTTGAAGTAGCACTTTGTGTGCTGCAGTGTGTGTCATGCACACTATGGCGCACTCCCATTTGCTTTTTTATTTTTTTTTATTTCAGCATATTGCTTTTTTAAAAGGAGGGAGAATGTATATGTGCTTGTATATGCATAGAAAATTATGGAAGGAAATCACACTTCTGCAATGTTTTTGCTGCATTTTAGTTTTTCAGTTGAAAAATGGCTTTACCAGATTAAGCTGTAGCTGTGCTGTTACCATTAAGGCTGGCCTCGGCAGAATTGTGAGGGGGGGACTCTGCCTTGATCCCTCAACTTTGGTGCCCTGAAGCATTTTCTCACCTGAGCCCCAGCTGCGTCGAGTCCTGCATGGACAGTGACCCACGGTAAGAAAGACACCTGTCCGTCTGTGTGTGTGCGCGTGCACAGAGACCTACGACTGAGACAAAAGGTCTGTTTTCATAAAAATACAGTACACATAATAATGTACATTGTGTTTGGTGTGTTCTAACTCATTTTTCAAAGGCTGGCTACCTTGGAATAAATTGATTTCATGAACCACCAATGAACAAATACGATCTGAAATATATGGCTGTAGACTTGACCCTCTGACCCTCGCCCCTACTTCAATATGGCCCATCCGGGCTGTCACCCGGTCCTTCAGATCCCTGCTATCACATGCCTGCCGGGTGACCCTCATCTCTCCCCACAAACATGCATTTTGTGGGCCTTTGGAAGGGCGGCCTCAGTCCAAGGGGGTAGGGAATGCTGGGAATTGCAGACATCCTGTGGCCAACAGGAAGGCCTGTTCGTGCCCCCCACGGAGGCCTGACTTGTTCTCCGCGGCCCCCCGGGAGGCTGCCCATCTGCGGCCACCCCAGGAAGCGGCTGGGTCTAGAAACCCTTTTTCAAAGTTTTGCTTGACTAGAATTACCAACTCTTCGGGTTTCTGTTGGACTTGAAATCGGCTCTTATTTCTTACCCTAATGCAAACAGAGGGCTGCGGCAGGGCCCGGCCCTCCGAGGAAGACGCAGCCCGGCAGCCCTCTCCGCGCCCCGCCTCCGCTGCGCCCGCCGCGCCCGCCGCCTCCGGCCGCCCTCCCAGCGCCGCGCTCGGCCTGCGGCCTGCGGCCGGCCCGGAGGGACGTGGTCGCGGAAAAGGGCTCTTGAACGTCATCGTCTCTCCAGGGAGTGGCTCTGACATGAGTGCGCCTTTCGTGGAGGCGAGCACGTGCCGCGTCCTCTCGCAGCGTGGCGCCTCCGCGAAGAGGAGCTTTGCTGTCCCCTTGGCCGAGCCCGTCGGAGGCAGCGCCTGCCCCACGCTCCCGTGCGTGTCCCTCGGGGCTCCCTCGTTTTCATTTTAATGTATTGGCTTTAAAAGAAATAGGTCTGGTTTCCCTTCGAATAGCGGCTTAGGTCTGTCCCAAGTGGCCAAGAAGAGCTCACAGAACAGCTCGGGTCCTCCAGGGACTCCCCGACCGCGCTCGGCCTCGCGCTCGCACAGCCGCGCGGCGCCCACCGGAGGGCCCGCGGGCTCTCCCGGGACAGGCAGAGGCGCCCACCGGAGGGCCCGCGGGCTCTCCCGGGACAGGCAGAGGCGCCCACCGGAGGGCCCGCGGGCTCTCCCGGGACAGGCAGAGGCGCCCACCGGAGGGCCCGCGGGCTCTCCCGGGACAGGCAGAGGCGCCCACCGGAGGGCCCGCGGGCTCTCCCGGGACAGGCAGAGGCGCCCACCGGAGGGCCCGCGGGCTCTCCCGGGACAGGCAGAGGCGCCCACCGGAGGGCCCGCGGGCTCTCCCGGGACAGGCAGAGGCGCCAGCGCCGGAGGGGATCGGCGGGTGTCAGCTAATAACTGGGCGTGTCGCTTTGCTTTGACTGCATCAGAGCGCTGGAACTCGGCCGCGGACGGGCTGGTGTCTTGCACGGGAACAGCTGCGGCGACAGTAACTGCTAGAGCCCCAAGGGCCTTTATGGCCGAGCGAGGGCAAACCTGTGCTGGCATCACAAAGGACTCGAATGCTTTTCTGGACCCTGTGGGATTCACCGGGGAGTTCAGTCCAGTTACAAGTGGGAAATGTCCACATCACAAAATCCATTGCTATAACGGACACTAATCGGCCTCCTTGTGGACAGTCCAGAAGAGAAAGCCCGGGCCTGAAAACGGACCGGCTCGCTGGGGAGTTGAGGCAGCAAACAGGAAACGGTGCTGTCGCCACGCACGGCGGCTCTTCGGGCACGAGGAGGGTGCGGGGCTGCGGTGTCGCGGGCGAGGGCCAGAAACTGCCTCAGGCCGTCCCGTACTGCACGGAACTTCGCGTTTGTTGGGCGAGACCCTGAGCACAGTCCGGCATTCATATTCCTTCAACCCAGGGAAGCGGCCGCCGCGTATCGGCCGTGGGAGAGCCGCCTCTCCCCGCCCCGCCGCCCCTTCCCGCACACGGGGCTGCGAGGCGACGCGGGAGCCCCACGCCGTCCGGGGTGAGGCGAGCAGGCCCTGCCACGCCGGGGCTGGAACCGACCTCGCTCGCGCCAAGGCCCTGCAGCCGGAGCCCGATCCCGCCCGCGCCGGCGCGGCCAGCAGCGAGCTCATCAATCTCCCAGCATCGTCCGCTGGGTTCATCGATATCTTTAAGAAACAAAATAAGAGAGAAAAGATGGACAACTCCGGAAAGTCCAGGCAGGACGTGTGTCCCCGTGCCCCACGGGCTGCGCATTTCCCGGTTAGAGACCAAGGTACCCATGGCTTCCCCAGCCACAGCGTGACACAGTGCATGCTCCCTGGGGACTGTGGGTGAGAAGGACAGCGTCCCTTGTGCTGTGACACCCGCCTCCCCCGCAGAGCTGAGCTCTGCCTCTTCCCGCTCCCAGCCTCCCCGCTTTCCGTCTGGAAGTCGGGCTGATGGCTCCGCTCTCCGTCTGTCCTGCGCCCAGGTCCCTTGCTCACCGGCACATTGTCACCTGCCACCACCCAGGAGACCCCGGGCCCTCGGAGGACCCAGCTGTTCTCCACTCAATCCACAGGCTGAACGCCCCTTCAAACAGCGAGGCAGCACTTTCTTAGTCCTCAAACTGGAAGGTAGCCCTGGGTTTCCTGCAATGACCTTTCAGTCCTTGTTCACCCTCTTTGCCAGGTCGCTCAGCGGGAGGCGCCATGACCCGCCCAACCCTTCCTCCCAGCAGCCTGGAGCTCTGTGCCCAACCCTAACCACCTTGGAGGCTTTCTGCCACCCGATCTCCATCCTGGGGCTGTCACCTCCAGCTAGTCTCACCAGGGATGCCCGCCTCTCGCGGAGCAGCCTGCACCCCGCTTCCTGACTTGCTGTCTTCAGAGTGCACAGTGGCGTGGCCTCCAGCTGACAGAGCACGGGCCCAACACGAGTGCACGGTGACCAGAATGGAGAGAAAGGGCTGAAGAACAACGTTTTAAAAAGGAAAACAATAAACCTCAACGTTCCCCGAATGAAAGGCAGGGATTCCCCCACGTGGAGCAACAGAAGCTGTCTCTCCAGGTTCCTGCACAGTCCAGGCGTGGCCCCATGGCAGGGAGGGGACACAGGCATGGCCCACGGGGTCTCTCTCCACGGGGGCGTCTCCCCCGGCTTGCCCTCCTGCGGGTCCCACTCAGGCGCCACCCGCTCGCTGAATGTCTTTGCTGTAGTCCTCCAGCCCAGGCCGGACACCCGCCGAGGGTTCCGGTTTCCTAAGTGAATCGTGCTCCTCAGTGTCTAGGCCCCCCGCCGTGTCTCTGCCACAGAACCGTGATGAACAACCGCGTAAACAAAGGAAAGACCTGACAGTGCATGGTTCAGATGACAACAGCGTCCCTGCTCAGGTCAGTTTCCTGCTCTTCCTGCCAAACTGGTCAGAGCAACCAGATGTGTGAGCCCGCTCCTTATGCGTTTCGGGACTGTGAGAGCCAGCGCGCTAGGGCCCAAGGCCACATCCCCACACCACAGCAAGGCTCTCCTCTTTCAGACAGCAGACGCTGCTTCTCCAGAGTCAAAGCTGTCGCCAACTCGAAAAGCCCAGCGGGCCTCTGGCAGGGCCTCTGGTGGGCGAGCAGTGCGGGCGCCCGGCAACTGCTGACTGTGACTTATTTGCAGAGGAAAGTTTGGAATTGGGCTCTACTGTTGGGATCTGCTTGCATTTGAAAGCAGTGCAGTTAGCAGTCCATCTTTGAACGCTGGATGTGTTTGCTCCTCTCGCGTCTTTCTGATGAATTAAGTGCTTATGTGAGGTGAGGGGTTGAGACCATCAGCGCGGAGTCTCTGCCCGGCCTGCTTGGCAGGCGCAGGCCCACGCTCGCTGCTCCTTCGCGGCTGGGACGATGCTCTGACAGTTCTAGGACCGGAGATAATAGGAGGTCCTTGCCCTCCAGGTCTCCTGGCCGCTTTGAACAAGGTCTACTAATTGAATTCAGTTGTTTGCACTTTTAAATGCTCATGTTTTCCACAGAGCAAGAATATATTAAACTCATTTCATCTGTCATCCAAGAAGAATTGGAGCCTGTATTTTTATTACCCACTGACTTGTATTCACCTTGATCCCAGATTCTTTTGTGAAATGTTTACAATATAATTAAAAACAATCAAGTCAAATGATCTATTTGAATTGGTCCCTTTGGGGAAGACAGAGGAGGAGAAAGGATACATGCAATTACTTCATTTTTTACTGAGCATTTCTGCGTTCTCAATGGAAACACATCATGCATCTGCGCGCCAAGAGCATTGCATGATGTCACTGGTGATTTAGCAATTACAAAATATTGTAATTAAACGTTCCAACGCTCTCTTCTGTTTTCCTATTACAAATGACCATGCAACTTGATTAATTTCAGCCACTGAGAGAGGACCTGGCTTTGGTAATATTGTTTCCTGCAATGCACACCTCCGGGGAAAACGAGGATCTGAATCCTGAAGTCAGAACCAATTAAACACGCCCACTGCCCTGCTGCGACATGAAGACGAGCCACAGTTTTCAGGCCTGGCTCAAGAGCCTTGTCAGGGCTCAGGGCTCGGTGCCCCTGGGCGCTGCCTGCCTGCTGCCAGCGGTGAGATGCATGCTCTAGGTGCAGGCGAAGAGTAGGGAAGGAAAATGGTGCATCCACAGAGGCAGTGGGTGGTTCGGTGTTGGGCAACCTGGGCCGAGCCCTGGCAGAGCAAGGGGACAGCTAAGAATCTGTGGAGCAGGAAAGTGAAACCTTTGTATTCTTAAACGTCAGAAGGGCAGACTCAGTTCAAACAAAATTTGCCTTTGGGCTGCTAGAATGCAAGAGCTGATCCTTAGATAAGCTGTCATATAAGAAATTAGCAAGCAGGGAGGGGCCATTGATCCTATTTTTAAGGTTAGTTTTAATGATTCCCCAGATGACAGATAGCAACAATTTTCACGTCCTGAGTTTCTTCTCTAGAGAGTTGAATGTTGTGTAATTTTGCTCCATCTGACTTTTCCCCTGATTTTGGTATCAAATAAACAAACAACCACCACCACCAAAACCTACAGTATAATTAGGATCTAGCAAATGAGTTGTCAAAAGAAAACTGCCGACTCCTCCCAGGAGGATTGGTGGCAGTCTGTTTGCTTTGGAGGATTTAAACAGCTCTTCCCTGCTGAGCAATAAACGCAAACCCCAAATTTGCTACAGATACTTTTTTTTTTTTAACTAAGGAGACTGTTGTTTTTTGTTTTCTTTTTGTTTTTGAATTTTCCTCTTTGACCTAAAATATGAGATCTTTGAGGTGTAACATAGAAGCCAACATCTTCTGTTGCTCAGTTTGGAAAGCAAGGAGTGTTAGGTTTTTGTGTCACCACGAATCTTATGGAGCCTGTCCCCTAGTGTCCCGACTCCAGGGCCCCAGCCACAGCTCTGTTTACCAGAATCCACTCTGTGGTGCCTTGTCCTTCCCCTTGCCTCCTTTCTCCTCACGCCAACATATGCCAATGTATTAATAAGTCTTTAAGATGAACCCACATCTTTGTAGACACGTCCCCAAAGCTCAGCAAATAGTGTTTTTCAAATGTGATTTGAGAAATAATTACCTAATTCTTTCTCATTAATGCTGTCTTATTACTAACCAAGCAGAACTCGGCAGCACCTCACCTGCATTTACAAAGGGATGTTACCTTTGATGCCATGATTCTTCTCAAGGTCACAGCCTCCCAGATACGCACCCCCGCACAGAAGGCAGGCGCCATCGGGGCACCCCGAGCGGGGACACGAGCGGGGACACCTGCGTGTCCCGGAGCACCTCCAGATGCTGCCGCCTGCGCCCCGTCCGGCGGCGCTGCGGGCGCTCCAGCGCCGGGGAAGGGGTCCCCGCCGGGCGGTGTCTGCGGAGCAGCTGCAATCCCGCCTTAGAAGCCCGGCAGGAGGGAGGCAGACAGCTGCCGGCCTCTTCCAGCAGGAGGACACCCGTTCCGAGGGAGGCCGGCCTCTTCCAGCAGGAGGACACCCGTTCCGAGGGAGGCCGGCCTCTTCCAGCAGGAGGACACCCGTTCCGAGGGAGGTCGGCCTCTTCCAGCAGGAGGACACCCGTTCCGAGGGAGGCCGGCCTCTTCCAGCAGGAGGACACCCGTTCCGAGGGAGGCCGGCCTCTTCCAGCAGGAGGACACCCGTTCCGAGGGAGGCCGGCCTCTTCCAGCAGGAGGACACCCGTTCCGAGGGAGGCCGTGCCCGCTGACAGCCCCGGCCCACGGGAAGTGCTTGTCCCTCCTGCCCGCGCCGTTCCCCACAGCAGCTTCTGGAACACGCCAGCGGGGCGCTCTCAGGCTGGACCGCCAGGCTGGCCCGGCTCTCCCCGGCTCCGAGCCTGCCGGCCACGGCGCTGTGGCCACGCGGGGCGGGCGCCCGCCGGGCAGAGGCCCCGCGGCCTGGAGCGCCAGCGGGAATTTGAGAAAGAGGCAGAGTGTGAAAGGGAAAGGAGTGGGTGGAGAAGACGGACCCCTGGCACGGGAGAGAGATGGCCTGCAGGGAAGAGGCCAGGGTGGCTGGAAGGGCCCTCCCAAGCCTGCCGCGGGCTCAGCCTGAGGCCCCAGGCGGGCAGCCGCCGCCCTCCTCGTCCGCGGAATGAGCAAAGGCGAGCTCTGCAGACCAGCACCGTCGCTCCCGGGAGGGATGCTTGCACTAAGCCCAATCCTCCATCGCGGTGCTTCGGGGAAAAATCCCATTATGACTTCTGAAGCCCGGTCGGATTGACGACTGGAGAGGCCGGGCCGCGCTGTTTGCTATGCCCGCCCGCCCCCGCCATCGCCGGGCGGCAGGTTCACTCTGGAAACCCCAGCCGGTCTGCAATGCGCCTTGCTCCCCCGCAGGCCGCGGAGACGAAGCAGGATTTAAAAGCAACGCATTTTCCGCCAGCGCCCAACCGGGCTAGACGGCCCTGGGTCCGCGGCCAGGTGTGACCGCGCAGGCCATGGCCGCCCTGCGCTGCCTGAGACGCGGGCCGTGTTCCAGCCAGCCACGCGAGGGAACCAAGCGGCTGCAAGGGTTTCATCAGTCTCTTGGCTTAACAGTTGGATAAATGAGGTGTGTGATTACACAATTATAAAAGACATTTCAGATAGGAACGGTACTGTCATTAATACTGAAGGTGAGCGCTGGTGGAGGTGCACTGCTGGGTCATTTCAGGTACATTGCCAAAGAGGACCTTTGGCAGAGTTCCCGTATCAAATTTTAAGCGTCCATCTCCAGTGCTTTTCCAGTGTGGACCTTCTCTGTCCACAGAGAAAGGGGCTCGCGGCATCCAACGCTAGGCCAGACGTTTTGTCGGTCGCACAGGTAACTCGCTGGAGTCTAGGCGGACAAGCTCCAGAGCTGTGTTAATTGCATTCTAAGGTGAGTCATGTTTAGTATAATAGCTCCATGTGCTGGTCGATTTTTGCTTGCTTGTTAATTTTTTTATTTTTGGTTGACATGTGGGAGACACTGAGCCAAATCCCAGGACAGTGACACCAATGCCACCTTCTTGGGGCTGTGCTCTTGCCTGTTCCTCCTTCACGCACCCCGTCTGCACCACTGCCTGCCCCGCATGCACCTGTCCGCCCAGTGAGCAGCCGCATCGTCCCTGCTGGAGGATGCTGAGGTCCACCTGGGGGCTCCACTTCCTCTCAGGTGCCAAAAGCTCCTCAGCAAAAAATGAATGCCACGTGCTAATGGAGGGGCCCAGGCAGCCAATGAGCTGACTGTTCCTCCATGGCTGGTGCCTGGAAAACACAGTCCGCGGCGTGTCAGGCACCTGGACATCTCAGCACCAAATGAGAGATGCTACCGACCGCGGTGGCGGCCGTCCCCTGTGACGGGTCACAGTGATGTGTGCCATTATTGTGGTCAGATCTGTGCCCCTCAAGGGTCATTGTCAAAACTGCAAAACGCCCCTTTCCTTACGCTCCTTTAGTGAATCGTGTAAGAATCGCTGGAATGACGCAGGCCCGTCTCAGAACCGCAGCGCTGGGGCGCCGACTCCTGCCCGCCCCGCCGCCCACGCCCCTGCCCCTGCCCCTGCCCGCCCCGCCGCCCACGCCCCTGCCCCTGCCCCCCCGGCCGCCCACGCCCCTGCCCGCCCCGCCGCCCACGCCCCTGCCCCCCCCGCCCACGCCCCTGCCCCTGCCCGCCCCGCCGCCCACGCCCCTGCCCGCCCCGCCGCCCACGCCCCTGCCCGCCCCGCCGCCCACGCCCCTGCCCCTGCCCGCCCCGCCGCCCACGCCCCTGCCCGCCCCGCCGCCCACGCCCCTGCCCCTGCCCGCCCCGCCGCCCACGCCTCTGCCCCCCCCCCCGCAGCCGCCCACGCCCCTGCCCGCCCCGCCGCCCACGCCCCTGCCCGCCCCGCCGCCCACGCCCCTGCCCCTGCCCGCCCCGCCGCCCACGCCCCTGCCCGCCCCGCCGCCCACGCCCCTGCCCGCCCCGCCGCCCACGCCCCTGCCCCTGCCCGCCCCGCCGCCCACGCCCCTGCCCGCCCCGCCGCCCACGCCCCTGCCCCTGCCCGCCCCGCCGCCCACGCCTCTGCCCCCCCCCCCGCAGCCGCCCACGCCCCTGCCCGCCCCGCCGCCCACGCCCCGGCCCCCCCCCGCCGTCCACGCCCCTGCCCCTGCCCGCCCCGCCGCCCACGCCCCTGCCCGCCCCCCGCAGCCGCCCACGCCCCTGCCCCCCCGCCGCAGCCGCCCACGCCCCTGCCCCCCCCGCAGCCGCCCACGCCCCTGCCCCCCCCCCCCGCCGCCCATGCCCCTGCCTGCCCCACCCCCCTGCCCGCCCCGCCGCCCACGCCCCTGTCTGCCCCACGGCCCTTGCCCGAGCCGCCGCTCACGCCCCTGCCCCAGGCCCCTGACCGCCCCGCCGCTCACGTCTCTGCCCCCCCCCCCGCCCCCCGCCCCCACGCCCCGGCCCGCCCCGGCCTCCCTGTGCTTTCCGGGCTGAGACAAGTCGCCTGAAGGAGCCTCTGGCACCTCCACCCACGGCCCGTCACGGCGCAGCGAGGCCAGGATTCCAGAGATGAATGTGGACTGGGGAGACTCCGGGGACAGGTGTGAACGGGGAGGACTCCGGGAACCGACGGGTGTGGACGGGGAGGACTCCGGGGACAGGTGTGAACGGGGAGGACTCCGGGAACCGACGGGTGTGGACGGGGAGGACTCCGGAGACCGGTGTGGACGGGGAGGACTCCGGGGACCGACGGGTGTGGACGGGGAGGACTCCGGGGACCGACGGGTGTGGACGGGGAGGACTCCGGAGACCGAGGGGTGTGAACGGGGAGGACTCCGGGAACCGACGGGTGTGGACGGGGAGGACTCCGGAGACCGGTGTGGACGGGGAGGACTCCGGGGACCGACGGGTGTGGACGGGGAGGACTCCGGGGACCGAGGGGTGTGGACGGGGAGGACTCCGGAGACCGAGGGGTGTGGACGGGGAGGACTCCGGAGACCGAGGGGTGTGGACGGGGAGGACTCCAGGGACCGAGAGGTGTGGACGGAGAGGACTCCGGAGACCGGGACTGTGGACGGGGAGGACTCCGGGGACTGAGGGGTGTGGACGGGAAGGATTCCGGGGACCGAGGGGTGTGGACTGGGAGGATTCCGGGGACCGAGGGGTGTGGACTGGGAGGATTCTGGTGACCGAGGGGTGTGGACGGGGAGGACTCCGGGGACCAAGGGGTGTGGACGGGGAGGACTCCGGATACCGAGGGGTGTGGACGGGGAGGACTCCGGAGACACAAGTCCTGGTTCATGCTGCCCCTCAATGCCATCCTCTCTGCGCCGTGCCCGCTTCCCCGGGCAGAGGGCCACCGCCGCGCGCTCTGGGAACCCGTCTCCGCTCAGGGCTCGATGGCCGGGGACAACTCAGCCTGCAGGCCCTGGCTCTGCCCCTCGGCGGCGTCCCGAGGCCACACCCACCGGGCTGCAGGTCAGAGGGGCAGAGCGAGCCCGGGAGCCTCCCCACTGTCCTCCTCCTCCTCAGAGCGCCCCCGCGGGATCATCGTCCTCCTCCTCCTCCTCAGAGCGCCCCCGCGGGATCATCGTCCTCCTCCTCCTCCTCAGAGCGCCCCCGCGGGATCATCGTCCTCCTCCTCCTCCTCAGAGCGCCCCCGCGGGATCATCGTCCTCCTCCTCCTCCTCAGAGCGCCCCCGCGGGATCATCGTCCTCCTCCTCCTCCTCCTCAGAGCGCCCCCGCGGGATCATCGTCCTCCTCCTCCTCCTCAGAGCGCCCCCGCGGGATCATCGTCCTCCTCCTCCTCCTCCTCAGAGCGCCCCCGCGGGATCATCGTCCTCCTCCTCCTCCTCAGAGCACCCCCGCGGGATCATCGTCCTCCTCCTCCTCCTCAGACACCCGCTAGGGATCATCGTCGCCCTCCTCCTCCTGAGAGCATCCCCTCAGGATCACCGTACTCCTCCTCCTCCTCCGAGCACCCCTGCGGGATTACTATCCCCCTCCTCCTCCTCAGAGCTCCCGCTCAGGATCACTGTCCTCCTCCTCCTCCTCAGAGCACCCCACGGGATCACTGTCCTCCACCTTAGAGCACGCCACGGTATCACTGTCCTACTCCTCCTGCTCAGAGCACCCCCTTAGGATTACTATCCTCCTCCTCCTTCCCAGAGCACCCCCTCGGGATCACTGTCCTCCTCCTCCTCCTCCTCCTCCTCCTCCTCCTCCTCAGAGCCCCTCACGAAATCACTGTCCTCCTGCTCCTCAGAGCACCCCCACGGGACCACTGTCCTCCTCCTCCTCAGAGCACACCCTCGGGATCACTGTCCTCCTCCTCCTCCTCAGAGCACCCCCACGGGAGCACTGTCCTCCTCCTCCGAGCACCCCCTTGAAGATCACTGTCCTCCTCCTCCTCCTCCAAGCACCCCCTCAGGATCACTGTCCTCCTCCTCCTCAGACCACCCCCTTGGGATCATTGTCCTCCTCAACCTCCTCCTCAGAGCACCACACGGGATCACCGTCCTCCTCCTCCTCCTCAGAGCACCCCATGGGATCACCTTCCTCCTCCTCCTACTCAGAGCACCCCACGGGATCACTGTCCTCCTCCTCCTCCTTAGAGCACCCCTTTGGGATCACTGTCCTCTTCCTCCTCAGAGCACCCCCACGGAATCACCGTCCTCCTCCTCCTCCTCAGAGCACCCCCTCGGGATCACCGTCCTCCTCCTCCTCCTCCTCAGAGCACCCCCTCGGGATCACCGTCCTCCTCCTCCTCCTCAGAGCACCCCCACGGAATCACTGTCTTCCTCCTCCTCCTCAGATCACCCGCTCGGGATCACCCCCTCCTCCTCCTCCTCAGAGCACCCCACGTGATCACTGTCCTCCTCCTCAGAGCACCCCACGGGATCACTGTCCTCCTCCTCCTCCTCAGAGCACCCCCTCGGGATCACTGTCCTCCTCCTTCTCCTCAGAGCACCCCCGTGGGATCACTGTCCTCCTCCTCAGAGCACCCCCTCGGGATCACTGTCCTCCTCCTCAGAGCACCCCCTCGGGGTCACTGTCCTCCTCCTCCTCCTCATAGCACCCCTTTGGGATCACTGTCCTCCTCCTCCTCCTCAGAGCACCCCCGCGGGATCACTGTCCTCCTCCTCTTCCTCAGAGCACCCCCGCGGATCGCTGTCCTCCTCCTCCTCCTCAGAGCACCCCTTCAGTATCACTGTCCTCTTCCTCCTCCTCAGAGCGCCCCTGTGTGATGACTGTGGGCGCTGGGGGCTCCTGGGCCTCAAAAGTGAAGAACTGGGTTCCTCCACGTGGAGCTCTTGCTGCGCATGTGCGTAGTCTGGTCACACTTCATGAGCGCTGGGGACAACGCTAGGCCGTTTTCTTTTTTAGGGTGTCTCCCTTGTCTTTCGTAAAAACCTAAGTTTTACATTTTACTATCTCTTCTTAGAGGCTCAGAGGAAGCACTGGAAACAAACTCCGCTGCCCACGCTTAGGTGAGGGAGGCACTGAGCCAATGGCTGACCAAGCCAGGTGGGTTGGCTGTGTTAGCGGGGCTGGCAGTGTGGGCGGGGCCGGCAGTGTGGGCGGGCCGGCAGTGTGGGCGGGGCCGGCAGTGTGGGCGGGGCTGGCAGCGTGGGCGGGGCCGGCAGTGTGGGCGGGGCCGGCAGTGTGGGCGGGGCCGGCGGTGTGGGCGGGGCTCGCAGTGTGGGCGGGGCTCGCAGTGTGGGCGGGGCCGGCGGTGTGGGCGGGGCCGGCGGTGTGGGCGGGGCCGGCGGTGTGGGCGGGGCCGGCGGTGTGGGCGGGGCCGGCGGTGTGGGCGGGGCCGGCGGTGTGGGCGGGGCCGGCAGTGGCTCTCCAGAGGCCCGCGCCCAACGCAGGGCCACCACCAAGTTCTGCAGCAAGAGTCACGCATTCCGCACGTTTGGGCTGCACATGTGGAGGAAGCACACTAAGCTTCTCGGGAAACGCAGGGTTTCCTGGAACGTTGCCGAACGCATGAGCTGCGGAATGGCCGCGGACGCCAGAGAAGCCGCAGACCACGAGGGCCGCCCCAGCCGGCCGGAGCAGCAGGCGGGCGAGGACGGCCTGGCCTGACGGACTTCCGCTGCTGCGGTGAGTCGGTGGCGTCTAGTCCTTTCTTAAGAAATATCAAAAAGCCCACAACGAAAGACCCTTTTATCGGTGGTGGGCCGGCGGGAGGGGGAGAAGGGTGTCCAGGGTGCCCGTCACCGGGTGTGGGCGCACGTGCTCACAGCGTGGCTGCCGCGCCGTCCTTTAGCAGCTGCTCAGTGCTCGCGGTGCGGCAGAGCCGAGGAGGTAAGCAGAGCCGGCTTGGCAGCACCTGGCGTGCGCCCAGCACAGGGTTGAGCCCTTTGCACATGGCAGTTCCTTTCACCTCACTACGTCCCTCTGAAGTTGGCATTATTATTATGCCCACTCCACAGATGAGGAAACTGAGGCACCAAGAGATTAAGTAACTTGCTGTCAAATCGTTGTTGCTGGAGTCACACCCAAAAGCCCAGTGTGCAGAACGCCCGTCACCTGCATGCCTCCCTGGTAGGAGCGCCCTGCAACGTGCAGGGCCCCAGAGGGCTCGTGGTGTGCAGGCCTGGCTCGGGTCTGAAAGGCTTCTGCCACGATGCTCTTACCCGGAGGCTGTCCCTCCTCCCCCTCTCGTGGTGCCCCTGACCTGAGGCCACCAGCATCACAGACACTCAACTCCACCTGGCCCGCATGTCTCTGTCCTCGGCGGCTGCCTGTGCATCCGCCTTCCTGCAGGAGGACCGCGGCGCAGCGCTCGTGCCCAGCTAAACCTGGGCGGGGGAGGACAGCGGTCTGCGAAGCAGCTGTACGCTTCCGGCCGCAGCCTCTGTGCACATGCGGTGACATGCCACAGGGAGGGACGGCCCTTGCTCGTGTCGCCGGGCTTTGTGAAGTTCTCTTCCAGCTGAGTCTGGTACACACGCCCAGAGATTTCTCTGCACAACATTGAGCTTTCCTGAGGAACTTCCTAGAGCAATCTGCATTTTCGATGATGACACTGAAGTAAGTTTCCTGCGTGTAAGTATTTACCTAAACATTGAATCGTGCTTTGCTAGGGTGACGTGTGTGGATCTCTTCAGCAAGACCACGGGCTCTTGGTCTTCCATCACACATCCTCCGTGTCTGTGTGGCCCAGTGAGCACAGAGGAGGTGCTCAAAGAGTGCCTGCCACCCAGCTGGCTGCGTTTATGTGATCTCTCAGATTACAGGGAAGAGTGGGAGAAGAGAGAGAGTGGGCGCCAGCAGAGTTTGAAAGAAGAAGCTCCTCTCCTGTAGTCACCCCAGGGACCTAAGCCATCACCCCCAGAAGCCACACACAGCGCACAGAGCAAAAGTCCGGCAGAGTGAAGCGTCCCTCACTAGCCCCTCCATGCCCCTTCCTCTCACCGGCCTCCCTCACTTCAGTGAGACGTGGCCCTCCACCCTGCCCCCTACCCCCGTCCTGGAGCCTCTGTCACCCCAGGGCTGATCTGTAGGTGTTTACCTGGGCTCTTGAGTTGGCACAGCTGCTTGAGTTGGCGCCTTTTACGGGATTGCCACCGTTGACCCAGGGCTGGACATAGCAGTGTCTCTCTGCCATGTACACAGAAGTGTATCAGTCAGCACCGGTCGCCGAGACAGCAGCACAGCTCAGACCCCGCCTCGAGCCAAAAATAAGGTGAGGGCGGGCGAAATGTTGGTTTTCCCGACCGAAAAGTTCAGGCAACTGCCCAGACCGTGGAACCAGGCTCCAGCTCCTGCCCGAGAGAGAACTTGAGCAAAGCCTGGGCTTTGCCGGCTTCTTCTCCAAACAGACTCTTCCCCTCCTCCCGCAGAGCCAAGAAGGACGCCCTGTGGGCCTGGTCCTGGGTCTGGGCCGCGCTCCTCTCCTAGAGCTCCCCTTCCCAGTCAGCACCTGCGCCCCCACTGCCTGCTCCCTGCTCCCCTCCCCTACGCTGCCCCTGTGTGGTCTCCTCTCCCCCTCTGTCTCCTCCAGAACATTTGAAACCTGCAAGCTGCCGCAGTGGCCCCTTTCCGCACACTCCCACTGCAGGCCTCAGTTTCCTCATCTCAAAAGGGAATCCTTGCACTAGGTTAGCTCGAAATTCCTCCCCATTTCTACCTTCCTCCCTGTGCTGAAGCCGCCACCCCTCACACCCCAGCTCTAAAAATATGTTTTGCAGGCAAAATTTCCCAAGAATTCTAGAATAATAGGACATCCTAGGTTCCCCCCACACCACCTAAAAAAAAAAAAAAACTGAGAAAATTTTCTTTAGCTTTTTGGTAGCAAAATTTCACTGCCATCGTCACACAATGTGCTCGCTCGTCATTTTTGTCCCCTGCTAGAATGCCAGAACCAGGAAGGCAGCACTTCCCTCCCTGGAGCCTGGGCGCGCCACGCGGTCAGAGGGCCTAGGGGCAAAGCAGGGCCCGACCTCGCCTGGGGTGGAGCTTGTCCGCCTCCCTTCATCCCTGCAGCACCTTCTTCGCAGTCAACGCTGTTTTGAGATCCTGCTTCTGAGCTTGGAGAATCCGAGGGGAGCTGTCCCTTCACTCCCTGTCACAACACAAGGAGTTTCCTCTTTAACTCTGGGCACTTTGCCTGGGCCGGCGCTTCTCCTGGGCGAGGGCAGGTGCCAGCACCAGGCCAGAAGCTGAGCATCCGCAAGACACGCCCGAGCCTCCGCCGCCCTGGCGGGCTAGCGCTAGGCCTTTCGCTCTGACACCCTCACCACGCTTTCAGGATAGAAGATCCCCAAACCAGAGGCGGTGCTGATGTGGGATTCCTCCCGAAAGCCTCCCAGCTTTGGTGAATGATAAACACAGCCACCTAGAGGATTTGTTAAAGCGATGCTTTATCAGTCACATGTGTTATTGAACACTCTTGCTCTGGCCTGTTGGACTGTTTTCCTAAATAATACCCCAAAATATATTAACAGAGATGTGTCTCTGAATAAAAATCTGTCAATCCAAAATCGCATTTCATGAAATGCAGTCACCTTCTAGGCTGGAGAGCGCAGCCTGCCGGGAGCAGGGGGCAGGGAGCAGGGCAAGCGAACTGAGCTGGCAGGAACACACCGCTACCAAATCCATCTCCTTTCAGCAAAACAGGCGTGCAAGCGAAAGCAAGTTTTAAAACTGAATTCTCCCAACATGACTCAGGGGCTGTCTTTCTTATGCCAACTTCCAATTTGTTTTTATAGATGAACGAATGAGGGCTCAGAGCCCAGCCTGAACCCCAAATGAGGAGTGAGCACGTCTGACCAATCGTATGAGCGCGGAGCTTCAAGTGGGCTCCTAACCACAACCTAGACGAATATTTGGATGCATTTCTGAAAGGGGAGATAAGGTCCAGTTGGTCTGCTTTGTGATGCATTTGCTTAGGGGGCCGGGGGCAGAAATGGGATTTAAAAATAAAACCGTTTACTTTAGAGTCTTGTGTTATAAAAGCATAGGTTTCTCTTTCAGGACTCTCTGAAGTTGGAAAGTGTGAATTACATGTGCTCAATACAACGTTTTATGTTAAATTCAAAGAGTGAAATTAGAAGCCATGTTAGTGATCCAGCCACGCAGCAACCGGCCGGCAGATGTGGGGCCGTGTGGTCAAGAGATTACAGGGTTTGAGCTGACGGTTTACTGTGTGTGTCCCTGGCAGAAACGAGGTGTAACAAACATATTATCAGACACAAAAACTTGCAGCTCCAGAAGGAGGGAACATGCAGGCTGGGCTGCCTGCGATGTAGTCCAAGCTGCACATTTTCCACTAAGCTGCTATTTCAGAGTTGTGTTTTTTCTTTCCTTAAGAATGAAGAGTTAATCTTATCCAAGTTCACAGAGCCAGAAGCCTGTCATATTAAATCACAGCGAAGCCCGACATTCTTTCCAACTTCCTTGCTTGAAGTGTAGCTGAGTGTTCCAGTGATCCGCAGCTAACTAGCTGTCTTGCAAAATGGAGCCGCTTGTCGTGGCTTTGGGTGTCTCTGGGATTTCAAGCTGGGGACAGTTGTTCTGGTGCCTTGGTCTCCCTTTGGGGAAGACCAGGAATGGTCACTAGGAATGCAAACCTAAGAGAAAGGCCAGGATGGTCTTGGGGGCGCTGGGCAGAGCCCGTGTGTGGCTCGCATGCAGAGGAGGTTACAGCTGGTCCCCAGCAGAGCCAGGCACCCTGTGGAGAAGGGGCCCAGGCTCCAAGCCCCAGAATTAGACTCCTACCAGCTGAAGCTACAAACCAGCAGGAAAGGGGAGAGATGCCAGCGTGCTGCAAAGGGCAGGGGGTTCCTGGGAGGGAAGAAGACTGGGGTCCACCATCCGGGGGTGTGTGTGGGGAGAGGTAATGAGTCCCAAGTCCAGACTTTCCATCATGTCCCTGGGCACAGCAGAAGGGGGCGGGAATGAGCCAATTCTGCTTGCTCCGACTTCTAAGCTCCTTCTCCTTTCCAAATTGCTTGCAGCAACTTAATCCTTTCTTTCGGGGACAGGCAGGGCCCCACTGTTTTCCTGGTTTCCAGGCTGGGCTGTGGGTTACCCAGGATGGGAGGAGCAGTGAGGCCACGCTGGAATAGCCTTCCCTCACACGGAGCAACAACTAGCAAGTGCAAAGCAAAATGGGGCTCTGCAGTCTCCACGCAGGCCCCTGCAGGGTTCATGCTAAAAACATGCTGTGCAGGAAGTGTGCCCAGAGGCCATGGCCAGGGTGGAGACTTGCCAGGTGCTCACGGCGGGCTGGAGAAAAATTCTCACACAGAGTTTAGGACAGAAAGAAGTACAAAGTTTATTTACCTTCCCAAGAAAGAAAGAGACAGACATAGAGGGAGATCAGGAGAGAGAGGGAGAGAGAGGGAGAGGGAGAGGGCATTGAAGAAAAGGTAGAGGCCCTGGGCAGAGGTTACAGGGTGAAATGGCTTTCGGTCCTCTGCTGCAGCGGGCTGATAACAGAAGCCGCTGTGAGGAGTCGGGGAATTCCTTTTTGTTGTGTTTTCTTCTGGGTTATCTGTGTCTTTGAAATCTGTTTCTTTGACGGCAACTGAGGCAGAGAGCTGGAACAGAACTCTGTCAGCTTGGGGGCTCTTCAAGGCTGAGAAAACGAAAGTCACAAAGATAAGGAGTGAGGTCACAGGTGCTGTGACTAAACAAAGGACAGTTGTGCTGTGAGTTTATCCCTCACTGTCTGTTAGATGGGTTACTAGGAAGGCCACCTTTCAACTATGTTCCTGGCCCCCCACAAACATGCAGTGAGCACCCACAGGCGCTGGGCTCCGTGCCAGGCTCTGGGGAGAGCCCGTGGTGGGGACAGTGGGCAGCCACACACTCTGCGCTCTGGGAGGCCCAGGCACTCCTGATCTGCCCATCTGGCCCGAGTTTCCTGACCTTCTCCGAGTTGGTGGATGACCAACTGCCCCTTTTCCTGGACCATGGGGGGAACAGCCCCCTTCCTGGGTGGCTCCTGGCACTCCAGGCTTTCCTAAGACCCAGCAAGAGGAGGGGAAGTTCCTCTGCCAGGGCTCAGACGTCCCCAGGGACCCTCCTCCCCAGCCCTCGCAGCTGCAACCTTCTAGGGCAAAGTTGCCTGCCGGGAGGAGGGAGGTCAGACAGGCCTTATCATGCCCCCCTCCCTTCTTGGAGACTTCCTTTGTAACCCATTAACAGGCCTAAGGGTATGCAAGACACACCTGCAGGTCCTCAATTTATGCAACAAATGGTGGCTTATCTCTGGTAGATAGTTCATGTGAAAACATTCCAAGTCCTTAGACAAAGCTTCATGTCTTTAGCCAATTACAATCTAAAGAATCTTTAAACCCACCTATAACCTGTAAGCCCCCTGGCTTCAAGATGGCCCTCCTTTTTGGGCCAAACCAATGTATACCTCCCACATATTGATTGATGGCTTTACCCGTAACCTTTGTCTCTAAAATGTATAAAAACCAAACTGTGACCCTGCCACAACGAGTCCACTTGCCCAAGGCCTCTTGGTAGTGGCTGTGGGTCATGGTCCTCAAATTTGGCTCAGAATAAATCTCTTTAAAATTATTTTGCAGAGTTTGACTTTTTTCCATTGACAGAGGAGGCGCCCAAGTCCAGCCACAGGCGGTCTGCACCTGGGCCCAGGTCTTCTGTTTAAGAAGAGGAAGAAATCAGGAAAGCGGCAGGGAAGTGCCCTGGGGCTTGGGGGAGGGTTGCCATTTTCAAATAGTGGCCAAGAAGGCATGGCACGTGGGCAGCAGTCTGCTGGGACTGGGAGGTCGGCAGCAAGCCTCCAGGAGAAGCGCGCCCGGCGGCCGTGCAGGGACCCTGGGCTGGGCCATGCTGGGCTGGTGGCGGGAGCGCAGCAGGGGCAGAAGGGGCTGCGGGCCTTTTTCTCTGAGCGAGGTGGAGCCATGGAGGCCGAGTGGAGGAGGGCCGGGGGCCAGGCTCACACAGGGCTTGCTGGCTGCACAGTGGCTGGGTGACGGCCGAGCAGGCTGTGAGGGGCAGCAGGCCCTGCCTGGGCCAGAGGCCGGGTTCCAGGCCGGACATTGCCCGCAAGGGAGCAGCACATTCCAGGATCCGCTGATGGACTGGATTTGAGTTGAGAAAGCAGGAAAGAAACCAAGGTAACCTCAAGGGTGTCACGTGGGCAGAGCTGGGAGCAGGGCACGTAAGCAGGCCTGGCATGGGCCACGATGTCCGAAGGTGTCAGGTAGGCAGCTGTATGTGCCAGTCAGGTCAGAGTAGGGGCCTGGCTCAGGAGAGAACCTGGGTACCCAGCACGCAGAGCCCCGGGAGGGCAGGGGACCCAGGAGAAAGGCCATGTATGCAGGAGGCTGGGCCCAGCCTCCAGGAAAGCCTCTGGCTCAGGGCTGGGTGAGCCTGTCCCTGCTTAGCCACGTAGTGGCCTTGAGAGCCCCGCCCCCAGCCCGCTTTGCCCGTCTGTAGGGCTGGCTGCAGGCTGGCAGCCATGGTCACGACCTACTGACCGAGTGCTACAAGGGCCTGGTGGCAGGAAGCTGCACGTGACCCACACGAACAGCCACCAAGTGCTCAGTGTGGACCTCACGGCCTGCCTAGATTCCAGGTCCACAGAACCGGTCCATAACTGCAGGGCTTGCAGTTCTGTCCAAAATGGTCCCTCTGCACCCTGGCCTGGTGGGTAGCAGGTCTAACCAGCCTCCCTCCACCTCCCAGAACTGCCCACGGGGCCCTGACTGCTCCCACACAGGGTCCTGAACCCACACACCCTGTCCTGCATCTGACCCTGGACAAAGGGTCCAGACGGTGTCTCCACTCCCGTCTCCTCTCACCCCTTCCCCGCTGGGTGGCTTAGAGCTCTGGCTACTGCCTGGTCTCCTTTTCTCAGGCGTGCAGTCATGTGCCTCTAGCCCAGCCGCCTGCACAGTCCTCTAGACTTTTAGGTTCCCCTGTTACTCTGCAATCCATACTGAAAATTATTGACTGTGGAAATCCACACATTTGGTGTTTCTTTTTCGTATGTTTTTTCTGAGCGCATGACCAGAAAGGATACAGGTCCTGAACCTTGTCCCTGGGGAGGCCGTGTGGTGAGCGTGGGCTGGAAGTCCCAGCTCAGCAAGCAACTGGTCACGTGACCATGGGTGTGGCTTCGCCTCTCGGTGCCCCATCTCCTTGTCTGCAAAACGGGGACAGTGACAGCCCAGCTTCACGAGGTGAGAGGAGTTAATAGCCGTCAAGTCTCAGAACAGTGCCTGACACACCGTGAGTCCTTCCCAGCCCCAGCGACTATTCTTGGCCCCTGAGCAGTGATGGATGGGCATGGCCCTCTCACCTACTCCAGGTTAGCGCCAGAGTCAAAAGATAGAAACTTCTACATTATTCAAGCCTGGCCACTTGCGCACGCAGAGTCTCGTATCAAGCTGCAGCACCGAGGGGTCAAAAGGAGACCTATTTTAGTTAGCTGCACGAGCTCTCTTTACATTTCAGCTTCATGCAGCATCTGCCAAAGGTGTGCTTGGGAACAGGACACATTAACATAATCTCACCACTGAGCTAAATCCAGCGTCTCAGAATCCAAAGGGACAGAACCCAGACTGAAAGTCAGGGCAGGGACCCGGCCACGTGCTGCTGTATTCTCCCATCTGCAGATGTTTCGGGGTGTCCTGTCCCTTCAGGGCACAGCCTCTGCCCCCATGGTCAGGAGGTGCCTTCCAAGAGCTCTGTTCCCCTGCAAGTCTGCAGAGCCAGGCCTCCTTATCTGCTCCAGCTGCCGCGGCCTGGGCTGCCACCACGTGTGACTCCGGAGCCGAGCACAGGCTGGGGCACCCGGGTCCCCCGTGTCAGCCTCATCAAAGCAAGAACGCCTGAGAAAGCAGAGGCTTGAGGGACTAGCTCCCTTTTCTTTCCTAATACATGGTAAAATGAATACATAACTCTTAAAATAAAAACCTGTGCAGCTAGACTTCTAACGGGACAGCATCACACTTGGGACACGCCTTGCCTGGAGTTTCGGCTGTCAGTCCTTGGAGGGTCCATAGAATCATCTCACTGCCTTGTTTAGGAAAAGAGTAAACTGAGGCTCCAGGGAGCAGAAGGGGCCCAGATGCAAATCCAGGCCTGCCCAGCCCTGTTCGAATGCAGCACCCCACACAGCTTCTCCTGGCAGGCCCCTCAGCCCTGCTCCCTGTTCTCCCAGGAGCTCTGTGTGTCCCTGGTGGGGGCACCTCCTCCTTGCTACCCCCACATTCAGCAGGACCCACATTTGTAGGCGGCTCTCTGTGGGCCACTCTGGAGACACACCGCAGTGAAACCTAGTCCCTGCCGGGCCAAGCAGGACCCTGGGAATGAATCTTCCTCAGCTCAGCCTCTGCACCAAACTCCCAGTGCTGGCCCAGAGTCTTAGGAACTTTCTGGAATTTTAACTCCAGAGATGGAATATCTTGATGTCTGATTATTTTGGGAACCAGCCCACAGGGCAGCTGATTCCCAGGTTTAGGGATGGAATTGGTGCTCTAGAGCTGGGCCTTGATCGTCTGCTCCTGGTGCTGGGCTCCATGGAATTCCAGCATTCCTCAAGATGTTCCCTGAAACCTGGCTCTGCTCAAGGAAGTGTGGGAGACCCTGCAGACTCTTACTGCTTTGGGGTTGTCACAACCACATTATCCTACAGAAGAGGAATCTGGGTAGCACAGCATTTCCCTACCACATTTGAGCACAGCATTCTTCCCTTGCAGAGCACGTCCAGAGCACCAGGACTGACTGCGTTCGTGCCCCTCGGCGCCATGCCGGGCTCTTGTCTGCTCTGCTCTGGTGGCGAGCTCTCTCTCAGCAGGCCGATCTTCCTGGGAGGGGGACAGTTTCACGATTGCAATCTTGGAAGCCGTTCTTACTCCTCCCTCTCATAAAAAAGTTAAACATAGGGGAAAAATAAGTTGCTGGCCTCAAATGGAAGTAAACAGCTGGAACTGATGAATTCCAGAAGCATGTATCCTTTTTTCTACAAACAGCTATGGGAGGGAGAGACGTGGGGCTGGGAGGAGAGAGAAGGAGACCGCAGAGGCTATGTAAATACAACCAGTTCCAAGGAGCGTACCTTCCACATTTTCCATTAGGTAGCAGGGAGGTCACTGTGGGGCCAGCTGTCCAAATACAGCGTTGATTCCCCTGAGTCAGCAAAGTATATACAAAAAGTTCTCTTTGGGGACACAACTTTCTTGCCACACATTCTCGTAAGCACCTCCAAATATATAGGATGTTATATTTAGGGCTGTGGTTTTCAAACTTTTATTCAAAGCAGGAAAATCCCTTTTTTAAGAGAAATCTTATGCAAAAACCCCTTTGAACAGCCCCCAGGCCGGCCCGAGTTATCTTAAGGAAACGCCAGGAATCTGGGCTGGAAACCTGCTGTCTGCGCCGGCCTTGCTGGCCCGTGAGAAACGCAGAGCCGGCCGCGCCGGCCCGCGGGTGGGACCTGCCTTTCCACCGCGCCCGCAGGTCTGGGGGATTTGCTTCTGAATATTTCTTCCTGTTGGCTCATCCTAAATACTTGGATGCAGCTTCTTGAAAATTAATCAGGAAATTCAGGCTCCCAATCCAGCGACAGCTCAAGTAGGGTGATCCAGGAGAGCGCGGAGGCCGGCGCTTCCTCCCGGACTCAGCCTCGCTCTCCTTGGCGGAGACGCGGGGGAAGGGGCCGCTCCAAGGAGGCGGGACGGCGGAGTGCTCTCCAGACCCCGCCGTGGCAGGGTCCGCTTGGAGCCCGACACTCCACCCCCTCCGGACACCCGGCGCAGGCTGAGCGGAGCCTCTGCGGTGGTCGGGTCGGTGCACAGGGTGGGGGCGATGCCGGCCACGTGGCAGGCCCGTCAGTGCAGCGGCAGACTGGACGCGCAGCTCGCGGCGTGACCGGGGAGGGCTCGTAGTCCGGGTGGGCGGGTGCCAGCTCGTCCGGGCCTGGCCGTGAGGAATGGACAAAGGAAAACCTGGGCCTATCAAACAGACATATGGGAGTCACGTAGGAGTCGCCGGAGGGACTTTCCAATAGTCCTGCCGGGAGTGAGCACAACGCCAGCTTTTTAATTTATGTGTCACTTCTATTTTTAGACTTAGAGTCAGAAAGTTCTGTTTCTGTTCTCTTCCCACGTATGAACCTGGTGATCTTGGGCAAGGCCTTGCAGCTTCTGCCACACTCATCGCCCAGGGTCGGGGCTGTGTCCCGCCGAGCCGCGCAGCCCAGCGGACACGCGGGGCAGTGAGCTCCCCCGCGCCGGGCCCAGAACGGGGAGAGTCTCTCTCGCCAGGACAGGGCCCTGCAGGAGACGGAGCTCAAAGTCGGAAGTGTGCGCTCTGCAGAGCCCCGCGCAGGCAGGAAGGCTTCTCCTGCCAGGGCTTCACCATGAGCACGTCCCTCTATTTGGAACACCAGCGTGAGGTCACCTGCACCCCAATCTCCTCCCTGCCCTGAGATGAAAGTGACCCCCAGCTCCGCCCAGAGCCAGGCTGGGGAAGCAGCCAGGCAAACCAGGAGAGGCCGAGCCATGCAAGCCCGCTCTGGCTGGCCTGCAGGCCTGGGTGCACTGATGGGCCACCCCAGGTTGACCCCAAGGAGCCCGTGTGCCTGCTCCAGGGGCAGCCCCTCCGTGGGGGTGGGCACGGGGTGCTGGCGGCCAGGAAGTTCTCTTCCATGGCACTCAGAACCTCTATAGCCTCTCTGGTTTCTTGGCACCATAAACTGCTTGATCTCTATTCAGCAATTTTCTCTTACAAACAAGAGAGGGAAAAAAATAGAAAAGTTGTAATAAACAGATACTGGGAATTAGGTCACCCTAGAAATTCTAAAATATCGAAAAGCTCTTGATAAGCGTGATTAATTCAGCGACCTCTGACCACAGCCAGGCCTGGAGCATGGAGGCTGAGAACTGGAGTCCGGAAGGAGTAGGGCAGAGAGCAGAATCGGGAGGACCCTCCTCGAGGGAGGCTCTGCTGCCACTTTTGCTCTGGTGCACGGGCCTGCTGGCCTGGGGAGGGCCATGGGGGTTCTTTCGGGTCTGGGACTGGCTGCGGCCAACGGGACCTACTAGCACATAATTCAGCGTAGTGTTCTTCGACTCGCAGAACACAGTGCCACCGCTGGGTGGGGTCATGCCCCTTGCCCGTCTGTGTGAGTGTCGTCATTATACTTCCATTTCATTGGTCTTGATGCCGCCCTGGTGTCTATGGGGGAAGGAGCAGTGGCCCGAGATTTGGCCTGCAAAGAGGTCACTGCTGTACAGCAATCAGACAAGAGAGCGGAATTAAGGGCGTCCAAATGGGAGCAGAAGAGATCGAACTCTCACTCTTCGCTGATGACATGATATTATACCTAGAAACCCCAAGGATTCAACCAAGATACTCCTTGAATGGATAAATGAATTCTGTAAAGTCTCAGGATACAAAATCCATGCACAGAAATCAGAGGCATTCATATATGCCAACAACTGTCAAAGTGAGAACCAAATCAAAGACTCAATTCCCTTCACAATAGCAACAAAGAAAATAAAGTACCTAGGAATATATTTAACTAAGGAGGTAAAAGACCTCTACAGGGAGAACTATGAAACACTGAGGAAGGAAATAGCAGAGGATGTAAACAGGTGGAAGACTATACCATGCTCATGGGTCAGCAGAATCAACATTGTTAAAATGTCTATACTACCCAAAGTGACCTACAGAGTCAATGCAATCCCTATTAAAATACCATCATCATTTTTCACAGATATAGAAAAAATAATTTTATGCTTTTTATGGAACCAGAGAAGAGCCCATATAGCAAAAGCAACCCTAGGCAATAAAAACAAAATGGGATTTATCAATTTACCAGACTTCAAACTATACTACAATGCTGTAGTCATTAAAACAGCTTGGGACTGGCACAAGAACCCCTGTTCTGCATGAGCAGCAGTAGCTAGACGAGCCCAGACAGCAGGGCCACCTGTCTCTAGGAGCCAGCAGCAGCCAGAGGGAGATCTGCACCGTCCTAGCGCTCACCTGCCAGTGGTCAGGGGCTCCCCGTGCCAGCCACAGCCAGGCCACCTCGAGCTTGGCTCGCGGCAGCCCTCTGCCTCCAGAACCACCATTCTGGGTATTGCTAGACGTGGATGGGACCAGGGAGCTCAGAGAGACTTTGGCAGGACCTCTCCTCTGTCCCTGTCCCCCTCCCCGCACGGAGCCGGCCCCCAGGGGCCTGCGCTTCCCATAGACCTGCTCTGCTTCGTTCCAGGGTGGACCTCCTCTGTCGGTCACAGAGACATTTCTCAGTCACTTGCAAAGTGCCACTGAAGCCTGCTTCTTCCAAAGGCATTTGTCATGAGGAGAAACTCGTCCCACTTTCCACGCAAGGACATCGGGAAGCCGCCTCCACCCAGCCTCTGTCCCCTCAGCAAAAGCTCCCTTCCCCACCTGTGGCCCGTGGGACCGAAGTCTCAGGGTGAGGCCTCTCGGAGGTGTCAGGAGGGTGTGGCGGCCCCACAGCCTCATCTGAGAGGTCAGCAGACGGGCAGTGGGGTGGTCACCCGGGACGAAGACAGATGGGCCTTTTGTCACTGTCCATGGTGCATCGCTGCTGCTGCACCTGCATTTACAGACCTAGTTTCCAGAAAGTTCACAAAGCCCGGAAACCCCTCAGTCCTCTCCCTTCCAGAGCCAGTGATGGCAAAGGCCGAGTGAGGGTGACTTTAGGGTCATCGAGTGCTGTCTGCGTGAAGGGTGACGCTGAGACAGTAAGGAGTTTGCCCACAAGTAACTGAGTGAGCTGGAATAGAATTCAGTGGAACCCAAAGCCCGCGCCTTTCTCTGATGCTCCGGCTGCTCTGGGCTGGGCAACATGTCCATTTCATGGGTGGCAGCAGATCAAGTCAGATCCGGGGTGGGGACTGAAGCCTGTGTCCTCCCCGCCTGCGTGGCCGACTGAAGTGGGTCAGGGGCTCCTTCCTCCCCTCCTCCTCCTCGGCCTTAAAGTACAATCATGTAACCGACACACAACAGACCACACACAGTGTTGGATTTGATGAGTTTCGACACAGGCAGCAACCGAGGACCCCTCCCAGCATGCCGCAGCGGCAGACGCCGTCCCACCGGCCCTGCAGTCCCTGAGGGGACCAAGAAGGACCAGGGCCCTGGCCAGGACTCCCCGCCACCGGACATGGTGGCCGCTGCAGATGGGGCCACTCTCAAATGAAAGGTCAAAAAGAAGGGGCAGGAAGAGAAGAAAGAAGAGAAGCCTTCAAGAGAAGGCTAATAAGAAAAGAAAAAAGGCGGATGCAACACAGGTTCAATTAAACTAGAGCTTCAGTTTTGGCCAAATTATAAGTTAACTCCTGCCGCCTAGAGCATTTAGTTACAGGCAAACCGCACGGGCCACCTGTTGTTTTGCCGTTTTCCTTCTCTGGTGGACTCATTGGGACGAACGTCGCACAGTGAGGACGACGGGACCCTTTGGGGGATTGGGGACTCAGTGATGATAAACATCTTGTCTTCAGAAACTCATAAATGTTTCAGTGCCAGACCCCAAAAGCATTAGATTTTCATCCTTAATTTGAATGCAGACCACTTGGCAGTCTAGCTTAGACTTCCCGCATGTGTTTTATTTTCTTTATGGGGTCAAGAGAGAAAAAAGGCGGCAGACCTCTCCCTCATTCTGTCTGCGTCTGCACAGCACGACCGTCTGCTGGTTTTCTTTGATTGGATCGTTATTCCTCTCACTTCGCTTCTCCACACAAGGGAGGGGCATGGATCAGGGGATTTTGTGCTTATATTCGTGACGTAACCAGGATCATTTGCATTTCTCATCTGTTGCTCCAGCTTGAGCCCTCGGAGAGAAGCCGCCAAACCTGGGTGTCCCCATGTGGCCCAGGGCTGCAGTTCCCAGCTAGAAGGTGACCATCCTTTCAGACACCCTGGGGACCGGGGCCAGGACGAGTGGCTCAGGTTGGTGTTTGTGCCATTTCACTTCATACTGTATCATCTCGTAGTAATCAGCACTACCAAAATCCAGATAACTGGGATAAATTCAGATTTTAAATGGCATGGTGGAGCACCTGTGATGGCCAGTCACTCTGTCCGGGCACCTTGCAAAGGCCACGTGCCTTCAGTGCTCACAGCGGACAGGAGGGCGGGGAATCGGCCTCCTGCCCTGGCCTCCCAGAGGGGCCCCGCCAGGACTTCTGCCTGCGGCTCCAGCATCTCCTGCCACAGAGCCTGCCGCCCGGCGGGATGAGCCCGCCTCGGGCCCCGCGTGCCGGCCGAGCCATTGGTGCGGAGGCCACCGCCGCCTGCCATCCGCCGTTTATTATACAAAGCCTTTTGTAAAAACGGACTCACGTTTTACTGAAATACAATGCTTTATAAGGAAATGTCGTGTGACTACCCTGAAGGGGAAAGCGGCATCACTTGTCGGACCAGAGACAGCTCCAGGCGAGTGAGCTGCGCCACCTGCTGCGCCGGGCGCTCGCCGAGGCCGCCCACGGGCGCCGCCCGCGCTCCAGCCGCTCCTCCAGAAGCGGGAAGCGGAGGGCGACGGCGCTCACGGCCTAGCCGGCGGTGGTGTCACGGTGTGCGCACGTGACCCAGCTCGGCAGATCGCACGCGTTAAGTAGGGCGGTGCTTCTGTTTATCAATCACACCTCAATGAAGCGTTTTAAAAACGCGGTGAAGACAAAACGACAGCATTGAAGTGCAGCTGCGCCTGCCAGAGCCTGCGCGGCCGGAGGTGCGGGACCCGCGCAGGGACAGCGCTCTCTGCGCCGTCCCGGGGAGCTGGCTCTCACCAGGCCGCGGCCCTGTCTCCCGACGTCTGTCGGGAGCTGCCGCCAGCATCCCGCCCCTGCCCCGCTCGCCGCAGCCTGGCGGCAGGACGCCAACCGCCGGCCTCACAGGCCCGCCTCCCCGCAGCTCAGCTCCCGCCTTCCAGAAACTGCCTCTCCTTGGCTTTGTTTGGGCACTGCTGCCCTGCCTTCCGGATTGTTCTCCTGCTCAGCCCCTTTTCGGAGTTCCTGCCCCTGTCGCGTGTGGACGGGGGAGAAACTGCTCAGCGCTGGTCAGCGTCTCGGGCGCGGCCGGCACCGTCCGACCATCTTCGGCAGGAGGGGCCCAGCGGAGCGCCCTGGGCCAGGCGGGCAGGGCTCTGTGGGTCCCGAGCCGCAGCCAGCTGTGCTGCGGGCGCCGTGCGGGGCGCCGGCCAGTCGCGGACCCACTCTCTATGCAGCACGCTCGCTCGTGCCGCTCTCTCCCCGGTGCGGACGCGGGGAGGCCGGGGCAGGAGCCCTGCCACCCCCAGGGCCTGCCTGAGCGAGCGTCCACCTGCTCGGCCTGGCAGGGCCCGGGCCCTGTGGGGTCTCTCCTGGGCACTGGGTGGGGCATCCACTTGCTCCAAGGTTCACTTGGGTCTTGGCATCCAAACGGCCCACCGCCTAATGTGAGTTTATCCAGAGACCCTTCTGGGAGCAGTGGCGTGCTCCCTACCCAGTGGCGGCGCCCACGGCCAAAGCCGCCCCAGTGCGTCTCCCACCGGCTCCCGGGGAGCCCCCAGCCGCACCCCGCCGCCCGGCGCCTCCTGCTGGCGGGGCACAGGTTTGGACCTGTGCCGCAGGTGCCCGGGACTCCCCCGCCCCACAGACGCCTCGTGGGGCTGGCCGGCCGCTGTCTGCCCCTGAGGACGTCCCCAGGAGAGGAGGGTCCTTTTGCAAACAAACAGGTGTTTGCAGTGGCCCAGCCGGCTCCACTCGCCCTCAGGGACAGCAGACTGGCGTCCTTCTTCAGGTAGACCCACTCTGGGGCGGCCCTGAAACCCCCGGCAGGCGCTCCCACAGCACCGCAGTGCTCGCCCCTCTCGCTGCCCTGGGTGCGCTGGCGGAGCCTGTCTGCGGGACACAGGCGACTCGCCACTTGGCAGAGCCCCGCCCTCTCAGGACAGGGGTCCGAACTGACACCGCGCAGCCCAGTCGTGGCACCTGCAGCCGCACTGGCTCCGTTTCCGTCCAAGGGCCCTTCACCAGGCCGGCCCGGCACGGGGCCCAGACTTCCCCCGGAAAGGAGGGCACGAAGGCTGGGCCAGGAATCAAGTCACCACTCTCCTTTTTGTGTGAAACTTAGCCTTTGAAGAAACAAAAAACCTTTTCGCATCTGTCTGGGGCCAGCGGCGTGCTGACGGCGTGGTGCGTCTGTGCCGAGCAGCGGGCGCCCTGGAGGCTCTCCTCCGCCGGCCACAGCCGCACTCCGCCCGGGCCGCCCGCCACAGCTGGCGACAGTGCCGCCCAGCTGGGCACAGAGGCGGGCGGTGTCCACGTCCGCCGGGCTCAGCCCGATTCACACCGCAGGTCCCACCAGCTGTGCTTCGACGCAGAGCATGGGAGTGGCCACCTGGGTCCGTTTCGAGGCACCGTGGCACCCGTTGCTGTTGGAGCTGTCACCAAGCTGCAAGGACACAGTCCAGGGGCTGGTTTTACAAGTTTGTTGCTTAGAAATGCAACCCTGTGTTGGCTCAGCTGATGCTCAGGCCTTTGGAGGAGTTTAGCAGCAGAAAGAAGATTGCTGTGACTCTAAAGCCACAAACTATGTATGGAATGTGTCATGGACTTTAACTGGGGACTGTTTTTTTCTTCTTTCTCATACAGCGTGAAGCAGTGGTTTCCAGAAGACGCTGTTTGTGTCTCCGGCTGTTCTGTAGAGTGTCTCCACTTTCAGCAGCCCTGTGGGTCCTGAGACAGGCTCTGGGTGGCGGCCGGGCCCCAGGGGCTGGTCCTCCAGGCGCTCCAGGCTGGGCCGAGCGATGGACCGCCTTCCGAGGAGGAGGAGTCCTCGCCGCACAGGGAGGCTGCCTGGCGTGGACACGGCCCGCTGGGGACAGCCAGAGGCTGAAACCCACAGAGGCCCACGTGCGCTCAGCCTCCTCCTCAACTCCATGTTGAAGAAATTTGAGCCCCAGGGTTTTGTTTCATCCTAAAAAGTTAGCATTCTACTGTGACCTTTAGAAGGTCACGAACTACTCTGACCCCCTAGGTGTCCATAGCTTAGAAGGCAGTCTTGAGCGCGGACAGATGGGTGGGGGGCTGCGGCTTGCTGCGCGGTGGCGGCGCCTCACTCCTCCGCTTCTGTCCTCTCTCGGCTCCCTGGGAGGGGCGGTCCCACGCCGCCGTCCCCTCTGGGGCCAGTCTCGCTTACCGCAGAAGGCTAGCTGTAGCCGCCGGCCGCTGCGCAGTCGGATTGCATTAAAAGTCCAGGACCTGCGTTCCTGCCACGGCCGTCTGGGCCTGGAGGAGGGATGCGGGAATGGCCAAGTGCCTGGGCTGAAACTGCCGGTCACAAGCTGGCCATTAAGTCTGCCCAGGCAGCCGGGCGCTCAAGGGCAGTCCACGTCCTCTGGGCGGCGCGCAGCCCTGGGCGTCCTGCCCGGCCTCACCCTCGGCGACAGGGTCTTCAGCCTGTTCCCGCCGCCCACGTAACGCGGAGATCTGAAGCCTTTGCACCCTTCGATTCTAATCCAAGTTCCCATCTCAGCGTGGCTTGGAATGTAGAGTGACTTCTGTCCTGAACATGCAGGTGGCAGAAAGCTCCACCAGGGAGGGTCTCAGAGCCGGTTCAGTCAGGAGACCTCCAGCAGACACCTCGGTATGGTCAAGGGCTGGAAGGGAGCCCACCTGCGAGGGTCGCCGTCACAGAGCACCTCTGTGGGAGACCGGCTCCCATTCTGGAGGTTCAAAGTCCAAGACCAAGGCGCGGCAGGGCCGGCTCCTTTCGAGGCTGCCAGGGAGGGTCTGCGGTGCCTCTGTCCCGGCCCCGGTGCTTTGCCGCTGCCCCTGGCGTGTGGGAGCATCACCCCGTCTCGGCCGTGGCGTCCACATGGCAGCCTCCTGTCTGCGTGCCTGTGTCCAGATGTCCCCTCCCTGTGAGGACACCAGCCGTAGCCAGCCAGCCAGTCAGATTAGGGCCCAGCCCCACACCCTCCTCTTACCTAACCACATCTATGCCGACTCTGTTTCCAAACAAAGCCGCGTTCTGGGGAACTGGAAATTGGGACTTCAACATGTGAATTCGTGGAGGACAAAACCCAAATCATAATGCTACCCTGTCTCTTGGGCCTTGGGGAGTGGACGGATATTCCGGAGGCTTAATTCCTCCATCTGCGACATTTCTGATCTTTACGACTCTTTCTAGTTCTTAGGCATAGTGAGTCTGCAGAGCATGGCAGTCTATTTCACTCTTTATCAGCAGTCTCCAAGCAGTTCTTTTCATTGAATGTCATTTTTTAAACACTTTAGCTATGCTTTAAGAAACTTGTCTTTTTCCACCTTCAGCCATGGTTATTTGCATGGGTGATATTTAACATGTATCTAATGACCAGTCAGGGCTCAACCAGTCCAGTGGCCCATTGTGGCCGCACTGGGACATATCGGCCCTTTTGGTATTGGCCTTAGCTCACCTTTTTGACTTAATATTATTCTTTAAAAAGTTAGTTTTTTTCTTATTTTAAAATAAATATGTAATCATTATTGAAAATTATAAGGAATAAAATAAAAATAATCTACAATATCACTTTTTAATGACACATTTTGATATCCAAGCTGTTTTTATGTGTATTCTGCTTTTTCTACATTTTCTCCTAGATTTTTTGTGCCATTAGTTTTTGAAAACATGATCTTTATCTTTGCAAAATAGTCTATCCTATAGCTGTACCATTTCCATTTTATAAAATTACAAATCGCCCATCTCAGCATCACTGTACTTAATCTTAGTGCACACATCCAACTGGGCCTTGGGGCAGCTCCTCAGCGTGGACTCATCAGGTGAAAGCGTGTGCAGTCGCTAGCGTGTGTTTCCAAGCAGGCCTGTGGGAAAGTGGTGGCAGTGAGGGCTCGCACTAGTGGCTTCTGAAATCAGCCATTTTCTTAGGGATGTTTGCTCTTTTCCCATCGATCTGTAAGAACTCTTGTTAGGATATTAAATCTCTTTCTATCAAACATGTTGAAACTATGAATTTAAAACTGCCTTATTAAGTTTATAGACTTTCCCACAATATCAAATTCTGTGTCTTGCGCACAGTAGCACCCAATAAATATCCAAAGAACATAAAAGATGGACTCCTGGCAGTAAGAGGCATCTATTCCAGCCAAAGGAATATGAGCAGACAGCAGAGAAACAGAATGGAAGGAACGCGGGGGGGGGGGGGGGGCAGATCAGTGGAGTGGGTCAGAGAGGAAGGGGTGACCAGGGATACCAGGAGCCTGGGGTCTCCACGACAGGAGCTTGATTACGTTTAGGTCTTTGGCGTGACTTTTTACCTGAGAGGAAGACGTTCTAGGTTGAAGGCTGAGCCTGAACACACAGCACATGGCATGGACACACCTGGCACATGTGGGGAGGCTGGGTCACTGGGCCCCAGGACTCTGCAGACAGAGGGCCGAGCTGGCAAGCACCCGGCTTCGACCTTCGGTTGGGGAGGAGGGCGTGGCAGCGTGAGGAGGAAGGAGAGGCCAGGCGAGAGACTGACGACTCACCTTAGAAGTAGCTGTGACATCGAAGCTTGATGGCAGTCGCCACGTCCCAGCCCTGCCCTGGCAGTAGTGTGCGGCGGGCCGCGGCAAGGGTCTGCGCTCAGCGCTCAGACGGTTCCGGTAATCCCCATTACCTGCAGCCCAATTTCCAAAGCCCATCTCAAACGCCATTTTCTTTTTCTTTTAACTTAAAAAAATTACCTTGCTTGATACATAAATCACACTCCGTACAGTTCACCTGTTAGGATGTAACTGAATGCGTTTCGGCACATTCCCAGAACTGTGCAGCCGTCACCACAGTCCATGTGGAACAGTCTGGTCATTCCCCCAGAAAAGACATCCCTACCCTGAGACAATCAACCCTCCCAATCCCCTCCTCCCTGTCCTAGGTAACCACGCCCCGCGTCCCCTCCTCCCAGTCCTAGATAACCACACCCCGCGTCCCCTCCTCCCGGTCCTAGATAACCACGCCCCGCGTCCCCTCCTCCCAGTCCTAGATAACCACGCCCCGCGTCCCCTCCTCCCGGTCCTAGATAACCACACCCCGCGTGCCCTCCTCCCAGTCCTAGATAACCACGCCCCGCGTCCCCTCCTCCCCGTCCTAGGTAACCACGCCCCGCGTGCCCTCCTCCCGGTCCTAGATAACCACGCCCCGCGTCCCCTCCTCCCAGTCCTAGATAACCACGCCCCGCGTCCCCTCCTCCCGGTCCTAGATAACCACACCCCGCGTCCCCTCCTCCCGGTCCTAGATAACCACGCCCCGCGTCCCCTCCTCCCCGTCCTAGATAACCACACCCCGCGTGCCCTCCTCCCAGTCCTAGATAACCACGCCCCGCGTCCCCTCCTCCCCGTCCTAGGTAACCACGCCCCGCGTCACCTCCTCCCGGTCCTAGGTAACCACGCCCCGCGTCCCCTCCTCCCGGTCCTAGATAACCACACCCCGCGTGCCCTCCTCCCAGTCCTAGATAACCACGCCCCGCGTCCCCTCCTCCCGGTCCTAGGTAACCACACCCCGCGTGCCCTCCTCCCGGTCCTAGGTAACCACACCCCGCGTCCCCTCCTCCCGGTCCTAGGTAACCACGCCCTGCGTCCCCTCCTCCCAGTCCTAGATAACCACACCCCGCGTGCCCTCCTCCCTGTCCTAGGTAACCACGCCCCGCGTGCCCTCCTCCCTGTCCTAGGTAACCACACCCCGCGTCCCCTACACCCCGTCCTAGGTAACCACACCCCGCGTCCCCTCCTCCCGGTCCTAGGTAACCACGCCCCGCGTCCCCTCCTCCCCGTCCTAGGTAACCACACCCCGCGTGCCCTCCTCCCCATCCTAGGTAACCACACCCCGCGTGCCCTCCTCCCAGTCCTAGGTAACCACGCCCCGCGTCCCCTCCTCCCAGTCCTAGGTAACCACACCCCGCGTCCCCTCCTCCGGGTCCTAGGTAACCACGCCCCGCGTGCCCTCCTCCCCGTCCTAGGTAACCACGCCCCGCGTCCCCTCCTCCCAGTCCTAGGTAACCACACCCCGCGTGCCCTCCTCCGGGTCCTAGGTAACCACGCCCCGCGTCCCCTCCTCCGGGTCCTAGGTAACCACGCCCCGCGTCCCCTCCTCCGGGTCCTAGGTAACCACACCCCGCGTCCCCTCCTCCGGGTCCTAGGTAACCACGCCCCGCGTCCCCTCCTCCGGGTCCTAGGTAACCACGCCCCGCGTCCCCTCCTCCCCGTCCTAGGTAACCACGCCCCGCGTCCCCTCCTCCCCGTCCTAGGTAACCACACCCCGCGTGCCCTCCTCCCCATCCTAGGTAACCACACCCCGCGTGCCCTCCTCCCAGTCCTAGGTAACCACGCCCCGCGTCCCCTCCTCCCAGTCCTAGGTAACCACACCCCGCGTCCCCTCCTCCCGGTCCTAGATAACCACACCCCGCGTGCCCTCCTCCCCGTCCTAGGTAACCACGCCCCGCGTCCCCTCCTCCCAGTCCTAGGTAACCACACCCCGCGTCCCCTCCTCCGGGTCCTAGGTAACCACGCCCCGCGTCCCCTCCTCCGGGTCCTAGGTAACCACGCCCCGCGTCCCCTCCTCCGGGTCCTAGGTAACCACGCCCCGTGTCCCCTCCTCCCCGTCCTAGGTAACCACAGCCCCACACCCCGCGTGCCCTCCTCCCAGTCCTAGATAACCACACCCCGCGTGCCCTCCTCCCCGTCCTAGGTAACCACGCCCTGCGTCCCCTCCTCCCCGTCCTAGGTAACCACACCCCGCGTCCCCTCCTCCCGGTCCTAGATAACCACACCCCGCGTGCCCTCCTCCCCGTCCTAGGTAACCACGCCCTGCGTCCCCTCCTCCCAGTCCTAGGTAACCACACCCCGCGTCCCCTCCTCCCGGTCCTAGATAACCACACCCCGCGTGCCCTCCTCCCCGTCCTAGGTAACCACGCCCTGCGTCCCCTACACCCCGTCCTAGGTAACCACGCCCCGCGTCCCCTCCTCCCGGTCCTAGATAACCACACCCCGCGTGCCCTCCTCCCCGTCCTAGGTAACCACGCCCTGCGTCCCCTACACCCCGTCCTAGGTAACCACGCCCCGCGTCCCCTCCTCCCGGTCCTAGGTAACCACACCCCGCGTGCCCTCCTCCCCGTCCTAGGTAACCACGCCCTGCGTCCCCTCCTCCCAGTCCTAGGTAACCACACCCCGCGTCCCCTCCTCCCGGTCCTAGATAACCACACCCCGCGTGCCCTCCTCCCCGTCCTAGGTAACCACGCCCTGCGTCCCCTCCTCCCAGTCCTAGGTAACCACACCCCGCGTCCCCTCCTCCCGGTCCTAGATAACCACACCCCGCGTGCCCTCCTCCCCGTCCTAGGTAACCACGCCCCGCGTCCCCTACACCCCGTCCTAGGTAACCACGCCCCGCGTCCCCTACACCCCATCCTAGGTAACCACACCCCGCGTCCCCTACACCCCATCCTAGGTAACCACGCCCCGCGTCCCCTACACCCCATCCTAGGTAACCACGCCCCGCGTGCCCTACACCCCATCCTAGGTAACCACGCCCCGCGTCCCCTACACCCCATCCTAGGTAACCACGCCCCGCGTCCCCTCCTCCCAGTCCTAGGAAACCATGCCCTGCGTGCCCTCCTCCCCGTCCTAGGTAACCACGCCCCACGTCCCCTCCTCCCTGTCCTAGGTAACCACGCCCCGCGTGCCCTCCTCCCCGTCCTAGGTAACCACGCCCCGCGTGCCCTCCTCCCCGTCCTAGGTAACCACACCCCGCGTCCCCTCCTCCCCGTCCTAGGTAACCACACCCCGCGTCCCCTCCTCCCCGTCCTAGGTAACCTCCCCGTCCTAGGTAACCACGCCCCGCGTGCCCTCCTCCCCGTCCTGGGTAACCATGCCCCGCGTCCCCTCCTCCCAGTCCTAGGAAACCATGCCCCGCGTCCCCTCCTCCCCGTCCTAGGTAACCTCCCCGTCCTAGGTAACCACACCCCGCGTGCCCTCCTCCCCGTCCTAGGTAACCACGCCCCGCGCGTCCCCTCCTCCCGGTCCTAGGTAACCACGCCCCATGTCCCCTCCTCCCAGTCCTAGGTAACCACGCCCCGCGTCCCCATCTCCGGGTCCTAGGTAACCACGCCCCGTGTCCCCTCCTCCCTGTCCTAGGTAACCACGCCCCGCGTCCCATCTCTATGGCTCTGTCTCTTCTGAGTGGTTCAGGCAAATGGAGGCACACGTGCCCGCACTTCCCTGGGGCTGGCGGGACGCACGCCGCTGCGGGGATGTGCGCTTTCCGTTAGCTGTCCGTGGAGGTTGTGTGGTTTCCACACCTGGACACTGGAGACATGGTCTCCTGCCCAGGCTTTATTTTCATCCCTCAACCAAATGTGGCTCCTGCTGACGTGACCCGCAGCCACTCCTCATGCCACCAGGCGTGGGCAGGCGCGGCGGAGGCCCGCCCGCCGCTGCTGAGGTCCCGCGGGGCGTCAGCCCTGGGCTGTCTCCTGCTGGTCTCCAGGCCTTGCGGATCCCGTGCCGGCGCTGCAGGAGAGCAGCGGTGTCTGTCTAAGGCGGAGTGGAAGTGTGCGCGGAGTGGAAGTGTGCGCGGAGTGGAAGTGTGCGCGGAGTGGAAGTGTGCGCGGAGTGGAAGTGTGCGGGGGGACGCGCACGGCACGCTCCCGCCACCGTGCGTTCCTCCCCGACGGCTCCACGGGCAAGAAAAGCAGCCATTCGCGTGGGAGCCTCTGCCGCCCCGGACTCGCCGCTGCACTGAAGAACACGCGCACGGTGTAGCCTGGGTGCCGAGGAAATGGGTCGAAATGCCTTAAAGTTAAAGCAGTTGCTCTGTTGCGAGTGACCGTCCACAACACTCAGAAAAAAATGCTGTTTTCAGGCTTGATCAGAACGTTAGTGGAAACATTTTTGTGTTCAGGCTCTTTTGGTGACATGCGACTGAAGTGACTGAGCTGTGAATTATGCGTTTTAGACCAGGGCACTTCTGTCCTGGCCTCTGATGAACATTCCAGAAGGCCCCCAGAACCTGACGGACACTTGCTCACTCTGTCCCCTCGTCCCCCTGCAAGGGGCCGGGAAACAGTCATAAGAGAGTAAATGGTGCCGGCCAGGGAGTGCCCAGTGCTGGCCTTTTCACGGTCCCTTTCAGGACAAGGGCCCTGCCTCCGTGTCTTCTGTTTGCCAGGAGTCACCTTACCCCTCCCCCACAGCGCGAGGACAGGGACAGGGAAGCAGATCTGGGGGGGAGAGCCGAGCTGGAACCTGCGGCTTCCCAGCCTCCGCCCTGCGCGTGCCTGGCCCCTGGGCTTCCACGCCCTGAGCAGCGGGACAACAGCCCCTTGCTGGGCGGGGCGGAACCCCACCGGGAGGGCGGAGCTGGGCTGAGCAGCCCTCTTCTCTTTATTTCTAAGAGACAGGGAACAGCTACCCCGTCACCTGCATTTCCAGGGGACATCACATCCACACCCTCTTGCATTATTGCCTGTGGCCACCGCGGGCAGACATCCCTCAGTGCCCACACCTCTGTCGCCCTCAGCCACAGCAGGGCCTGAGCTCCCCGGGGAGACACGGGGTTTCTGCCACCAGGCCACAGAGCGCCCCTTCTCCTCTGTTCCAGGGGGCGATCGCAGCTCAGTGTCACTGTGTGTGGAGAGTGTTCAGTCACAGCAACCAACCCGCTGTCCGATCAGCGGCTCTAGCAGGATTCTGCTGCACACGCCGCCTCTCCTGCCTCCCTCCCGGGTGCGGGCAGAGGCCCCAGTTCGCCTGCGTGCCGCTGCAGCGCTGCGGAGAATGAGCGGAGACCGAGCAGATGGTTTGTGGTGTGGATTCTCCCCGAGTTTTTCCAGAACGTTCAGCCAGCACCGTGGGCCTCCCTCCTAGCGGCACGGTCAGCCATGGACACTCCCTCCAGCCCCTCCAGCCGTGGTGGGGCTGCGTTGTCCTGGCCCCGGGTTGGGGGAGGCGGGGACCTGGCGGTCGTGGGGCGGGCGTGGGAGTGCTGCCTGGCAAGTGCTGTCCTGGGGACAGGCCTGGCCGGGCTGCGGACCAGCAGCTGCTGGGCCCGTCTGCCTGCATCTCCCCCGCCAGGCCTTGCCCGCAGCGCGCTGAATCCCCGCCTCCCCTTCTGCCCAGCGGGGACCTTGCAGCTGTGCACCCCCGCGGCCTGGGCACCGCACTGCTGGCAGAAAGGCAAGGCGGGCAGGGGCAGGACGCCGGCCACGTGACCTGGATCCGAACCGAGCTCGGCACGGCCTTTCTTCAGAGCCAGCAGACGACGTAGAGGATGCCCCTCTCCCAGGGCTTAGTTACCCTGGTAAAAGTCCTTTTGGGGAAATACTCGGGGAGTGTTTACTGTGCGTGCTGTGGCGGCGGCTCCACGACTCATCTCAAAAGTACACGGCCCTGTCTTCAGTTACTGGGCTCTGGTCTGTGAGTCGCGCAGAGAGGTTGGCGCCAGCTGTCGCTGTCCTTGCTACCTGACATGCGGGTTGTCCTGGCAGCGCTGAGGCTAACCGCGGCCAGCCCCCATGCGGCTGGCCTCTGAACAGCGAGGGTGTTGGCCTGTGGGTCTGCCTGCCCTGGCTTCACCGACCCTTCCTGGGTTTACATTCGCCTCTCGTTTGCTATTCCAGGATCCTATTCTGCCTATCAGGAGTGGAAGGCCCAGTTCTGTGGAAGTTTCTAGACTACAGAGGAGATCCACCATCAAGCTCCTCAAAAATATCAATGCTCCTGCCATCTGCACCCCACCGCCGACTCACCCCTGATGGCTTCGGGGAAGGTCCTCCGGGCCTCCCTGGGGAGCGTGAGCAAGGGCGAAATCCGTGAGTCTACCTGGTAGGTGGGCTGACGTTCCACGCTCCTGGGGCCTGTCTCCTCAGCACCAAGTAAGGGCAACGCCAGCACCTCCGCCCGTCCCTGAAGTCCTCCGATAGGCCCAGACTTCAAGCAGCCTCCCCGGCTGTGCGAGGACTGGCTCGGGTGTCCGTCCCAGAACTGAAGTCCCAGTCATGAATGATACCCCAAGTCAAGAAATTCACCCTTTTTAGACATTTATTCCACTGGCTCTATCCAATGCAAGCCAGAGCTCCTCCCAGACCCACTCCTCAAGCTCCTGCTAGGGCCCCTCTGGTGCACAGGCTGTTTCTCCCGAAGCAGGGACTGTTTACTCACCTGGGCTAGGCTGACACCTAGTCATAATTATCCTGAAGGAAAAGAGGTGTGGTCAGGCGAATCTTGAAAAAGAGAAGTGTGCGTTACCTCCCAGCCACTTCCAGGCACAGAGAGGCTGTTCTCCAGCGGCAAATGAGAGCGTGGGACGCCAGGGAGAGCCGGGTTTCAGCCTCAGGGCTCAGCCTCTCTCCTCCCAGTGCTCAGAATGCGACATGGGAGAGGTTTCACAGCTATGCACTCAATATTCTGCACGGGTTGGCTGCTCTTCAAACCGGATCATGGCTCTTATTTTCAGTACACACTGCCCTGCAGACTGCAGGTGACAATTGTCTAAATGCTGCCATCGGGTCTCTTTGGCTTCCACACTGTGCCTTAAGCTGATGTAGCCACGTGCCACGTGACAGCATCGTGGTCAACACGGACCACATATATGATGTTGGTCTCATAACATTATAGTGTCATATTTTTACTGTACTTTTTCTATGTTTAGGTACGTTTAGATATACAAATACTTACCATTCTTTTACAGTTGCCTACAATATTCAGTACGATAACATGTGGCACAGGCTTGCAGCCTGGAGCAACAGGCCGCACCACACAGCCCAGGTGTGCAGGAGGCTCGACCACCTAGGTGTGTGGAAGCACATTCGATGGTGTTCACACAACTGAATCCCCTGAGGATCCATTTCTCAGAATGTGTTCCTGCCATTAAATGACACATGGCTGTCATTTGCTCTTCTGAGCCTACTTGGCAGCATCAGGGGCCAACTCCGCAGTCCTGTGATCATCCTCGTCTCTGCACTGACCAGACACCATGGCCACCATGTGTCCCAGCACTTCGCCTTCCACTTGCACCTCGCTCCAATCTATCACGGGATTATGACTCGAGTAGTCACGATGGCATTGCATGTCCAATGTTATCACCATCTCTTACTGTTAGGGACCGACCTTCCACAGCCCCACCGGACAGAAAAGCAGAGACATTGAGGATGCAATCACACAAGAGAAGGTTTATTTTCTGGCTAGCCAGGGTCCAAGCCCCAGAGCACCAACGCAGTGGCCACTCTCGCAGGCAAGGACCCCGACCGGGGTTGCAGCGTGCCTTTTATCCCCATGGTGCGTACGCTATGCAGTGGCTGATCACGCGTGGATCATGCATTGACCTTTAACATGATTGGTTGGCTAGTAGCCCCACTATACAGGGGTTCAAACAATGCAAAGTTGGCAAGCAACAGTTTCCATGGTGCAGGCAAGCAAGCAGCAGTTTCCAGAAGCGGACGTCTCAGTCAGCCTTCCCGGATGTTGCTTCCGGCTTCACTGGGGGCGCGGCGCCTTGCAGGTGTGCAATGACTCAACCCCTCACATTACCACTGGGCCACCACCGCAGGTACTGGTACTCTTTGCTGAGGAAGTTATGAGGGGTGTCTCAGAACTGTCTGCCAGGGGACAAGAGGCAGAGCCTTTACCTGTCAGTTTCTGTCCTGTTGGCTGAGGATGCACGTGTGGGCAGGGAGCCCCTGCATTCCCAAGTTGCAGGTGGGTCATGCGGAGCAGCTGCTTGTGCGCGAGGAGGAGCTCCGAGTCAGGAATCAAGAGGTATACTGCAGGGGCTGAAGCAGTGTCTTCAGGTCCCACCTGCCAAAGCCAGCCAGTGTCCGTGTGGAGCTGGCCGCTGGAGCGGGCTGAAAGAGTCCGAAGCGATACATGGGACGCCAGATACAACCGCCCATGCTAACGGAGAACTGCATCACCACAAACAATACATTGCGTTTGGTTTGGGATATGTTTAGCATTTCTTTTCCAAAACTTCGGCCTTTTAAATTAATTCTGTGTAGCTCAGGTTAATATTAGAATGAGATTGCATTTCCTAAGATTGCATTCTGGCCCCAGACAGCCAGGGGGAAGTGGAAGGAAAGTGCAACCTGCTATCTGAAGTGCCGTGCCCTGCACAGAAAATCCACGTGAGTCATTCATGTGACAAGAAAGCAATGTTCTAGGCGCTGGGATCACAGCAGTGAACAAAACAGAAAAAAGCAACGCTTTGGGGAGCTTACAATAGACAAATAATTGACTGACGTGCGAGAAGGCGGGAAGTGCGGAGGGGATGCCTCGAGGCCGGAAGAGGGCAGGGAGCACATGTTGGGGGCTGCTATTTCAAACAAGGTGCCCAGGAGGGGTCTCCTGAGAAGGCAACATCTGAGCAAAGACTTGAAGGAGGGGAGGAACACGGATATCTGGAGACAGAGCATTCCAGGCAGGAGGGATAGCAAATGCACGGGCTTTGGGGGGACACGACTACATGGGGGGAAAGTGGCCGCACGGCCACTGGGCTGGAGCGCAGCGGAGCAGGAGAGTGGACCAGAGGGTCGGCAGGGGCCACGCCACGTGGCACCTAGAGCCACAGGAACTCCTCCAATTTTACTAGAAGGGAGGGAGAAGGGAACCCCTGGAGAGTCTTGAGCAGCGGAACCGGTGATGCTCTCTGGTGTCTGAGCTGCGCACACGGCGACACGTCAGCGTGAGCACGCCCAGCTCCCAGCACGGTGCCGGGTGCCGTGTCACAGGACTGCCACCCCTCACATGCAGCAAACATGCACAGCTGCCAGGGCGTCAGTGTCAGGGGTCACCATGGGTGACTTACGCAATGATGGAACTGTGGCCATAGGTGAAACAGGGCTGATGGCAGACAACTCAGGGCACAGACAAACTTTCAAACTGCAAGGTCGGTCCACATGGAGGGACCCAGGTGCGTGGAGGCCCTGGCCAGCCCTAGCCTCGGACTCGTGTGGAGATAGACTCTGGCCTTTCCCGTGGCTCCCCCGGCTTTGGCAGGAGGTGCTTGGCCCTCCAGTGTCCCGTGGCGTGTCTAGCACTGCGACCCATAAACTCCACACCACTGGCAAGCATGGCAATAAAACTTTGCTGTTCCTGATGGCAGTAGACTGTTTTTTTAACCTCTGGCTTCCTTTCTCCCTGGCACATTTATACATCTGGTTCTGGTAAAACAAAAAGATTCACTCCTTTACAACTGTACTTTGTCCAGGGCTAAGCCTCTCTCCCCCACACCTGCACTCCAGTGACAGAGCCTCCTCCAGACAGGACAGTGCCCCATGGTGACCCTTCCCTGGGCCAGGGCCAGAAAGCCTTCTGGGACTCAGCATCCGGGAGGGGACGTTGCAGGAGGCCAAGCTGGTGCACAGGGTCCCCTCCTGGTCTCCTCAGTGTTACCAGGACCCCAGGTGGGACTTAGTACGGAGAAGTGTTCTGTGGGACAATGATGCCTCCTAAAAAGGTAGGCTCTTAGTCCCGTGTGGCTTTCAGTTACTATTTCCTGCCCTTTGCTGTGTTTCTTAGTCCCTTTTCTGCTGCCATAGCAGAAGACCACAGACTGGGTAATTTATGAAGAAAATAAGTTTATTTAGCTCATAGTTCTAGAGCCTGCAAAGTCCAAGAGCATGGCATTGGCTTCTGGTGGAGCTTTTGTGCTGTGTCATAGCATGATGCAAAACCGGAAAGGCAGGTGAGGATGTGCAAAAGAGGGAAGCAAAGGCACCAGCTCCCTTTATCACAGCCCACTCTCACAATGACTAACCCTCTCCTGAGAGAACTGTGCACTCCTGGAAGGACAGCCTCGATCCCTTTGTGAAGGCACTGCCCTCAAGGCCTCATCACCTCCCATGGGTCCGGCCACTCTCAATATCGCAGTATTGACAATTAAATCCCAACACGAGTTTTGGAGGGACAAACCATATTTGAATGATAGCCCGGTGTTTGCTCGTGTTCAAGGACGATGCACAGTGGTTGGTGGGGGCAGCCGCTGACCTGCAGATGCTCCCCAAAGACTGCACAAGAGGAGGAGGAAAGACGCCAAGAGAGGCAGGGGCTCAACGGGCAGAGACACGCAGACAAAGTCTCCTGTCACTTGGTTATGGGCTTAAAATCAGGACTTTCACCACCAGTGAGCACACCTGTGCATCTGGGTGCCCTAAAGAGAGCCTGGCACTGCTAAGCGACCGCCTAGGCCAGGCCGTGGGCCATCTTTCAAGCCTCCCTGTGCCGACAGGACATCTCACAGTCAGGTGGACGCCAGGCAGCCGGCAGACCGCTGGAGATGGAGCTGAGATGAGGACCCCACAGCCAAACGCGCATGCCCAGCACAGCACGGCCCCGCAGCGTCTCTGGGCACCCCTTCTCTCACGCATGTGCCGCCTCCAGAGGAGCCCGAGGAACGGGCAGACAGTCATCTCCAGTCTACACTGGAAGGGAGCGCCAGAGAGAGGAACCTGCCCAAGGTCCCACTGATCTATGTGACCAAGGAGGTGTGGTCCTACCACGACTCTGTGCATGTCAGGGGGCAGTGCCCCCCCACCCCAAATGCACCACATGCACACTGTCACACACACCCCAAATGCACCACATACACACTGTCACACACACCCCAAATGCACCACATGCACACTGTCACACACACCCCAAATGCACCACATGCACACTGTCACACACACCCCAAATGCACCAGATGCACACTGTCACACACACTCACACACACCCCAAATGCACCACATGCACACTGTCACACACAACCCAAATGCACCACATGCACACTGTCACACACACTCACACACACCCCAAATGCACCACATGCATACTGTCACACACACACACACACACCCCAAATGCACCACATGCACACTGTCACACACACACACACACCCCAAATGCACCACATGCACACTGTCTCACACACACACACACATCAGATACACCACATGCACACTGTCTCACATTCACACACACACACCCCAAATGCACCAAATACACACTGTCACACACACGCACACACACACCAGATACACCACATGCACACTGTCACACACACACATACACCAGATACACCACATGCACACTGTCTCACACACTCACACACACCCCAAATGCACCACATGCACACTGTCACACACACACACACACACCAGATACACCACATGCACACTGTCACACACACACACACTCACCCCAAATGCACCACATGCACACTGTCACACACACACACACCAGATACACCACATGCACACTGTCTCACACACTCACACACACCCCAAATGCACCACATGCACACTGTCACACACACACACACCAGATACACCACATGCACACTGTCTCACATTCACACACACACACCCCAAATGCACCAAATACACACTGTCACACACACACACACCAGACACACCACATGCACACTGTCACACACACTCACACACACCCCAAATGCACAACATGCACACCGTCACACACACACACACTCACCCCAAATGCACCACATGCACACTGTCACACACACACACACACCCCAAATGCACCACATGCACACTGTCACACACACACACACCAGATACACCACATGCACACTGTCTCACACTCACACACACACACCCCAAATGCACCACATACACACTGTCACACACACGCACACACATCAAATGCACCACATGCACACTGTCACACACACACACCCCAAATGCACCACATACACACTGTCACACACACACACACATACCCCAAATGCACCACATGCACACTGTCACACACACACACACCAAATGCACCACATGCACACTGTCACACACACACACACCCCAAATGCACCACATGCACACTGTCACACACACACACACCAAATGCACCACATGCCCACTGTCACACACACACACCAAATGCATCACATGCATACTGTCACACACACACACACCAAATGCACCAGATGCACACTGTCTCACTCACACACACACACAACCCAAATGCACCACATGCATGCTGTCTCACTCACACACACACACCCCAAATGTACCACATACATGCTGTCACACACACATGTACACACACACAGTCCTCAAAGAGACATGCACACCCACAATTACCTGCTCTCACCTCACATCCTACAAATCTTTCACCTTTCACTGGGGATCTTCATGGCTATGCATACCCAGCAACAGCTCTCCCCCACACCCCACAATGCACACGCCACACCTCGCGCACCCCACAATGCACACGCCACACCTCACGCACCCCACAATGCACACGCCACACCTCACGCACCCCACAATGCACACTCCACACCTCGCGCACCCCACAATGCACACGCCACACCTCACGCACCCCACAATGCACACGCCATACCTCACGCACCCCACAATGCACACACCACACCTCACGCACCCCACAATACACACTCCACACCTCGCGCACCCCACAATGCACACGCCACACCTCGCGCACCCCACAATGCACACGCCACACCTCGCGCACCCCACAATGCACACGCCACACCTCGCGCACCCCACAATGCACACGCCACACCTCACGCACCCCACAATACACATGCCACATCTCGTACACCCCACAATACACACTCCACACCTCACGCACCCCACAATACACACGCCACACCTCGCGCACCCCACAATATACACTCCACACCTCGCGCACCCCACAATACACACTCCACACCTCGCGCACCCCACAATGCACACGCCACACCTCGCGCACCCCACAATGCACACGCCACACCTCACGCACCCCACAATGCACACGCCACACCTCACGCACCCCACAATGCACACGCCACACCTCGCGCACCCCACAATGCACACGCCACACCTCGCGCACCCCACAATGCACACTCCACACCTCACGCACCCCACAATGCACACGCCACACCTCGCGCACCCCACAATACACACGCCACACCTCGTGCACCCCACAATGCACACACCACACCTCACGCACCCCACAATGCATATGCCACACCACACACACCCCCACAATACACACGCCACACCTCGCGCACCCCACAATACACACGCCACACCTCATGCACCCCACAATGCACACGCCACACCACACACACCCCACAATACACACGCCACACCACACACACCCCACAATGCACACGCCACACCTCGCGCATCCCACAACACTTGCACACTCTCCCGCACAGGCAGACACCCACACGCTTCACAACGCGCACACACACATGCGTGCACATGCAGACACGCACACACACACATGCACACACAGGCAGGGCCAAAAACATGACAGGAAGGAAAGGAAAAAGACGAAAGGTATTGAGATGCACTAGCATGCTAAGAAACGATGTGAAAACAACATGTGACACTGGCCACGTGAAACAGAACACTCCAGCGCGTGGCAGAGCAGACAGGCTGAACACACGGAGTCTGGGCTCAGGCTGCCTGCACTGCTGGTGACAGTGGGCAAGTTAGTTGACTTCTCTGTGCTCCCTTCAGGCCGTCCGGAACTGGAGGACCAGTGCGCACCGCTGGCGCGGCGGAACGGGGTGAGCATGCCGTCTGCTCAGCACAGCGCGGCCGCAGGGAGGCGCCGCGACTCGGCACTGCGCGAGCCCTCCCACCCGCTGCGCGTCCTGGAACATGCACCCCCGACCCCGTGGGCTCCCTGCCTGTGACGCAGGCCTTCCGCTGAGGACGCAGAGGCCCTGGCCGCACGCGCGAAGGGACGGCCCTTGCAGCCCATTCACAGCGCAACCAGGAAACACGGGCGCAGCCCAAGTCGCGCCGGCCGTTGTCTCTCCCTCAGAAACCTGACGGCTTTCCACATGGCTCCCTCGGGCTGACTTCCCCGGAGAAGTGGCGCCGCTGCCTGTGCTGGGTCCCGGTGCTCCAGGCCGGGTGACACTGTCGCGTCCCACCCAGTCATCACGCTGGCCAGGCTTCCCGACTGCTGCCGCCAGATTATAAGTGCCGAATTGGTGTTGTGTCCCCAAAGCCTACAACAGTGCCTGGCACACGTGATGTCCCCGACTAGGAAAGTGGTCCAGGCTTAACCCACATTCTCCAAGAAACCACATGGCAAAACGCTCAGGACACAACAACAATGAGAAGAACGTCTGCGAAAGCGTGCCCACAGCGTGCCCACAGCGTGACAGCACCGTCACTGCACACAGACACCTGCAAAAACGAGACGAGGGCCCTGAATTGTTAGCAGAAGTTAGTCCTGGCCACTTTTATGTTTTCTTTCTATACACATATATTTTCCAGATATTGTACAATAAACTCCATTTCCTTCATACTCGTGAGAACAGGGAACGAGCTAGATGAACACAGCAAAGGATCCAGGACTTCTGGAATGAAGCGTAATCTGGGTGCAAGGTCTGGAAAATGCCCACACTTGAACTTGCCCACGACGTGGGTCTGTTACAGCCGTCACCTCCAGACTGGCTCTGCACAGTCACACAACTGCCAGGGACCCCTCTAACAACAGGCCCCTTCTTTTCTCGTGGGGCCATCTTTTTTTTTTTTTTTTTTGAGACAGAGTCTCACTTTGTTGCCCAGGCTAGAGTGAGTGCCGTGGCGTCAGCCTAGCTCACAGCAACCTCAAACTCCTGGGCTCAAGCGATCCTCCTGCCTCAGCCTCCCAAGTAGCTGGGACTACAGGCATGCGCCACCATGCCCGGCTAATTTTTTGTATATATATTTTTAGTTGGTCAATTAATTTCTTTCTATTTTTGGTAGAGACGGAGTCTCGCTCAGGCTGGTTTTGAACTCCTGACCTCGAGCAATCCGCCCGCCTCGGGCTCCCAAAGTGCTAGGATTACAGGCGTGAGCCACCGTGCCCGGCCCGTGGGGCCATCTTGCAGCAGACATGACAGGCAGTAGTTTCAGGAAGATAACATAAATTTACCTCTTTTTTTCTAACAGAAAATATCAGCATAAACAACCTTTCCTTTTCCCCCTAACCCACCGTACTCACACATTCAGGGTGACATTTTAGAGGCTCCTACAGGAGGACTTCTTCCTAAGTCCCCACGGCAGGGTCTTTTACTATTTGCAGTGACTGTTGAAGGTGTCAACAGGACAGCCACAGGCCAGAGCCCCCAGCACATGGAGAGGTGGTCCCTTGGGTGGGCCCAGGGAGGCTGACACCTTGTGGGAGTGGCACCCACAGGAACTCAGGGACAGCGGTTTCAAGTTTTGATCCAGACCCTGAGAGTTTTCTCTTCCTTGACTTCTCAGCATGTCGGTTTTTCCCGTCAATCACATTGGCGTGTCTGTGCCACTCCGGGACAATCTGAAGGAGTGGTGGCGTTGACAGCACTGCCGCTGGGGGTCCGTCTTTCCACCCTGCCTGCAGGCTCACTTAAGTAGATCGCCATGACAGACAGTGGACACAAGGAAGGGCGTTCAGCCTGGAGAAGACAAGAAAAATGACAGGATGGTAGAACATAAAAATTGTCACTTGCATGAAGGGCAGATTCCTTCCACATGACTTCCTAGGGCAGAACTCAGGCCAGTGGTGGAAGTTCTAGAAAGCCAGATTTCTGCTGCACCTATAAAAGAACCTTCTAAGAACAAAAAGTGATTCCAACGGCTGCCTTGGTGTCAGCTGTGTCACCCGTCCCGCGAACGCGTCAGTGGCAGAGAAGACGCCGTGCGAAGCTGGAGACGGGATGCATAGCCACTAACTTCCGGCTCCAAGGACCTAGGCTTCTGCCGCGCGGCCCTTTGCTCGCGCCATTGCTTGGACACAATGTTTAATTCACCCTCAGCACCAGTTTACCTAGGTCCCGCCAGCGGCCTCCCTCCCGGCGCACTGCCAGTGGTGGACCTTTGTCTTGTTGGGGTCTGTCTTCTACCTGCCTCACACAGGACAAGCTCACAAAATGTGTCCTGCCTTCCTCGAATAATAGCCAGAACTCAATTTTCCCTGCCTTCCTCCCAGGAAGGATGGAATCCTGTGACCTGGGCCTGCCGTTCGGATGCCCCTGTGCGGGACTGGAGTTTGGAGCAGCGGCCCAGGGGAGCGGACGTGGGGGAGGAGGCCGCCCGCGTCATCACTTTGTTTGGGGCAGTGCAGAGGCATCGGCCCTCAGAGGGTGGCAGCAGCAGCTGTTTCCCAGACAGTGCAAGCTCCAGTCCTGGAACCAGAAGTGTCACTAGACCCAGCAGAAGTGGCATTTGCCATCAAGCAGGTTTCTGGCATTCAGTGATAAGGGGAGGCAGAGGTGCCTGCAGTCTCCTCGGCAGGTTCCGAGGCTTGGTTTGGGAGCGCGACTCCCAGCTGCCTGTGCCCATGAGCTTGCTCAACCACCAGAGACAATGGCTGCTCGCCAGCCCCGTGAGGTCTCTGTTGCTGGGCACACACTGGGCTGGACTGCCTTCCGCAGCCTTGCGGGCACTCAGGTATGGCCCGTGACTGAGTTCTGGCTCACACCCATGCCTGGTCCCCGCAATCGCCGCCCTCTCATCTCCGAGCTGCGTGTAGGGGATCTGGAGGACGACAAGATCTGGAAGGCGGTGGAGCCACTAGAAGAAAGGCACCTGGGCCCTTGACTCGCTCACCTGGACTGTGACATGAACTGGAAATAAACCTCTTACTGTTTTAAGCCGCTTTGATTTTGCAGTCGTTACAGGGTTAGCCCATCCCAACTAGTACACTTTATAAATTCATTTTCTCCTGGACTGGCCATAGTGATCTCATTTTCTAGGCCTAGGAACTCAGCGCTTCCCCGCCCTGCTGGGTCTGTCCAGGGAACCCTGCCGCCTCTTCGTTCCAAGGGAAGCCAGCTCTTGGGCAGCCCACAGAGCTCTCTCCGCAGAAGGACCAACCCAGTGAAATCAGGCTTTGAGTTAGTGCAGGAGATACCTTCCGCGTGTCTGAAGCATCCCTACCCACGGGGCGGGCCCACGGCAGCCGGGCTGTCCCCTGTGACTGTCCCTCCGGCCTCAGGTGTTTCGCCCCAGCTGGGCACGAGATCCAAGCTGATGTTTCTGTTTGAAACCTGGAGAGTCAGTTTTATGCAAGGATTCCCTGCCGAACAGAACACGTGGAAAGTGATAAGGCTGTGGGTGTGACCATCCTCCATCCCTTGTGGACTGACAAACTGGCCTGGAGGAAGCCAGTCCGCTAAGAGGGGGAGGGAGTCACACCTTTCTGAGACTGGCAGCATCCAGCCCAGTGGTCCAAGAGCAAACCCTCTACCCACGAAATGAATTTTCTCTAGCTTGCTTAAACTAGTTTAAGTAAGTCTGTAAAGTCTAAAATTTAAGACTGCTACAGGAAGAAGCAAAAAGTGTCACCCCACACATTGGAACCTCAGCACCTGCTGGCTCCAGGAACTGGGAGACTGAAAACTACTCCAGCACAGCTGGGGACACGTGGCCACTGCAGAGCCCTCTTGGGATGTGGCCCTAAGTGGAAAGGCCGCCACCGCTTTCCAGCCAACAGCCTGGCATCTCAGCAGTGCAACCATGGAGAGCCCCAGAGGTGGAGTGACAGTCCAGGCTCCCACGGCTGGCCAGGTGGGGCCAGACCCAGGACGGACCTCGGGCTGCAAGACCGAGCACAACCCCAGGCCAGTAGTGCCACCGGCATCAGCGCCGCTTTCCCGCTCTCGGCCCCAGGACCACGCCAGGCAGGGCGACCGGGACGTGTATGCGCTTGCGAGTTGCCAGGCTGGCGACAATGACGTAGCTAATTCTCCTGCCTCTGCTCCCTGCGGCCACCCCGTGACGCCGCGGCCCGCCCGGCACATGCGCGCCCGGGGCCTGAGCGCCTGCAGCGGCCTGGCGGGCGCAGGGACGGCGCGGCCCCCACCCGGCCCGCCGCGCAGTCGGCCGATCAGCCCAGCGAGGGCGCCGCGGGCGAGGGTCGTGGCCTGACCTCGCGAGGCGAGCTGGGAGAGGCTGTGCCCGGCCCCGTGGCGACGGCGCGGGGCGGCCCGCTCTGCGGACCCGGGGAAGGGAGGTGCGCGCGGCCCGGACGCCGCGCTGGGCGCCACGTGGCTGCTGGCGCGGGAGAGGAGCTGCGGCGGGGCGCGCTGGGCGCCCAGTTCGCTTGGCCGTCCTCCCCTGTCAGACGTAGGGAGGGCACAACTGACCGCTCACAGCGCTCGCTCCCACGCCCTGCGAGGGGCCGCAGCCTCCTGCACGCGCAGGCTGTGCGCCCCGCCCGGCTGCCCGCGCGTCTGGGGCGGCTCCCTCCCGCGGACCGCGCTGACGGCGCTGAGCCCCGCCCGTCCCCCCTCCCCTCCTGTCCAGTTCCGTCCTGTCCCGTCCCCTCCCCTCCCCTCCCCTCCCCTCCCCTCCCCTCCCCACCCCTCCCCTCCCTTCCCCTCCCCACTTCTCCCCTCCCCTCCCCACTTCTCCCCTCCCCTCCCCACTTCTCCCCTCCCCTCCTGTCCAGTCCCCTTCCCAGCCCCCTTCCCGTGCCCTCTGCTCCCCTCCCGTCCAGTCTCCTCCCGTCCCCTCCCCTCCCCACTTCTCCCTTCCCCTCCTGTCCAGTCCCCTTCCCAGCCCCCCTCCCGTGCCCTCCCCTCCCCTCCCCTCCCCTCCCCTCCCCTCCCCTCCCCTCCCCTTCTCTCCCCTCCCTCCGCGGTTCCAACACTTTCTCCCCGCCCCGCCCCCACCGGAGCAGCCGGGTCTCCGGGCAATGGCGCCACCTCGTGGCCACCCCGGACTCAGCTCGGCTTGGCTCGGATTCGGATCCGGAGCAGTCCGTGTGGACGAGCCTGCTGCTGTGCGTGGGTCTGGGCGCCGAGTGGGCGCCCCGCCCGTCTCCCTGTCCCTGGAAAGAGCCGAGGACTCGGGCCCGAGGCCCCGTCAGGCCCCCCGAAGGCACCGCAGTTCCGGGTGCCAGTCCTCCGTCCATGGAACGTGCCCTGAAGACAGGCGGGTGCGCGCTGACTTGGGGCCGCTCACTGCCGCTTCGCGGGCTCCATCAAGGCGCCGCCGCTGGCGGGCGGGCCTGGGAGCGCGCCGTGCGGTGCTGCCGGCCGTGGGGCCCAGCTGGCCCCGGTGGCCACTGTGTGCCCGGCAGCTGAGACCCACTTAACGGAGACGGGGCAGCTGCGCCGCGACGCTCTCCCCTCTCCCCAGCCCATAAAAGCCACCGCCATCTGTGCGGCCGTGACCCGGGCCTTCACGGGCTGTCTGCTGGGGGCTGCGACAGCGGGGACGGGGCTATCGCGGCAGCCCTCTCCGCCCCCAAATGGGAAGCGGCGTAACGTGACCCGTCCTCTGAAACCAAATATTTGCAAGGACACCCAGCAGCCACCTGGCCACTGAATCTCTTGATCCGGCAGGTCATCTGTGCTGTGAAAGCTCCCCTGGGGGTTGTCACCTTCCGAGGGGGCAGAAGACACAGCCCCTGCCATTGCGGGGAGGCGCGCCCTGATTGGGTGTGCAGACGGCATCTCAGCCGAAAGAAAGAGCCCCTCTCCCTGCCGCAGGCGGCTCTGGCCTCTGCCCGAGGCCCTGGTCTCCCCAGGACACTGCACCCACCCCACGCTGCTTATCAGCTACTTGATGAGCTATTTGAGTCCCCATGCTGCCCTTGCGGAGGTTACGGGCAGCTGTCCCCTCCGCACAGTTCGGTGATTTGGTACATTTCCAGAAGCATCTCCTTGCTTTCTCATACTTTCTCCCTCCTACCTTACACACCTCATTTTTCTCTCCTCTCTCTCTCTGGAAATACGGAGTTTATTGGTCTCTGTCGGGGAAAATGATCACAAACTTCATTATTATAAGCTCCAGCCCCTGCCAGGCTGTTTAGGTTATAGGGTGGCTCCCAGTGAGTCTCCAGGGCACGCCCTGTCTCTGTTCAGCACGAGTCCAGGTGTCCCTGGCATCGCAATCTGGAAGATGGGTGGATTTTCTGAAGGAGGTGGAAGTTTAGAGAAGAGAATCAGATGGTTGGGAGCCTCTCTGTCCCCTAAGCCCACAGGCTTCTGAGAAGTCTCGCGTTGCTGGCCAAGCATGGGACTGTCTACAGGACCAGGACAGGCCGCAGGCTGGTGGCCTCACCCCGATGGCATCTGTCTGTCCTGGAGACAGCCACTCCCGTGGGAGCCTTCCTGGGCCTCTCTATGGCTTTACCATCCCCGGCTCAGTTTTAAATAGATCCACATTTCAATATGTATTTATTCCTGTTGCATTTATAAAAACAAAACAAAACAAAAAAAAAAACACCCCAAAAGACAGAAAACCAAAGACTAACAACAAAACCCCAACCCTGCTGGTAATGTGCCAGACTGAGATATATAATGATGTTGTTTAGCAGCAACTGCGTCATTCGGTGTTGTTGACAGTAAAATAAATTAACATAATAAACATAATTTGCTGGAAAATGGCTAAGGAAAAGCAGATGGTTAGCACATTTCCGCAGGACCTGTTGGTCCAAGTTTGCACGGATGTTTAGGCGTTTGTGCTGCCTGCACCAGATGCTCGCCTGGGTTCCGGTGCTCCCGCATGACGACTGCTCAGGCGGCCCCCACACCTCTGGCCTCGGGCCTGGGACAAGGCTGCCCACTGCTGGGGGTCGATGGGGTCCCTGGAACAGGACAGCGAGCAGTCAGGCGCCTGCGATGCTGGCCTCCAGTGCCTGGGCCATTAGCATTCACCGCCTGTCGCCTGCCCAGCGCCCATCCTTTGTGCGCCTGGAACAAGGGAGCTTTCTCCTGGGGAGGATGGCGCCAAAGCGCCGCTCCTGCGGGCACGCTTCCCAGCGCCTTCAGGGCCAGTGGCCGCGGCTCTGCCCCTGGTTCTCCTGAAAGAGAAGATGTTATTTTTGCAGGAGGCTCCTGGTGCCTGGGAAGCTTCAGGTTCCCCTTCCTCTCCAGTTGGAGGGGTGGGGCCTGCAGGTCCACGCCATCCTGAGGCCTGGAGGTCACTGGCTCTACTGGCAAATAGCCATGTCAGTAGTCTCCAAGGAAGGTGCGTTTTTTTTTGTTGTTTTTTTGTTTTTTTTGAGGCAGGGATGGAGGCAATGGGCAAGGCTTCCAGTGATGGGTGGTGGCATTCCAGCCTGTCCTTCTCAGAGCTGAGCAGAAGCAGGGACTTGTCAGAAAGAGGATGCCGGGAGCTCTGCTCAGGAACCCTGGGCAGCAGGAGAAGTGGGGGTCCCTGCCACCTGGCTCCAGGATGCCAGGCCAGGTCACGGATAAGGGAAGCCCTTCCCAGAGTTCAGGTGGGGCCCAGAAAGCTCCCGCGAATTCCTGTACCGCCTGGGCACTGCTGTATGCAAAACTGGAGAGTTCATAGATGGGCAAGAAGTGGTTTCTGATAGAAATGATAGAGTAGGAGACCCAACTGGGCAGGAAATAGCGGGAAGGACAGATGCCCTATGGTCTGACGGCATGAGTCCCTGCCGCTCCAGAGCTGCTTAGCTACTGGCGTGGCGCAGTGGACGTGGCGCCGGTGCCCTGTCTGTGCCTGGGACCGTGGCTGCAGGCGCCTCAGCCCCGTGCCTGGGGTGCAACTGTGGTTACGAGCTACTGCAACATCCCAGACGGTTTCCTGGGCAGGGAGGCTTCCCCTGGGGCGAGAGGTTAATCAGGACCCACCCGAGTGCTGATAGGTACCTCAAACGGACGTGGCCAAGACGTGAGGGTCTGTCCCGGGTTGCTCCTTCCCTAGTCTCCCCACCTCAGGAAGTAGCTCTGCCGCTGGAAGCCATTTTTGATTCTTTCTTTGACCAGCGCCACAGCAGATCCCATCGGCAAGCCGAGTCCGTGCACTCATCGTCCTCCCGTCCTCCGCTGCGGCGCGGCTCAGGCCGCCCGCCCCTCTGGCTCCCGTGGTGGCCGCCGAGGGATCTGCGCCCGCAGCCCTAGAAGCCGTGTGCGGCCAGGCACAGGGAAGCAGGAGGCAAGGTGGAGTCAGGGAGGCAAGAGGTGCTCAGGGCCAGCTGTGGAGGGAAAGGGCGGCGGGCACGCAGGTCTGAGACCGGGAAGGGAGAGCTGAGGCCGCGGCGCGGCTCTGCGCAAGCCAGCCGGCCCGCGGGGAGCCCGAGGCTGGAAGCCCGGCTCTGGAACCTGCAGAGGTCAGTACTTGGGCAGAGTATGGGTAACCCTTGGTGGCCCTGCAGCGAGAGGCTGCTGGCCCTCCGCTCTGGTCCCAGCAGGTCCTGTCCTGAAGGGGGAGCGAGCTGTGTTCCCCGGGCCCTGACGGCGCTCACAGCTCAGCAGGCACCTGGCTGGTCACTGCCCTCCTGGCCCCGCCACCTCTTCGGGGCCCTCCTCTCATTATGCCGCACTGGGGATGACGTTTCGACATGGGTTTGAGGGGACGTTCAAACCGTAGCACGGGCCACTGCTCTGACGCGGGTCCTCCGAGAAGCCAGACTTCTCCCAGCGTCGCAGCTGTGACATCCTCCCGGGCACTGGCCTCCTCGGCTGCCAGTGGCCGCGTCCCTCCTGCAGCTTAGATCTCAGCTCAGACGCCAGCCCGGCCTTCCCCGGCCCGCCCCATCACTGTCTCCCGGAGCGTCTCGTTCAGTCTCGCACAGCTGTGCGATTTGTCGGATTTGTGTGTATTTCTTCTTCTCCTTGTTTGCAGATATGTGTATTCAGTGGCACTTTTTGGGATCTGGGGCCTTCTCTGACCTGTTTACCACTGTGTTCCTAGGACAGTGCTTGGCACGCAGTAGGCACACAATACTTGCACAATGCAGGCACGAATGCAAGGCCTGGAAGAGCTGGGAGCATCGGGACTCGGGAGCTGAGTGCTCCGGGCAAGGCTGGCCCACTGTCGGGGTAGCGCGTGAGGGGCTGAGGGGCTGTGGCCTCAGCTCTGTCTGCCGGGTGCCTTGCCGAGTCTGATGTACAAACCTAACAGGGAACGTGCTCGGGAAACCCAGGGGCCACACACTCAAGGGTTTTATTCCTTATGTAAGCCGTGGTCATAGTTCATTTCATGTGGGTTATAACAGAATACCTGAAACTGGGTAATTTACAGAGAAAAGGAGTTTATTTCTTACAGTTATTTCTTACAGTTAAGGCTGAGGGGTCCAAGGTCGAGGGGCTGAACCTGGTGAGAGCCTCCTTGCTGGTGGGGACTCTGCAGAGTCCCAAGGCAGTGCCAGCATCGCATGGGATGGGCCGCGCTGTGCTCACATCTGTCCTTTTGTTACAAAGACGCCACTTCCACACCTGTGTCACCCCTCGGTCCATTAACCCATGAGGGCAGAGGCCGTCAGACCCAATCACCTCCTAAGAGCCCCACTTCTCAATACTGCCACACTGGGGACAAAGTTTCAACGTAGTTTTGGAGGGGACATTCCCCCCAAATTCGTGTGCTGGAGCCCAGTTCCCAAGGCAATAGCATTAAGAGGGGGGCTTTTGGGAAGTGGCTACGTGATGACGCTCTGCCTTTCTCCACGCGAGGACACAGTTAGCAGGCACCTTCTCCGAAGCAGAGAGCAGCTCTCACCAGACACCACGTCTGCTGGTGCCTTGGTCTTGGACTACCCAGCAGCCAGGACTGTGAGCAATTAATTTTTGTTGTTTGTAAATTACCCAGTCTGAGGAATGTTGTCATAGCAGCTCGAATGGACTAAAACCCGTAGCTTGCTCTGTGGCCTTGGGCAAGTCACTGGACCTCTCCGAGCTTGTTTCTCCAGCAGTAGACCAAGGGGATTTTGTTTCATTTTATTCTATGTCTTTAAGGATAAAGAGAAGATGTGCAGGAAGTGGGATTTTGTGTATTCACCCACTCCTTGTGGCCCCACCGAGGCGGGCCCCATTCCGCCTTTGCCTGGAGCCTTCCCCGAGCGGGGCTGGCAGGACAGAGCTGGGCGGTAGGCCTGGGGTGGGCACCCCTCCAGTGCCTGGTGTGAGATGCTGTAGAGAGTTGGCATAATTCTTAGGTTCTTTTATGAGAGCAGCAGGAAAGTCAATCTATACAATGTTCTTCCTTCTGACATTTACAAATAAATGTTTCCCATTGATACTTAAACACCAGAAACGAGCAAAACCTCCCCCTAGAACCACACCCAACAACGGCTTTAAAACCATGACATTTCTAATTACCCCGAGCACTGCTGACTAGCAGAACGTGGCCCTCTCAGCACTGTGCATTCTGTGCTCTCGAATCATCCCCAAACTATTGCAAAAATCCCAGCCTGGCCCTGGCAGCTGCGGCACAGATGTTCTGCACGGTGGCTGAGCACAGCTCGGTGTCCATACACACGGCCTCTGAGCCGTAACACGTGAGCGTGGAGCTGGGGGTGGTGGTGACAAGAGCCATGGAGACCTTTTACAGGAAAATGGAGTGAGAGTGCGGGCTGAGCACAGACCCCTACCCCCATGGAAGGGCCGATTTCAGAGCACACTGGGCTGGGGTGTGACTTTTGAACCCCAGTCTCTGTTCTTTGTGCCAGACAGCCTGTGTGCTCCTGCAGCTGAATGCCCATAGCTGTGTACTATACCCGCACCCCTGGTTTCTGGTTTCCTAGTCTGAAATCCACCCTTTGGCATCTGTCAGATGTCGCTGAAGATTTAACTCCTCCTGTGCTGATTTCTGGAGCTGCTGGGCTGTGCTCAGCTCCAGATGCTGTGTGCTGGTCACAGCCAGTGTAGATGCAGTGACTCCCATCTAGATACCATCCCTCCGGGACATCCAGCTGCGGTGGCAGAGGGAGTGTTGGGTGGCAAGGCTGGTCCTCTGCCAGAACACCCAGGGAGGTGCGGGGCGTGGGGGACAGAGCTACTGGCCTGCGCTCCTGTCACTCTGGTGTTCGCCAGGGTTCCCGTGCGTAAGCATGGCCTTCCCAGCTCTCACTGAAATATCTGCAGTCCAGACAGAGCTCCCAGGGTGTCACCTCCTGAGTCCCCAGAAGGCAGGCAGTGCCTGGAGCCATGCCCTGTCCTCCGGTCAGGTGTGCTAAGGTGGGTGGCCAGTCTCTCTCCTGTTGGTGTGTTGTGCAGAAGAATAGCTGGGCACACCTCTGCCACAGGCAGGGCATGCTCAGAGACAGGGGACAGGTTTTCAGGTTTATTGGATTAGGTGAGGCTGAATTCTCAGTGAGACGTGGGGTTTGGTGCTGGCACAGAATGGCCCAGGCCAGGATCTTCTCATGGCTCCTGCTGGCTGCCCTGGGAGGCAAGTGAACCTGGAGCCTGGGCCCGGGCCTCGGCTGCGCTGCGAGCTGCAGCACCTTCTTCTGTCCCTTGCCAAACAGCAGCCTCGGCCAGGGGCCCGCCCGCTGCTCCTCGTGGGTCCTGAGAGCAGTGGAGGGAACACACCTCACACAAGCATGTCCCCAGGCCTTGCGGATTAATAGCCACCGTTTAAAAAGAATTAGACATGATTGACGATTAATCTCAGAAATAGCGCTTGCCGAGCCACTCATTGCATGGACCCTACCCGGTGTTGGCTCTGCTCACTGTCAGGTTTTCAGTGCTCGGGAAAAGCGACACTAAGTTTGATCAAAGTGTCCAGTCTGAGTCGTTGCTATCTCTGGCTGCTTCCAGACTCCTGCACTGCTGAATGTCCCAGCAGAGTCGGCCCCGGTCCCTGCAGGCTGGGGTCGCGGAGGGCGTCTTTCTGGGAGGCGAGTGGAGGGCAATGGCGTTTCCCCTAGGGCTGAAGCCAAGCTGGGAAATTCTCATTTCTGTGCTTCCTTCTGCTGCCCCTGGCCTCTGCTCCTGGCTGTCAGACCAAGCACCGATGTGGGCACAGAAACCCAGCAGCGGGGACATCTTCCTGATGCCTCCACATCAGTCCGTGGATAAAAGCGGCAGCTGAGGTCACGTGGGGGCCCTGGTAGGCCCGGCAGGCTGGGATTGGGGCTCCTGACCTCCGGAAGTTTATGAGGGGACAGTGTTTCTCTGAGGGTGAACTTACACGTCCAAATGTCCGTTGAATGAGAGAGCAAGAGCGTGGGATGGGACGCCGTGGGGCACTCAGGAGCCAGTTGGGAGAGCTTGTTATAGCAAACCGGACTGGGAAACAAACCAAGAGCCACACAAGAGTATTGCAAAACAGGCTTGTATTACACCCGCAGGCTCAGAGGGGTCTCACCTCCAAATTCTGAGCAAAATGGGGTCTGAGCATGGTGGGTTTTATATGATACAGAAGCAAAGGGTTACAAAGTCTGCACGAGAGTGAGGTCTAGTCTCACATTACTTTATAGTTGTTTAGTCATGCTATTTTGCAGTGATGCACAAGATTGAAATCTAGTCAAAGGTCACTCCACATTTGCTTAGTCATGCTAGTTTGTAGTATGCTACTATTAGGAAGGGAGTGGGAAAATTCTCCCATACTAGCTCAGTGGGATGCCTTTTTCTTCTTCCTCTTCTGGTTGGGCCAGTGTTGGCTCTGCTTGGGCCGGATCTGTGGCCTCCTGGAAGCAAAGCAGGCCATGACTGGCAGGGTACTGGAGGCCCCAAGGCTGTGACAAGGGTCCTGCCCTTGGCAGCTCCTAGTCTGGCTGGAGAAGTAAGATGTAGGCAGGTGGGGAACTGAAACACTCCGAATCCCCGTGGACGGTGGAGCGTGATGGCACACGAGCAGTTTTGTTGCGGCAATGTGTACAGCTAGTGCTACAGCTCTTGACAGGGAAAGAACCGAGCAGCACATGAAGAGTCGGAGAACAGCCTTTATTCTTCCACAGCAGGCTCAGCACACCTAGTGTTACAGCTCTCTTCCCATCTTCTGATCTTCTGCCCCTGCTTTCTTGGTCTCCTCCTGCTTTTATACCTTTGTTAGGATTCAAAAAGCACCCAATCAACTACAAACTTTAACATCCAATCAACATTTAGCTTTAACATCCAATCAATGACAAGCTTTAACATCCAATCAATGACAAGCTTTAACATCCAATCAGCAACAGTGGGATTCAAAAATCACCCAATCAGGATCACACAAGCAGCGTGGCCGGAAACAGGTGGCAGCACATGGGCCTGGCGGCATTCTGGCATGCGGGCTCGGTGGGCTCTGCCGGGGCGGCCCAGCAGCGTGCCCTCCAACTGGCCTCACGCAGTGCTGGCCCGCAGAGCAATGGGGAGGCAGCAAGCAGCCGCGGCCCAGCCCCCGACATTTCCATGTCAGTTTGACAAGCGTTCTGTGAAAGCCCAAGAGAGGAAGGGAGCCCTTACCCCGTGATCCTGGAAATTCTTCACAGAGGGAATGAGACTCTGGCTTTGTCCTAAAAACGTGGTGGAAGTCGGAAGATGGTGTGCCCGTGGCGAGGTGGTGGTGAGGCAGCAGTATATATACTCGGGGATAGCACAGGGCACAGCAGGACATGGGCCCCTGTGAGAGAGGGAGCTGTGTCGGGAATCAGATGGGAATGGTGTCAGTGACAACCTGAGGAGGGCCTAGAAGGCTTCACTTTCATCTGACAGGATGAACATTTGAAGGATGAACATTTTGAGGTAGACAAATCAGGGATTACATGGTGTTCTGTGGCATCAGAGAGCCAGATTGCTTCCATCTCATGATCTGCAGTGCCTGCCTTTTATTCCCTCCAGACGCGCGGCCGGGCCAGGGTGTCGCGGCCTTCCCGGCGGCGTCGCTGCTGGCCGGGCGGCAGAGAGGCGGCCCCAGGAAGCACACCCAGACCGCCTGGCCCCGGCTGCGCCGAGACGGGAAGGGACTCTGGGGGAGCCCCTGCGTCCGGATGCGGAAGGACGCGAAGGGCTGCGGCGGGGCGGATGGAGCAGCTAGTGTTTGGGGCTCCCGGCTGTGTTCGGGTGTGGACCCTAACTAGCGGGACTCGAGGCTGTTCACGCAAGGCGACCTTACAGCGCAGGTTCAGCGCAAATGGAAGTACTACAGGGTGACCCATGGGGTCTAGCCGTAACCTGTCAGCACTTCAGTTCTAGAAAACCCAAGCCGGGCTCTGAGGGCGATAAACACAGCCAGCAGAAGAGCGGCCAGCCGCGTCTGGGAGCGCCCTCTGTGGGGAAGGTGACACGTCCCCTGGACTCTGCCGTGACCCCGGGAGGGCGCACGTGGAAGGAGGCTCTGCGGCTGAGGCTTGAGAGCTGCAGGGAGCAGGGGACAGGTGGCCAGATGCAGCTCCTGCCACAACATAGAGCTTCCAGCTCCTGGGGACCGCATGGAGGCTGGCCTGGGCAGGGGAGGCCCTGCCACGGCCCCCTCTCTGCAGGCCCATCCTACTTTTTGCTTGTGCTGTCTGACCGCACCCACTTTTATCTGCTTACTAAAGGCAGGGTGAACTCTGTCCCAAGGAACGGTTCAGAAATGGGCGTCCAGCCAGATTAAAGCAGGTCGCCGGGCCATGGCAGCTCACTGTGGGGAGGGTTGCCCGAGTGCAGAGGGTCCCTAAACACTGCTCACTCGCCGTCCTTCCCTGCTGCCCACCACCGGGAATGTGGGACTTTTTAAGCTCTGCCTTTAAGTAACCGAGCTAACTGGATTCTATTGCACATGGTCCATAATTGCCTCAAGCTAAACAATAAAAAAGTTTTCCGCTCTTCTGCATTTTAGGCATTACAAAGAAGGCAAAGCAAAGTGTGCCAATTTAAGCGCCTGGAACGACGCTCCCTTTGGGGACAAAAGCTGGGGCTGTCACATACACAGTCGCCAGTCAAGGCTGTGCCTCTCTATTGTAGAGACGTGACAGCTTAGGACCGTGGGCACAAAGAGAGGACAGAGGGAGACTGACGAGGGGGCGGGCCGCTCCTGCTAGGGAGGGGCCGTGGATGAGCTGGCCCGGGAGCCTGGTCCGAGTTTTCCCTTCATAATTCTTCCCTAAACAAGCGCATGCCTGCTGTAGGGATGCCAAGCGTTTCCAAATGATGTTCCAGGTAGATTCAGTCAACCCACATTTCTGAGAAAGCACTTAAAACCCAACTTCAGCAGCGGAAGCCAGCATTTCAGACCCTCCTTCAATGATTGAAGGTGCAGGTGGCAGCTGGTGGCTGGGGAGGGGCCGGGCAGGTGCTGGCACAGGTCACACGAGGCGCCATCAGGGCTAATGACGGAACCCAGGAGAGACGGGCCGTAAATATGAACACATATTTCTCACTAAAAGTTAGGTGTGAGCTCCCCTTATAAGAGCAAAAGAGATCACCCCAGCCTGCTGCCGCCCAGCCTTCCCGCCCTGCCGTGCCACGGAGCCAGGCCTCCAGGTGGCAGGCGGGCCTGTGCCTGTCACCGTCTCTTGTTGGTCTCACAGACCTGGACGGTGCCCAGGGCCCTGGAGCCTGGGTGCCTCTCTCTGGACCGCTGGGTCTCAGACACACAGTGGCCGGGGGACCCCAGAGCAGGCGCCGGTCGCCTTGGCTTGGAGCTGACAGGGGCCCTGCCCACCTGGCGTCTCTGCACATGCATGAGCCTGGCCCCCTCCTGGGTGGTGCCACCGGCAGGAAGCTCGTCTGGCCTGCAACAAGAGGGTGACACTGAAGACCTTGTTTCAGGAAGAAACGTGGCCGCTCCCCTAATTGTAGGGTGGGAGGGCAAAAGCAACCACAGGCCTTTTGTTTGCCAACAAATAGGCTGAAGTTCACTCCTGCCTGGTTGCATTTCAAAGAAGTCTAAAAAGGAAACCCCAAAAACAAACAAAAAAACACCTTTTGTTTTGCCTAAGTGCTGCCCAGAGTGAAAACAGAGACTTTCACTTGTCTCTGGCGACTGCTTCCTCCACCCCACCTGCTTCTGGGGGGGTCTGGTGGCCATGACTCCGACCCTCCTGCTCAGTCCCAGGGCCGAGACCAGCCACTCTTGCCGTGGCGTGGGAGGGCTCAGACACACTCCTGCTTCTGGGCTCGTTGGAGCTCATTTGAGTGAGAACCCCTAGAATAGCTTTTCTTCCCAGCCCCTGGGATCCGGGGCAGGAGGAAGCTGCTCCCCCGTCAGGAGCTCCTGGGGGCCGGGCAGGGCCTTGGGGCTGCACCTGACTCAGCCGGCCGGCAGGTGCTAAGGAGTATTTGATTTCTTACAGTTTGAGAATTTGGAACCTAGTCTGTCGTATGCTTTTGAGTATAGCCGACAATATTTCTAGCCGGGGACAGCGTCCATTTTCAACTTAAAGTGATGGATTCCATTTTGAGCTGCCATCTCACCTAGCTGGGCCAGGGAGAGGCTTGGAAGCCGTCCTGGACCCCGTCACAGTCTCAGCCTTCCCTGCCACCCAGGCCAAGCAGGGACGCCCTCCCCGCCGCCCTCCCTCCGGACGCTGGTAATCTCAGGGGAGAGACTGGGCGCAGGGAGTCGTGTTCAGACCGACCTTCTCTCAGGCAGAGGCGCCGGCCTGGCTCTCTGCAACTGCGGTGCTGCCAGTGCCTGGCTGCGAGGCTGCGGGCGGCGGCGACAGGACCCTCCTGCCCGGCCCGGTCGCTGCAAAGGAGCCTCTGTCTTTGGCTGCTCTCCATTGGGCAGGTTCAGAGTGCAGCGGGACAGTCGCCGCAACCCTGTCCTCAGAAGCTGGGCGGCCGCCGGTCCCCACTTCTGCCCGTCCCGGAGCTGGCCTCGGGGTGCTCGGCCCCGCCCGCCCCGCCCGGCCCTTCTGAGCCCCTCCAGCCCCACGATGCGTCATTCAGCACCCGAGTGTCACCACATAGCTTGTCTTTCCAGATGGCTCCCGTGACTTCTTGCGTATTCTGTAAATCTATTTTCCTGTGGATGAACGCTTCTGCGAGAAGTGACTCTTCAGGTGTGACTTGGAAGAGAAATTCGTTGCTGCAAAGTTAGGAAACGTCTGACTTTAAACACGCACACACCGAATGAACGTCTATAAATAATAGACTATTGGACTCTTCGGGGCAGCGTCCAACATAGTCGATAGCCACAGATGAGCAGTCGCAGCCCAGCGTCTGCGTTAGCGTTGACCACTTGGGTGCGCGCCCCTCAGCCGGGACGGCCGCCACGCTCACTGTCCCCGCGACAGTCCCCGCGACAGTCCCCGCGACAGTCCCCGAGACAGTCCCCAAGACAGTCCCCGAGACAGTCCCGGAGACAGTCCCCGCGACAGTCCCCGAGACAGTCCCCGCGACAGTCCCCGAGACAGTCCCCGAGACAGTCCCCGCGACAGTCCCCGAGACAGTCCCTGCGACAGTCCCCGCGACAGTCCCCGCGACAGCGACAGTCCCCACGACAGTCCCCGCGACAGCGACAGTCCCCGCGTCAGTCCCCGCGACAATCCCCGCGACAGCGACAGTCCCCGCGACAGCGACAGTCCCCGAGACAGTCCCTCGACAGCGACAGTCCCTGCGACAGTCCCCGCGACAGTCCCCGCGACAGTCCCCGCGACAGTCCCCTCGACAGCGACAGCGACAGTCCTCGCGACAGTCCCCTAGACAGCGACAGTCCCCGCGACAGTCCGCGCTGCGCAGACCACGAGTCCGGTCTGCTGTCTGAGACGAGGAAAGCTGGAAGCGGTTTTACCCCACAGGCAGCTTTGCTTGTCATGTGAATCAGAACAGGTAACATACGCATACATGTTTCCATTACGCTATTTTCAAATGTTCACGATGTTATGCTGATAAATGAAAAAATAGAAAAGTCACATCACGGCTGTGGGCTACAGTCGCCGTGCGCGTTCATCTCTGGCTGTTAACTACAGTCGGCGCTGGCACTGAAGTGGTTAATAACAAAACTTGACTTTTCTAATTTTTCCTCGTCACAGAGCAGACCGGACTCGTGGTCTGCACAGCGGGGACCGTCGCGGGGAATGTCGCGGGGACTGTCTCGGGGACTGTCGCGGGGACTGTCGCGGGGAATGTGAGCACGGCGGGTGGTGGGCGCGCACGGAAGTGGTTAAAGAAGTCCATGGAGAGTTTTTAACGAGTGACCTTTGCACACTGTCCCCAACCACTAGCAATGAGCCTAGCGACAGGGAAGGCGGGATCGAGCTGCATGCTGAGGGCGTGGGCGCTCCCCTGCTGCAGGCCTGGGCCCGCTGGCCGAAAGCCAGCAGTTGTGTGACACTCCGACTAGCCAATTTGAAAGTGCCCCGTTGGGATCTGTATGTTTACTTTCAAGGCCTTAATTCCTGGGAAAGTTTGTTCAGTGAGGCACAGGCGGGGGATTAAGCAGGCGGAAGGCAAATGCCCAACAGGCCAGCCCCCCATGCCTGTGTCTCGGCAGCCCGGGGCAGGCGTGTGGCCGCTGCGCTGTGGGTGTGGTTTGCGTGTGTGTTGGGGCGCAGGGGTTTCTGCCTTCACTCAAGCTGATTTATTTTTCTTTTCCTTGGCAATTGTTAAAAAACAAAATAAAGCCTCCTGTGAGCCTTTTTGGGACTTCCGGGCAAGTGTCCTTGCTGGAGACGGTGGAGTCTGAGCTGGGCTGGGAGCACGGCCCCCTCCCGCGGTCGGCTCGCGCAGGCCCGTCCTGGGCGGGCGGCCGGTGGGGGGCGCAGGCCCAGCGCCAGAGGCGCACGGAAACCTTGCTGACGGTGCAGAAGGACTGCACGCCACACGGGGAACGGAAGTCTCCTCGCCTCTAATCACAAAGAGAAAGACGTCACCGAAAACAATGTTCCGGATGTCTTAATACATGAGTCACATATAACCCAAAGCCACCACTTAGCTTTGAAGGCTAAGTACTGAGGAAGTTCCGGTCCCCCACGCCTGGGGCTGCCATCCGGGTGGGGACTGTGGGTGAGTGACCGCGTGGGGCCTCTTAGAAAAGAGGGAGGAACGCCCTGGGGCCGCTGGGGCCGGCCAGATCGCGGCAGCTTCGGTGCCCGCCTCCTTCTCTGGCTCACCGCCGGCATGTTTCTGGCTCTGGCCCCCTTGGTGACATTCATCAGTGACCAGCAAGGACACCTTGCACCTCCTGGGGCTCGGGCCCAACGCCTGCCTGAGCCGGCGGGCACCGGGTGGCAGCCTCCTTCCTCCCGCTGCTCCCTGGGTCTGCTCGGACCACGCGCGGAAGGGGCACAGAGCTGCTGTGATGTGAGGACTATTGTGGCCTCGGCATCCCTCAGACCCTGGGCTCTGTGTGGCTCCCCGGGCGCAGGAACTTGCCGTCACTTCAGAATTCTTTTGCTTTTCTGCATCAGTGCCGTGGCATAGTCCTCAGCGGGCACTCACTCCATTCACGAGCTTCAGCTCTCCCGGCCTGACCACGGCCCGAAGGCTCCGCCCCCCGTGGCCCCGCCTCGAGGGCTAGAGTGTCAGGTGTGAGTTTGGGGCTGGAGCACTGCCCACGGGGCGTTTTTCTCTCGGAGCCTCACACTGGGGGTGTGTCGTGACTTTCCATGAGACACATCCTCTCCTCTTGCTGGCCTCTGCCTCAGCCCCCCGACTTCATGGAGCCTGGCACAATCTTCTGCACACCCACCTGCTAGAAAGCATTTAAGACAGTTCATGATATGCATGAAATACAGCCGGGTACGGTAAATTATTTCCTGAGTAAACAAATTCTTGTTCCTTCTATATCTGAGAACCTGAGAGTTGATGCACCGGAGATGCCTTCTAGATAAAAGTACACATCAAGAAACAGTCCCGAGTACTGTAACCGTATTCCTAAATCTAAACCCAGCTTCATGCTCCTGTGTGTTCTCCACCCACTGGCGCCTATGGCACTCGAAGACAGGTACCCTCAGCTGCGTTTGTGCCATCAAAGGACACTAACACTTGTGTCATCCAAACTTTAGCCTGATTTGAACCCAGCCCTGGAGACTGAAGGTGCATATAAATGCTACAGCCAACAACACAGCACCTTCGCTGCTCACTCCTGGATGGGCAGTTGCTACATGCCCTGAAGTCTTTTAGAACATGTGTCGCATTTCATAGACTATCCAATTTCTGTAGTAGTTAGGGATCTGGACTTCAACGGCAGAAACGAACTCTGGTTAGTTCATACAGGACAGGAATTCAGTGGGAAGATGCAAGGGGGCTCAGAGCATCTGTGTTTCAAGACAGACTCTGGAAAGGGGAGGAAACAAAGGGTTTGGGAAGCAGGGTCACCCCGTAGGGACTTGGTCCCATTGTTACTGCTGATTTCCCACCAGTAGGTCCTGGACATAATTGGTGCAAGTTCTGGCCAACTTAATGATGTAAACTACCTCCTGGAAGCCCAGAGCCTAGTCAGTTCTCAAGCATGTTCTAATGGCTTCATGGTCTCTTCCCTTTGGACTTGGTGTTTGCTTTACCCATTGCAAACACAAAACATCCAAAAATGCACTAATGCTGCTTAGTTTTGAGGGCCCCCAGGCTCTCCAGACTTGGCTGGTGCACAGTAGGTTTCTGCATTTGGCAAGGACCCACCTGTCTCCCACGCCTGTTTCCATGCCGCCCCGGGCATTGGAGGGAGGCAGCAGTGGCCGGCCTGGACAGCTGGGGCTCATTCAGCAGAGCCTGGCGTGGGCAGGCCCTGCCTCAGAGGAAGCTTGTTCTCTGCAAGTGCAAGCCAAGGGCATCTGCCCCACACCTTCTTTACATGAAATGTTCCCTGGATTCTTTGGAAAGTAACTTTATGCTAGCCCATCCAAGCTGGGGCAAGGAGTTGAAATTTTAGCGTAGGCCCATTGGAAAGCAGGAAGAAAAATTCAATGGCTCAAGATATTATCCTTTTTGTTTGTTCCAACGCATTACACAGCCCCCAGCTGGAGTGTGAAGCTCCTCAACAGCTGGAATTGATAAGTGGACCCTATATTAATCCATTGTTTCCGGGAGCTAGGATTTCCTGAACTCAAAGCACTAATTTTTGCAATTTTTTACCTGTCCTTTTAAGGAAGCAGGGAACGTGTGTGGGCATACAGCAGCGGCAGAATGCCCCTCCGTTTGCGTCACGCAGTGGACTTAGGAGCTCAGAGAGAAAGGAGAGCACAATTGGAGCGGCCCGCTGGCTTAGTGCTGCTGCCAGGTGCCAAGACCTGTGTTCCCGTCTGACACAGCACCTTCTCCTCTAGGCTTGGGAAGACAAAGCCCTGGATAACATTGACTCTCCTTGAGCTGATGACATAAGCATGGAGATCCCGGCCCGGAGAGGTGACATCCCAATCACCCAGCATGGGGACAGGAGTCCCAGGAGAGTGAACGCCCCCTTCGACTGGCCCAGCATGGGCCACGGCAGAGCAGAGAGAGGCAGTGGGCGCATGGGCGGTGGGTGGGCTGGGCGCAGTGTGTCAGGAGAGGCCAGAACCAAACAGGCCAACTTCTTGCCCTCCCGTCTTTGGCCTGGTGTTTCTCCTGCGTCTCTTCAGAGAGCTGCCGGGAGCTCGCCGCAGGAACTCTCTGATAGAGAGGCTATGAAGGAAACGAAGCAACAGCAAGGCCAACGCAAATCCCTCTCCCCGCCAGTCAAGCCGTTTCCACGTCTGTCACCCTGGCTCACGGGCCCAGGCGGGTGACAGTGAAAACTGAACACCCCGAAGCCAGTGCCGGGCGCAGCTCGTGGCTTAGTGAGCGCAGCCACCAGGCCCAGGAAAGGCCTCTGCGTCTCACACGACATTCCAGCCAACGCTGCCCGCCAGGCGCACACGGGGCAGCCGAGCGCTGGCGAGCAACACGCCGCAGCTTGCCAGTGCTGCTCAGAGGGTCCTGCGAGTTGGACATGGCGAACAGCCCCCAGCGCCCAGGGCGGGATCTGAGCGTCCACAGCAGGGGCCGCGGAATGGCCTTGTGGGGTAGGAAGGCCGGGAGGAGTGGTGTTCTGTCACCGTGAACTGGGCCTTTGCTAGACGTCTGCCCGGGGTCTTGGGGTTTCAGTGCCGGGTGAGAGCGAGAGGGAGAGTAGCTGTCTGGAGGAGAAGCCCGAGGTGGGGTGCCCGCCTTCCCTGTGCGCTGGGATGAGGAGGAGGGATCACTGCGCCCTCCACAGGGAGGGTGCCGGCGTTCATGGGCCTTTTCCTCGAGGACAAGAGCCTGCAGTACCGACAGGGAGGGGGAAGAGAGGAGAAAGAAGGGTCCGCTGCCCGTGTTTGACCTCTACAATCAGGCCCTGGGCAGCCCAGAGAGCAAAAGGTGACGCCATCTAAAACAAAAAAAAGTTAGTGAGGGAAGGAAGTCAGAAGCACGAGCATCCCTTCCTCTAGACCTGTCTTCGTCTGCGCATGAGTGCCCTGGGCAGCGAAGCCCAGACGGCGGGCAGCGGTGGAGGAGCAGGTGGGAGAGGACGGCTCTGCAGGCTTGCGGACGACACACAGAGGTGGAGGAGCGGGTGGGAGAGGACGGCCCTGCAGGCTTGTGGACGACACACAGAGGTGGAGGGGCAGGTGGGAGAGGACGGCTCGGCAGGCTTGAGGACGACACACAGAGGTGGAGTGGCAGGTGGGAGAGGACGGCTCTGCAGGCTTGAGGACGACACACAGAGATGGAGGGGCAGGTGGGAGAGGACGGCTCTGCAGGCTTGAGGACGACACACAGAGGTGGAGGAGCGGGTGGGAGAGGACGGCTCTGCAGGCTTGAGGACGACACACAGAGATGGAGGGGCAGGTGGGAGAGGACGGCTCTGCAGGCTTGAGGACGACACACAGAGGTGGAGGGGCGGGTGGGAGAGGACGGCTCTGCAGGCTTGAGGACGACACACAGAGGTGGAGGAGCAGGTGGGAGAGGACGGCTCTGCAGGCTTGAGGACGACACACAGAGGTGGAGGAGCAGGTGGGAGAGGACGGCTCTGAAGGCTTGCGGACGGCGCACAGAGGTGGAGCAGGAGGGAGAGGACGGCTCTGCAGGCTTGAGGACGACACAGAGGTGGAGGAGCGGGTGGGAGAGGACGGCTCTGCAGGCTTGAGGACGACACACAGAGGTGGAGGAGCGGGTGGGAGAGGACGGCTCTGCAGGCTTGAGGACGACACACAGAGGTGGAGGAGCGGGTGGGAGAGGACGGCTCTGCAGGCTTGAGGACGACACACAGAGGTGGAGGAGCAGGAGGGAGAGGACGGCTCTGCAGGCTTGAGGACGACACACAGAGTTGGAGGGGCAGGAGGGAGAGGACGGCTCTGCAGGCTTGTGGACGACACACAGAGGTGGAGGGACAAGTGGGAGAGGACAGCTCTGCAGGCTTGTGGACGACACACAGAGGTGGAGGAGCAGGAGGGAGAGGACGGCTCTGCAGGCTTGAGGACCACACACAGAGGTGGAGGAGCAGGAGGGAGAGGACGGCTCTGCAGGCTTGTGGACGACACACAGAGGTGGAGGGACAAGTGGGAGAGGACAGCTCTGCAGGCTTGTGGACGACACACAGAGGTGGAGGGGCAGGTGGGAGAGGACGGCTCTGCAGGCTTGAGGACGACACACAGAGGTGGAGTGGCAGGTGGGAGAGGACGGCTCTGCAGGCTTGAGGACGACACACAGAGATGGAGGGGCAGGTGGGAGAGGACGGCTCTGCAGGCTTGAGGACGACACACAGAGGTGGAGGAGCGGGTGGGAGAGGACGGCTCTGCAGGCTTGAGGACGACACACAGAGGTGGAGGAGCGGGTGGGAGAGGACGGCTCTGCAGGCTTGAGGACGACACACAGAGGTGGAGGAGCAGGTGGGAGAGGACGGCTCTGCATGCTTGCGGACGGCAGGCAGGCATCGCCGGAGACACAGGCTTGCTTCCGGCCTCCAGGGAAGCTGCGCCTCTGCATGTGGACCGGGGCGCCCAGGGGCACGGGCGGGTGCCACACCGACCACCCTTGGTGGCCGTGAAGCAGGCTACAGGCCCGCCCCCCATCTCCAGGGTCAGCGCGCTGCAGGGACAGCGTGAACCTGAGCCCTGCTGACTGTGAACGAAAAGGAGACGGGGAACACTGAATCTCTGATGAAGCCACTGCCTGATCATCAGCCTGCGCTGGTTTCTCACGGGCCACCCATCATGTTTATGTCTGGAGAATAAGTGAGTTTTATCTACACGATGTCACTTTGGCAGAACAGGCCAGCGTGGTGGGGTGAGTCTGGCCATGCTGTGGGTGGGAGGTTGGGGGTGGGCGCAGCTGCCACTGTGCTCCCTGTGGCTCCAGGCTGCCTGGCCACACCAGACCTAGCAGTGTGGTGCACGCAGGCCGTTGGGCAGAGTTCCTTCCTGCCTGGCCAGAGCGTCTGGGGCTGGGCATGGACGGGCAGCAGGGTGAAGGCCAGGGTCCTACCCTGTGCGGTCTGTCACTGGCATCAAGCCTGCCGTGGCCATCGGGGGGATCTCTGCTCACTGTGCTCCCCAGACCCATGGAGGAGGGCGCAGGCCCCAGCCTGCTCTGGGGGAGGGAACGAAAAGCCTTGATCTGTACGAAGGAGTCGCCTCATTCCCCAGCAGGAGCCGGCCCCGTCGTCCTCACAGGTGTGTGAGTGCTGCGGGCTCCC